>NC_048572.1:26059828-26364828 GCF_013265735.2 Oncorhynchus mykiss | reverse complement strand
AGGTGTGGTACATGGCCAATATACCACGGCTAAGGGCTGTTCTTACGCACAACGCAACACGGAGTGCCTTGACACAACCCTTAGCCGTGGTATATTGGCCATATATTCCAAACCCCAGGTGCCTTATTGCTATTATAAACTGATTACCTTCGTAATTAGACCTGTAAAAATAAATGTTTTGTCTTCCCCTTGGTATATGGCCTGATATACCACGGCCGTCAGCCAATCAGCATTCAGGGCTCGAACCACCCAGTTTATAACATGTTGTAAACCACACACTAAAATCATCTTATTGGCTTATAGATCATAATAGGTCTAATTAATTTGTGAAAACTTATTGGGGAGTTTGTGGGAACCTGAAAAAACACACATTCACTGACAATGGGGGTTAAGTTTCGTTTTCAAAACGGAAGAGGAAATGGGAGGATGGGAGAGAGAAAAAAATTCACCCAAATAGGTCCGGTCGCCCGTGGAAACGGGCATGAGAGCACACAAAGAACCGGGGCGCGTGTGTCAGCAGGTTTTGCGCGGTGCGATCAAGAGGCTTAAATCCAATTGCTCTACGAGCTTAGACGTAAATCCAAACGCCAAGCGACCCACATTCGCAGGGGCATCATTTAAAGCGATAACTTGCCCCTATGAACTAGACCCTTATTTGCGCTCACACATATGGCGCATGGCGGATTTTCAAAGAGTGGTTGACTGAACATGGGAAATGATGTGGTTAACAGTTTATACAAATCATATAGGGAAAATGAAACCAAAATAGTCGCTAAACACGTTATAGACACATTTTATAGGCTGCATCCAATCCCTTCCTATATGCCACCCATCATATTCTAACATCGTGCAAGTTCCTTTCCACTGAGTCTATGTAGGCTACTGTCATGCATGCTCACATAATAGAAGTTCATGGTTTCTTAGGAAGAGAGAGCAGGCGGAGAGTGTAAGGGTGAATAAGTGATGAAATTGTCTAAGCACTGTCTGAGTTTATTGTCTTGTAAAAATACAGAACTATGATGATATGAATTCAGCCAAAAGGGATGGCAGATAAGCATAAAGAAAACGAACGCAAGAGAAGGTTACGAACGGTTCAATTCCTCAAAGCATAACTAAAGAAAAAAGACTAAGCCTACACTTTCCAAGGCTGTGCACTAATTTGTTCACAAAAGAACCGATTTAAAGAATGATAGCCCAAGCACGCGATTCTGCATTTCTGTATTAACCATTTCATTATGGAGAAAAATACATATCTACATACCTTCTCGAGATTTAGTTGCGTGTACTGACATCCGGTGCAAAGTGATGGACAACGCCTTTAAATGACCGTATTCTGCCGTTATAGCCGCTGATCCCCAACACTGCTATAAGGACAATTAGACATCCACCCCAAATTTGGCAAAAATGCAAAGGCAAGCGGAAATCTATCCCAAAGAAATCATGTATGAGGTCCGTGCTGGCTGCTGAAACACATCGCTTAAGATCTATAGGATACCCGACCAGCCTGATGGCACTGCGCATGCGGATATTGCACTACAGGGACCTCTGCACTGACTGGACAGACCGATGGCCCCTTTGTATGGTAGAGATTATCAACATCCACCGTATCCCCCATTCAGCTTCGTTGAGTGATAGGCGAATGCGGAAGCCACTCGGAAGGAAAAAGAGAGGATTCTTTGAACGCGCATGACAAATGGGTACCTCTCTGCTGTTACGCATCGATGTGTGAGGAAACCTCCTGGATAAGTGCATTTGTTGCAATTATGCATTTTTGGCCTCGATGACACTCGTTAGTAGGTCATGCTATATGTCCAAAATACAATGAATTGAGTGTTGTTCATTCAGCTTTGGCTTTAACTCTAAGAGTAGGTCCAAGGCTATGAGCCATTTTCTATCAGACATAGCCTAGGGATTCCTTAATAGCTCTCATGTTTCAACTTGGGTAGACTAAATTAGAGTTTATACAACAAATGTTTGTTGCTATTGTAGGCTATAGGTCGTCGGCTGTAAATAGCTTTTGGGTATGTGCCAATGTCCCGGTAGAGGGTGTCAATCAATTAGCCATCTGTCTTTAGAGTGTGTCTTGTACTCCACTGAGTCGGTCAATATTTTGAATTAGTCACTAGGTGGAAGTGTCACACCATCAATTGATACCCAACAAGCACAGCTGGGTTGTACAGTATTTGGTTGCAGCAGAGTTTTCTGTAGGCCTACATACTCTCTGGTGTAACCTAAAGCTGTATTTTTTTTAAATCCCATTCCTGATTCTCCAGATGAACTAAACAACTTTTCCACTCCAAGCCTGGTAATTATTGAACAGAATATTCAATTAATATCAGAATATATCATATCATATCATTCTCAAGTATTTGCCCAAGATCCCTTTGAATTTATTTGATTGAAAATAATAATAATTGGGTTGGGGGACCACTGGAGGTCAGGGGCTCCCCAGATAGCATATGAACACGTTATAAGCATTGGCAACATTTTCTTTCAACCTTATGGCAAAATGTGTACAATAGCATTAATTTGTATTTTTTGTGGTTCGGGGTCCCTGCTGTAAGTAGGTGTCCCAGGGCCCAAAATGCGGTAGACTAGCCCTGTTCCAAAGGCAGGAAGTTCATATTTTCTTACTCTCATTTCTATACCTCTGTTATTTTGTACTTTTCCATTAGTGATGTCAATGTTCCAACTGGAGGGTCCTCTCCAAACCCCATCCAAGGCCCTGCTTCAGTCACTATTTGAGGGAGGGGAAAATATTACATAACATGTGTACAGTACCTATTACTGTCTTCAATTTCATTGTGATATAATGTGACACATCCAACAGATTCACATCACACACACAGCTTGTACCCTTCTGAGGATAGCCAAGCTTTATGCTAGTTTCAAGTTTTATTAGTCGTATGTACAGGATACACATGGCATACACCATACAACGAAATGCTTACTTGCAAGTTCCTTCTTGACAATGCAACAACAATAAGAAATAATAAAATATAAGAATATGAACATCAAGTAAATGGCTCATTAGAATAGAATAAACATTTTAGCATAATACAGGATTGCACAATTTATAGTCCAATATTTACACATGTTTGGGGGAAGGGGGGTTGGGTGGCAAGTGTTTGAATTGTGCTCTATTTAGCAAAAATAATAAGGTATGTGTGATATGTGTGCGTAGCATGAATGTGTGTGTGTGGATGAGTGTATGTCTGTGTGTGTGTGTGTGCATGAGTGCATGTCTGTGTGGGTGTGTGCATGAGTGCATGTGTGCTAAGGTGCAGAGTCAGTGCCAGGTGGCGAGTACACTTCAAGTGTTCAGCAGTCTGATGGCTTGTAGATAGAAACAAAGCAGTATTTTAGTAGCACACACGCTGCGCCTCCTTCTGTGAAGGTGGGTGAGCAGAGGAGAGGAGGAGGAAGCAGCTCCAGGATGGGTCACAGTATTTCTGTGCTGTATGGTGATCCTGAGGAATAAATCTCTCTCATTTCCCCTCAGGGAAGGGGGATACCTAGTCAGTTGCACAACGGAATGCATTCAACCGAACTGAATCAGAGAGGTGTGGGGGGCTGCCTTAATCAACGTCATCGGCGCCTGGGGAACAGTTCTGGTTGGGAGTTAACTGCCTTGCTTAAGGGCAGAATGGCAGATTTTAGACCTTGCCAGCTCATGGATTCAAACCAGCAGTCTTTTGGTTACTGGCCAACTCTCTTAACCGCTAGGCTACCTGCTATGATGCACATCTGTTTACTGGGAAAAGCACAAGAGCCATCAGCAGGACTCTACAGCCATGTGTGTGTGGATGTGTATGTTGGTGTGCATGTGTGTGTGCATGTGTTTTTGTGTATGTTTCTTAATTAAAGAGATGTAGACCTGACCATGCCCCAGTCAGGTGTGAGTGAGTGAGTGAGTGAGTGAGTGAGTGAGTGAGTGAGTGAGTGAGAGAGTGGGAAAGATAGGGAGAGAGATAGGAGAGACAGAAAGGAGGTGGCAAGAGACACCGAGTTTATTTGTGTGTGTATCAGTGTGAGAGAGTAAGGAAGACAAAATTCCACAGGTCCACCTGTTCTCACTGTCAGTCGACCATATACAGCCTTCATAACTGCCTCGACCTCAGCATCGCTGCCAACCCAAACAAACACACATTCTCATACAATACACACAGGTTGCAGTGTTTGGGCTCTGAGACCACACACACACACACACACACACATACACACACACACACACACACACACACACACACACACACACACACACACACACACACACACACACATATACACACACACACACACACACACACACACCAGAGGAGGAATATACACATAAACACACAGTCGTTGGCCTGTGGTCTTGGCAGCGTTGGTGCTTGGTGTATCCAGAATGTGGTGTATGTGTAGGAGGCCCTGCACGTATCCCATAATCAGGTGGGTCATGACTATAAGCCTACCCTCCCGTAACCCATGGCAACCGCACCGTGGCACCTGTTCAAATGCCTGCTGGGAGGTCAGCAGACTGGGGAGAGCAGCAGATAGTGGGCTGAAATAGTCTGGTTCATTAAGTACTATGGGATCCTAAAGGGTATAGTTTATATGGCTACTGTAGGTCAGGCTGTATGTCCTGTCTGTTATAGGCTGGAATGCAGGGTTCACTGAAATATAGAGCTGTTCAGAGTCCAGTTATTTCAGGGATATTTTGGAAGTGCATTTATCCAGTGGGTGCATCAAGTCAGAGAATGTAAATGTTGGCCGAAAACTATCAGTCTGTCTTCGTCAAAAGCAGAATAATTGTAGATCTCTGACATACTTTATCTACCCTAATCTCAATCCTGACCAGTGTTAAAGCTATGTCTAACGAATGTCTATTCTGGCTGCCGCATAGAACTGCATGGTAGAATCTGAAGAAGTGGGTAAACAAAGGACAGAAACTGAAACAGAGCCTGGTAACTAAGAGAGAGCCTGTGTGTGTGTGTGTGTGTGTGTGTGTGTGTGTGTGTGTGTGTGTGTGTGTGTGTGTGTGTGTGTGTGTGTGTGTGTGTGTGTGTGTGTGTGTGTGTGTGTGTGTGTGTGTGTGTGTGTGCATGCATGTGCGTGTGTGTGTGTGATGGCTTCTCCTCTGTTTTGTCATGCATGAATATGTCTGTAAGGTGTGCAGAGCATTTCAAACTGCCAGATGGGAAAGTAAACTCCATCTGATGTTGATCATGTATGTACACATACCTGGGTGAATGATTGAGTCAGACATCAGTTGCATTACATAACAAGAGTGAAGAGTGAAACTAGCCATTAGTAAAAGGAGAAGCAACCCCAGTTAAAAATGTCAAGTCAGCACAGCACAGTGTACAGATGTAGGATCTGAATTTGACCTATACTGTCACAAAATAATCCTGCAGCAACAGGATTTGAATATTTATTGCATAATTCTGCTTGATTGGTGGTTAGGCTATATTAGCTAGCGAAAAAGTATGTTACGTGGAAAGTGCAACACTGTTAATATAACTGTGTGTTAGTGTGGGTTTTCAGTGAATTTCTGTAAATCACAAAGCTCATCTACTTTTGCTGCGGTGCAGGAAAATGCTCAGCAACTAGAGTGAACAAATTAAGATCCTATACCTGTATGTGATCTATTGTGTTTTGTGGAGCATTTGCCATAACGACTTCCCATTGTTATGTATCCTGTATTACATAATAACAGTGGTCATCTGGTCTATGACCTATAATGAAATCCTGGTATTGGTTAGTGAACACTTCATAAGCTCTCAATATCCTGCTCATAAAGCTGTTATGTATGCTCTGTGTAGTGGGTCATACAGAGAGACTCAAGTGTTGCCCTGTTGTGTTTTGGTTGCTAAGCAGGCGATCACTCAAACCAGCATTTGGAGACTTTATGAAATGGTGGTTACAACACAGGGAATTTTCCACTGAAGGGCACAGTTATTGTGGGGGGCACCTGGGATTTATTTTTTTCATGCACACATTACTAACTACTGGAGAAAAACATAATCATTAAACACTTTACAGTCTTCTGGGAGACACCACTTTTCTCAGGCTCTACTCAAAAGCTGGGATAAACCATATCTTTCAAACACACCCACACACACCCACGCTTGCACACCCTGGGTTGTTTAGTGGTGGTTGTGTGTCCATGGTCATGTTGTGTCTGGGAGAGTTGATGAAGTTCAAATCAAATCAAATCTATTCGTCACATACACATGGTTAGCAGATGTTAATGCGAGTGTAGCGAAATGCTTGTGCTTCTAGTTCAGAAGTGCAGTAATAACCAACGAGTAATCTAACCCAACAATTCCAAAACTACTACCTTATTATACACACAAGTGTAAAGGGATAAATAATATGTACATAAAGATATGAATGAGTGATGGTACAGAACGGCATAGGCAAGATGCAGTAGATGGTATCGAGTACAGTATATACATATGAGATGAGTAATGTAGGGTATGTAAACAAAGTGGCATAGTTTAAAGTGGCTAGTGATACATGTATTACATAAAGATGATATAGAGTACAGTACAGTATACACATATACATATGAGATGAGTAATGTAGGGTATGTAAACATTATATTATAAACATTATATTAAGTAGCATTGTTTAAAGTGGCTAGTGATATATTTTACATCAATTTCCATACATTTCCATTATTAAAGTGGCTGTAGTTGAGTCAGTGTGTTGGCAGCAGCCACTCAATGTTAGTGGTGGCTGTTTAACAGTCTGATGGCCTTGAGATAGAAGCTGTTTTTCAGTCTCTCGGCCCCTGCTTTGATGCACCTGTACTGACCTCGCCTTCTGGATGATAGCGGGGTGAACAGGCAGTGGCTCGGGTGGTTGTTGTCCTTGATGATCTTTTTGGCCTTCCTGTGACATCGGGTGGTGTAGGTGTCCTGGAGGGCAGGTAGTTTGCCCCCGGTGATGCGTTGTGCAGACCTCACTACCCTCTGGAGAGCCTTACGGTTGTGGGCAGAGCAGTTGTCGTACCAGGCGGTGATACAGCCCGACAGGATGCTCTCGATTGTGCATCTGTAGAAGTTTGTGAGTGCTTTTGGTGACAAGCCGAATTTCTTCAGCCTCCTGAGGTTGAAGAGGCGCTGCTGCGCCTTCTTCACGACGCTGTCTGTGTGGGTGGACCAATTCAGTTTGTCCGTGATGTGTACGCCGAGGAACTTAAAACTTACTACCCTCTCCACTACTGTCCCGTCGATGTGGATAGGGGGGTGCTCCCTCTGCTGTTACCTGAAGTCCACAATCATCTCCTTTGTTTTGTTGACGTTGAGTGTGAGGTTATTTTCTTGACACCACACTCCGAGGGCCTTCACCTCCTCCCTGTAGGCCGTCTCGTCGTTGTTGGGAATCAAGCCTACCACTGTAGTGTCGTCTGCAAACTTGATGATTGAGTTGGAGGCGTGCATGGCCACGCAGTTGTGGGTGAACAGGGAGTACAGGAGAGGGCTCAGAACGCACCCTTGTGGGGCCCCAGTGTTGAGGATCAACGGGGTGGAGATGTTGTTACCTACCCTCACCACCTAGGGGCGGCCCATCAGGAAGTCCAGTACCCAGTTGCACAGGACGGGGTCGAGACTCATGGTCTCGAGCTTGATGACGAGTTTGGAGGGTACTATGGTGTTAAATGCTGAGCTGTAGTCGATGAACAGCATTCTCACAAAGGTATTCCTCTTGTCCAGATGGGTTAGGGCAGTGTTCAGTGTGGTTGCGATTCCTTGATTAGTCTCTCAAAGTACTTCATGATGACGGAAGTGAGTGCTACAGTGGCTCGGATGGTTGTTGTCCTTGATGATCTTTTTGGCCTTCCTGTGACATCGGGTGGTGTAGGTGTCCTGGAGGGCAGGTAGTTTGCCCCCGGTGATGCGTTGTGCAGACCTCACTACCCTCTGGAGAGCCTTACGGTTGTGGGCAGAGCAGTTGCCGTACCAGGCGGTGATACAGCCCGACAGGATGCTCTCGATTGTGCATCTGTAGAAGTTTGTGAGTGCTTTTGGTGACAAGCCGAATTTCTTCAGCCTCCTGAGGTTGCGCCTCACTCCAGAGGGTAGTGAGGTCTGCACAACGCCGGGGGCAAACTACCTGCCCTCCAGGACACCTACACCACCGGTAGTCGTTTAGCTCAGTTACCTTATCTTTCTTGGGAACAGTGGGAACAGCAGACTGGGATAAGGATTGATTGAATATGTCCGTAAACACACCAGCCAGCTGGTCTGTGCATGATCTGAGGACGCGGCTGGGGATGCCGTCTGGTCCTGTAGCCTTGCAAGGATTAACACGTTTAAATGTTTTACTCACATCGGCTGCAGTGAAGGAGAGTCCGCAGATTTTGGTTGCGGGCTGTGTCAGTGGCACTGTATTTTCCTCAAAGCGGGCAAAAAAGTTATTTAGTCTGTCTGGGAGCAAGACATCCTGGTCTGCGACGGGGCTGATTTTCTTTTTGTAATCCGTGATTGACTGTAGACCCTGCCACATACCTCTTGTGTCTGAGCCGTTGAATTGCGACTCTACTTTGACTCTATACTGGCGCCTAGCTTGTTTGATTGCCTTGTGGAGGGAATAGCTACACTGTTTGTATTCGGTCATGTTTCCAGTCACCTTGCCCTAGTTAAAAGTAGTGGTTCGTGCTTTCAGTTTGACGCGAATGCTTTCATCAATCCACGGTTTCTGGTTTGGAAATGTTTTAATCGTTGCAATGGGTACGACATCGTCAATGCACTTTCTAATGAACTCGCTCACCGAATCAGCGTATTCGTCAATGTTGATGTTGGACGCAATACGGAACATATCACAATCCACATGATCGAAGCAGTCTTGAAGCGTGGAATCAGATTGGTCGGACCAGCGTTGAACAGACCTCAGCGCGGCAGCTTCTTGTTTTAGTTTTTCTGTCTGTAGGCAGGGAGCAACAAAATGGAGTCGTGGTCAGCTTTTCCGAAAGGAGGGCGGGGGAGGGCCTTATATGCGTTGCGGAAGTTAGAATAACAATGATCCAGGGTTTTACCAGCCCTGGTTGCGCAATCGATATGCTGGTACAATTTAGGGAGTCTTGTTTTCAGATTAGCCTTGTTAAAATCCCCAGCTACAGTGAATACAGCCCCAGGATATGTGGTTTCCAGTTTGCATAGAGTCAAATAAAGTTTTTTCAGGGTCATCGATGTGTCTGCTTGGGGGGTATATACGGCTGTGATTATAATCGAAGATAATTCCCTTGGTAGATAACACGGTCAACATTTGATTGTGAGGAATTCTAAGTCAGGCGAACAGAAGGACTTGAGTTCCTGTATGTTGTTATGATCACACCACGTCTCGTTAATCATAAGGCATACCCCCGCCCCTCTTCTTACCAGAAAGATGCTTGTTTCTATCGGCGCGATACGTGAAGAAACCAGCTGGCTGCACCGACACGTAAGTTGTGAGGAGGCTGAGAGAATGATAGCACTCACAGGAATAAGGCGGAAGATAACTCACTAAAGATGTGCTCTGTTTGAGTCAAGCCTCTTTTTCAGCACATGCAGCCAGGAAATTACAGGCTTAGGGGGATTTGGGTGAGTGTGTGTATGTATACCTTCTCAATGCAGGGGCATGTGTGAATGTGTGTGTGTGTGTGCGTGCGTGTTTCTTTGTGTGCATACGTGTGTATGGAAGTGTGACTGTCCTGTATTGGCACATCCATGCATACATCTGTGTTTGCAGGTGTTTATCATATGGGTCTACATGTTTGCACCACTTAAAACAATTCTCTAAGGAGCAGTAAATCACTGTAGTCACAAGCCTATTTCCCAATGTTGAGTCCTGCTTTATTTCAAAGTATCATGACAAGTACACAGTTGATATGCCTTGATATGAAATTGCCTAGACAGCATCATGGATTTAGTTAAGATATATTTAATTGTTGACTATAAATGTATTTGATTGATTTTAGGGCTATTTAGTAGCTGACTCCATACAGTAGCATGGCTCTTTCACAAGTGGCTCCCTAGATGTGGTGTAGGGCCACAGCTTGTGCCCTTTTGAGGATAATTGAGCTTTTTACTAGAGCCCATTAAAGCAATATTTGAGCTTGATTCGCCCAGACGCATGCATGCACACACACACACACACACACACACACACACACACACACACACACACACACACACACACACACACACACACACACACACACACACACACACACACACACACACACAAACACACACACACACACACACACACACACACACACACACACACACACACACACACACACACACACACACACCATGGTGTCCCCAAACAACCTCTCACTAAGGACATACAGCCACACCCTCTCTCAGGGCTCAGCCAGATATACCCAGATGTGGGGAATAAAGAATCTCTCTCACCCTCCCTCTTCAATCCCCCCCTCTCTCTCTCCTCTCTCTCCCTCTCGCTCTCAACCCAAATTCAATTATTTTTTTAAACAATTTGAATAAAGGTGCTACGATGGGATGTAAACTCTATGCTGTGGTCTCAGAGTAATTATGATGTTAACGGAAAGGAAAGTGCACTTAAACATGGGAAATCACCCCATTTGTAATTGTAAAAATTGTCTGCCACCCATTGTGGTATGTTCCAGGTCACAAATTATCTCAACAGGAGACAACAACTCTGAGGTTTCAAACGTCACGATTACATACAGGCAGTACTGTTCAATATTTTGACTTTAAGGTCGAATGGTTCAAATAAGCAATAGTGTGCTACCTTCTCAAAGCCAGTGGCCATTAGCCTGTTAGATCCATAAAACCAAATGTTGTGGTTCAGGGGTTCAGTTTATTGTACAATTAGTTTGCCCACAGACTCAGCAGTGAATAGGCTCTAGTAAGGAGTGATCGAACCTTCCCGACCAAACTCAACCCGTAAAAACCCCATTGTTAGTCAATTACACGGGAGTAAGGCGTTAGTGGTGTTCTAGCCTGGTGTAATTCCACTTGTGAGAAACCCAATTACAGGCTCTTTTACAAGCTTAAAGTTGCTTTGCGCCTCACGGTGATTCGTATGTAAAACAGTTTTGTTTCGAGCAGGACTGAGACAATCTCAGATTTGCACAGGAGCATTTCACCAACAGCCTACGAGGGTAAAGATTCTCTTCAATCTACATGTATATTCCTACACTTCTCTAGCTCCTCCACTTTTGTTGTGTCACATTTTGTTGTGCCCAGTCATTACTTTTCATTGGCCGCGGTGGTATTGCAGTCGGTAATCCCGTGCCTTTTGTAATCTAAGCCTCTCAGCGCCGTCACATGGTGTTAGCATTAATCTCGCCACGATGCTCTGTCGTGGACCGACCCAGTGCCCTACGACCCAGTTACGTCTAAGGTCACCACCCAGCGTCATCAAAGTAGGGTCATACATAGAACTAGAACCAGTAGAATGGACATTCCCACTGAAAGCAACATATTATTTGGTGGTGGGACTGGTGGCCATTTAGGGTGTACCATTTCGAATATGTTGTCATGACACCTGTAATCCTCTCTAACCGGGTAACACATGCCAAATAAGCATGAAGGAAGGGGCGCAGGTCCTAATCCAGGCACTTGTCATCTCCCGTCTGGACTAATGCAACTCGTTGCCTGCGGTCGCCACTTGTGCCATCAAACCCCTGCAACTTACCCAGAACGCTGCAGTCCGCCTGTTGTTCAACCTTCCCAAGTTTTCCCATGTCAGTCCGCACCTCCGCACACTCCACTGGCTTCCAGTTGAAGCATCCACTACAAGACCATGGTATTTGGCTACAGAGCAGCCACCTCTGGTCTCTTCACCTCCAACCCTACAGAAGGGCAGTTCACTGTTGACGTTGAGACTGGTGTTTTGCGGGTACTATTTAATGAAGCTGCCAGTTGAGGACTTGTGAGGCGTCTGTTTCGCTGTTCTGTGAAGGGAGTAGTACACATCGTTGTACGAGATCTTCAGTTTCTTGGCAATTTCTAGCATGGAATACCCTTCATTTCTTAGAACAAGAATAGACGGACGAGTTTCAGAAGAAAGTTATTTGTTTCTGGCCATTTTTAGCCTATAATCGAACCCACAAATGCTGATACTCAACTAAGATACTAAACTAGTCTAAAGAAGGCCAGTTTTATTGCTCCTTTAATTCGAACAACAGTTTTCAGCTGTGCTAAAGTAATTGAAGAAGGGTTTCCTAATGATCAATTAGCCTTTTAAAATTATAAACTTGGATTAGCTAACACAAGGTGCCATTGGAACACAGGAGTGATGGTTGCTGATAATGGGCCTCTGTACACCTATGTAGATATTCCATTAAAAATCAACTTTTTCCAGCTACAATAGTCACTTACAACATTAACAATGTCTACACTGTATTTCTGATCAATTTTATGTTATTTTAATGGACAAAAAAATAAATGTTCTTTAAAAAACAAGCTAATTTCTAAGTGACCCCAAACATTTGAACGGTAGGGTACATATAAATATATGGATGAGCAATGACAGAGTGGCATAGGCAAGATGCAATAGATGGTATAAAATACAGTGTACACATATGAGATGAGTAATGCAAGATACGGTGCCTTGCGAAAGTATTCGGCCCCCTTGAACTTTGCGACCTTTTGCCACATTTCAGGCTTCAAACATAAAGATATAAAACTGTATTTTTTTTGTGAAGAATCAACAACAGGTGGGACACAATCATGAAGTGGAACGACATTTATTGGATATTTCAAACTTTTTTAACAAATCAAAAACTGAAAAATTGGGCGTGCAAAATTATTCAGCCCCTTTACTTTCAGTGCAGCAAACTCTCTCCAGAAGTTCAGTGAGGATCTCTGAATGATCCAATGTTGACCTAAATGACTAACGATGATAAATACAATCCACCTGTGTGAAATCAAGTCTCCGTATAAATGCACCTGCACTGTGATAGTCTCAGAGGTCCGTTAAAAGCGCAGAGAGCATCATGAAGAACAAGGAACACACCAGGCAGGTCCGAGATACTGTTGTGAAGAAGTTTAAAGCCGGATTTGGATACAAAAAGATTTCCCAAGCTTTAAACATCCCAAGGAGCACTGTGCAAGCAATAATATTGAAATGGAAGGAGTATCAGACCACTGCAAATCTACCAAGACCTGGCCGTCCCTCTAAACTTTCAGCTCATACAAGGAGAAGACTGATCAGAGATGCAGCCAAGAGGCCCATGCTCACTCTGGATGAACTGCAGAGATCTACAGCTGAGGTGGGAGACTCTGTCCATAGGACAACAATCAGTCGTATATTGCACAAATCTGGCCTTTATGGAAGAGTGGCAAGAAGAAAGCCATTTCTTAAAGATATCCATAAAAAGTGTCGTTTAAAGTTTGCCACAAGCCACCTGGGAGACACACCAAACATGTGGAAGAAGGTGTTCTGGTCAGATGAAACCAAAATTGAACTTTTTGGCAACAATGCAAAACGTTATGTTTGGCGTAAAAGCAACACAGCTGAACACACCATCCCCACTGTCAAACATGGTGGTGGCAGCATCATGGTTTGGGCCTGCTTATCTTCAGCAGGGACAGGGAGCATGGTTAAAATTGATGGGAAGATGGATGGAGCCAAATACAGGATCATTCTGGAAGAAAACCTGATGGAGTCTGCAAAAGACCTGAGACTGGGACGGAGATTTGTCTTCCAACAAGACAATGATCCAAAACATAAAGCAAAATCTACAATGGAATGGTTCAAAAGTAAACATATCCAGGTGTTAGAATGGCCAAGTCAAAGTCCAGACCTGAATCCAATCGAGAATCTGTGGAAAGAACTGAAAACTGCTGTTCACAAATGCTCTCCATCCAACCTCACTGAGCTCGAGCTGTTTTACAAGGAGGAATGGGAAAAAATTTCAGTCTCTCGATGTGCAAAACTGATAGAGACATACCCCAAGCGACTTACAGCTGTAATCGCAGCAAAAGGTGGCGCTACAAAGTATTAACTTAAGGGGGCTGAATAATTTTGCACGCCCAATTTTTCAGTTTTTGATTTGTTAAAAAAGTTTGAAATATCCAATAAATGTCGTTCCACTTCATGATTGTGTCCCACTTGTTGTTGATTCTTCACAAAAAAATACAGTTTTATATCTTTATGTTTTAAGCCTGAAATGTGGCAAAAGGTCGCAAAGTTCAAGGGGGCCGAATACTTTCGCAAGGTACTGTATGTAAACATTATTAAAGTGGCATTATTAAAGTGACTAGTGATCCATTTGTGAAAGTGGTCAATGATTTCAAGTCTGTATGTAGGCAGCAGCCTCTTTGTGTTAGTGATGGCTGTTTAACAGTCTGATGGCCTTGAGATAGAAACTGTTTTTCAGTCTCTCGGTCCCAGCTTTGATGCACCTGTACCGACCTCGCCTTCTGGATGATAACGGGGTGAATTGGCAGTTGCTCGGGTGGTTGTTGTCCTTGATGATCTTTTTGGCCTTCCTGTGACATTGGGTGCTGTACGTGTCCTGGAGGGCAGGTAGTTTGCCCCCGGTGATGCATTGTGCACACCGCACCACCCTCTGGAGAGCCTTGTGGTTGTGGGCAGTGCAGTTGCCATACCAGGCCGTGATGCAGCCCGACAGGATGCTCTCAATTGTGCATCTGTAAAAGTTTGTGAGGATAGCTACTTCATCAAGGAAAAATGTACTTTAAGATGAATGCACTAAAGTCACTAGATGGCTAAAATGTAACCCTATGATTGACATGCCAAGTTTCACACTGGAGAGATGAGGTACACCGCAGTCTTCCACAATATCAAATTATGTTGAATCGTCCCTTTAATTCTTTCCAAACATTCCAGCGATTGAAGGTCTTATCTGGACTTAACCTGGGGCTTAATTTTTGCTCTTAAAAAACTGACCCATGGTTTCTGACTAAGGTAGGAACAACTGATCCTGGATCATTACATTTAAGTAATTCTTTCAGATGCTTTTATCCAGAGAAACTTACAGAAGGGAGTGTATACAATGTCTTCGCATACTGGTCCCCCATTGGAATCAAACCCACATCCCTGGCGTTGCGAGCGTCAGTCTCGACCAAGGGTTGAGAACAGAGAGTCCCGACATCACTGAGCACTGGCCCTGGTTCAGGGCACAGTCAATGTTAAGGAGATAAATCTTTTAACGCGTACTGTCACACTTCCTGTTTGGCTGCTTGGCTCACAGGGTTAAGAGCAGGACTAGAGTGAGATTACAGAGTTGTCTGCACAAGCAGGTCGATTATCTTTTTTGTCTTTTCTTTAGGCCGGGAATCCATTGTTACAGATAGCTTACATTTGGCTTTTCACAATAACGCATAATCAAGAACTTGGCTTGAGTTATGGATGGGGTCGGGGTTTCATAGCATGCAGACCACAACCACTATTTCCCAATGACCAGCTATCCCAATACCTGTCAGACCCCACAGTCTTGACCCAGAAAATGCACACAAGCACACATACAGACACATGCACACACATGCTTTCACACACACGCACGCACGCACACACACACACACACACACACACACACACACACACACACACACACACACACACACACACACACACACACACACACACACACACACACACACACACACACATTCTCTCTCTTTCTCTCAATGTGGAAAAAAGTTCTCATTTGTAATGCATTGTTCACGAGTTTCATAGGAAAATCTGTTCAGGAGAAATCTCAAGCCGTTCACAGTGGGAACATTCTGGAAAAGTTCAGGGTGAGTGGTTCAGTTCAACCTGCAGTCTGACCACACTTTAGCCCACATATTCTATTTATGGAAATACAGTTGCTCAAGGACTGTTTCAAATGGCTTCAAACCAAACAAACAGAAAAAGACAACCAAACTAAGACATCAGAGCAGACTGTTAGTTGCTCCAGGGCCGGCTCCAGGCATAAGTGGCCGGGTGCTCCCGATCTAAATTATTTTTTAATTATATTTTTTAGGAACTCAGTCGGGGTCTGAACTTACTGTTGAGAGTTCGAATAGTAGAATACACAAGATGCTAGTTCTAAATGTGGTTGTGCATCAGCAGTGTTTCTCTTGTTTTGTAAGTCACTGACAGTCACTCAATTAGCCATGTCGGCTAACAATTTTTAGATTGATAAGTTAGTTATCTAAATTTGTAGTAATCATGGTCGAATACCAACCAGTTTTACCTCTGATTTGCTTTGTGTAAATACTCCAGGCCACAAGGTGGCAGTAGCTTGTTTGGCTTGTGCTGGCTGTACAGTGCCTTGCGAAAGTATTCGGCCCCCTTGAACTTTGCGACCTTTTGCCACATTTCAGGCTTCAAACATAAAGATATAAAACTGTATTTTTTTGTGAAGAATCAACATCAAGTGGGACACAATCATGAAGCGGAACGACATTTATTGGATATTTCAAACTTTTTTAACAAATCAAAAACTGAAAAATTGGGCGTGCAAAATTATTCAGCCCCCTTAAGTTAATACTTTGTAGCGCCACCTTTTGCTGCGATTAAAGCTGTAAGTCGCTTGGGGTATGTCTCTATCAGTTTTGCACATCGAGAGACTGAAATTTTTTCCCATTCCTCCTTGCAAAACTGCTCGAGCTCAGTGAGGTTGAATGGAGAGCATTTGTGAACAGCAGTTTTCAGTTCTTTCCACAGATTCTCGATTGGATTCAGGTCTGGACTTTGACTTGGCCATTCTAACACCTGGATATGTTTCTTTTTTAACCATTCCATTGTAGATTTTGCTTTATGTTTTGGATCATTGTCTTGTTGGAAGACAAATCTCCGTCCCAGTCTCAGGTCTTTTGCAGACTCCATCAGGTTTTCTTCCAGAATGGTCCTGTATTTGGCTCCATCCATCTTCCCATCAATTTTAACCATCTTCCCTGTCCCTGCTGAAGAAAAGCAGGCCCAAACCATGATGCTGCCACCACCATGTTTGACAGTGGGGATGGTGTGTTTAGGGTGATGAGCTGTGTTGCTTTTACGCCAAACATGTTTTGCATTGTTGCCAAAAAGTTCAATTTTGGTTTCATCTGACCAGAGCACCTTCTTCCACATGTTTGGTGTGTCTCCCAGGTGGCTTGTGGCAAACTTTAAACGACACTTTTTATGGATATCTTTAAGAAATGGCTTTCTTCTTGCCACTCTTCCATAAAGGCCAGATTTGTGCAATATATGACTGATTGTTGTCCTATGGACAGAGTCTCCCACCTCAGCTGTAGATCTCTGCAGTTCATCCAGAGTGATCATGGGCCTCTTGGCTGCATCTCTGATCAGTCTTCTCCTTGTATGAGCTGAAAGTTTAGAGGGACGGCCAGGTCTTGGTAGATTTGCAGTGGTCTGATACTCCTTCCATTTCAATATTATTGCTTGCACAGTGCTCCTTGGGATGTTTAAAGCTTGGGAAATCTTTTTGTATCCAAATCCGGCTTTAAACTTCTTCACAACAGTATCTCGGACCTGCCTGGTGTGTTCCTTGTTCTTCATGATGCTCTCTGCGCTTTTAACGGACCTCTGAGACTATCACAGTGCAGGTGCATTTATACGGAGACTTGATTACACACAGGTGGATTGTTTTTATCATCATTAGTCATTTAGGTCAACATTGGATCATTCAGAGATCCTCACTGAACTTCTGGAGAGAGTTTGCTGCACTGAAAGTAAAGGGGCTGAATAATTTTGCACGCCCAATTTTTCAGTTTTTGATTTGTTAAAAAAGTTTGAAATATCCAATAAATGTCTTTCCACTTCATGATTGTGTCCCACTTGTTGTTGATTCTTCACAAAAAAATACAGTTTTATATCTTTATGTTTGAAGCCTGAAATGTGGCAAAAGGTCGCAAAGTTCAAGGGGGCCGAATACTTTCGCAAGGCACTGTAGCTAATGTAAGCGAACTGGCTCACAATTAGCCCAGCATCGTTGGGGTTTGGCCGGAGTAGGCCGTCATTGTAAATAAGAATTTGTTCTTAACTGACTTGCCTAGTTAAATTAAGGTTAAATAAAACAATTACAAATAAATATACTAGCAAACTACGCTAATATTGTTGATACCTAACTATAAAGTCTCTCACCATTGCCGCTTGTATTAGACCCCCTTCAGCCCCCAGTTGTGCCCTGGACACCATATGTGAATTGATTGCCCCCCATCTATCTTCAGAGTTCGTACTGTTAAGTGACCTAAACTGGGATATGCTTAACACCCTGGCCGTATTACAATCTAAGCTAGATGCCCTCAATCTCACACAAATTATTAAGGAACCTACCAGGTACAACCCTAAATCCGTAACCATGGGCACCGTCTTAGATATCATCCTGACCAACCTCAGCGATCACTGCCTCATTGCCTGCGTGCATGATGGGTCCCCGGTCAAATGACCACCCCTCATCACTGTCAAACGCTCCCTAAAACACTTCAGCGAGCAAGCCTTTCTAATCGACCTGGCCAGGGTATCCTGGAAGGATATTGACCTCATCCCATCAGTAGAGGATGCCTGGTTGCTCTTTAAAAGTGCTTTCCTCGCCATCTTAAATAAGCATGCCCCATTCAAAAAATGTAGAACTAAGAACAGATATAGCCCCTGGTTCACCCCAGACTTGACTGCCCTTGACCAGCACAAAAACATCCTGTGTCGTTCGAATAGCCCCTGCGATATGCAACTTTTCAGGGAAGTCAGGAACCAATATACCTAGTCCGTTAGGAAAGCTAAGGCTAGCTTTTTCAAACAGAAATTTTCAACCTGTAGCACTAATTCCAAAAAGTTGTGGGACACTGTAAAGTCCATGGAGAATGAGAGCATCTCCTCCCAGCTGCCCACTGCACTGAGGCTGGGAAACACTGTCTCCACTGATAAATCTACGATAATCGATCATTTCAATAACCATTATTCTATGGCTGGCCATGCTTTCCACCTGGCTACCCCTACCCCGGCCAACAGCTCTGCAACCCTTGTAGCAGCTTATGTGTTCATGTGTAACTCTGTGTTGTTGTTTTTGTCGCACTGCTTTGCTTTACCTTGGCCAGGTTGCAGTTGTAAATAAAAAATAGTAATTTGTAGTTAGCCCTTGTTGATACTAACCATTTGGCCAAAACGACATAACTAGCGAAGCTAGCAACATTATAATTCAATGACAATGGATTCATTTTTGAATGAAGCAGCTGCCTGTTAGCTGTCAAGAGTTGGTGGAGTAGAAGGATATCCTTGTCTCATCGCGCACCAGCGACTCCTGTGGCAGGCTGGGTGCAGTGGGCGCTAACCAAGGTCGCCAGGTGTGGCTGGCTTCCGGGTTGGATGCGCTCTGTGTTAAGAAGCCGTGCGGCTTGGTTTGGTTGTGTTTCAGAGGACGCATGGCTTTCGACCTTCGTCTTTGTAGCGATGAGACATGATAGTAATTACTAACAATTGGATACCACGAAATTGGGGAGAAAAAGGGGGTAAAAAATAAAAAAAATTAACTGTTAAGCTAATGTTGGCTAGTAAGCGAACTGGCATTGGCAGCATGGAATAATGGAGAGTGAATTTATTTCTTCATCATCTTGCCAGATAGCTAGCTTGGTAAAGCATTTAGTGTGCATTGTGCTGCACTTACCACCCCATTCCTTTGATATGAAGTGTTTGTGACTGCCTGGCTCAGTTAGCAAGCTAATGCTAGCTAGCTAGCTAACTAACTAATGAGCAGGTGCATATTACCAAACTGAACATAACAAAGATGTATTATGCAGCTTTATTGTTTTAGTTAGCTAGAACAATCTTAATGAAAAGGGGGTGGATTACACCAAGAAAAGTTTGGTTGTCACTAGTTACCACAGCCACAAAGTAAAAAATTGGATAAATCGTAAGAATTTATGAAAACAAAAATTTGCTTTTTGGTCTTAATTTAAAGTTAGGGTTAGGCATACGATTAGAAGTGTGTTTAATGTTTAAGGAAAATTCTACCCCAAAACTATCTTTTGGTGTTTGTTTCATTAGTCCATTGCTGATCAAGTCCCAAAATGTTTTGCATGTCAGCAATCAAGATATTTAACTTAAAAAGTACAGCCAGTATATTTCCAGTGCGTTTCCATTTAAAATGTTTCCTATTGTATTTTTTACTTTTGTTTGGATATTAATCTCATTTTCATAAGGCTGTCATCAGCAGCACAACAATGGAGCACTTACGGTAACACAGACAGAGGTCGCCAAGGGGACAAAGATAGACACACACATTCTTACACACACACACACACACACTTTTTTTCCTTGACCTTTGGTTAACTGTGATCCTAGTCTATCTGTGCTTGATCATGAGTGTGTGTATGACATTATGTTGTACTTCCATCCTGAACACCATGGCAGTTCTTTGTTAGATATTGGGCTCAAGTTGTTCTGTTTTGGTTACCATGATCTGATTTAGAACCAGGTATGGTGTTCTGTATCATATTTTAGAAAAGGCGTCAAATTCTGATTCTTATTTACACTTGGATCCGGAAGGCAGTTACTTTTGGATCTTCGTTAGGCTTAGTGCTGCTGACTTTCTGGGTCTGTCCATGTTCTCCCTCCATCAGTTGAGATAGAGTATGACAGACAAGGAAGTACTTGTTAAGTTATTGATGTTCATTGTACAGACTTCTCCGATAGTTTGTGTTATTTATTGCACCCACTATTAGCGTTGTGGTGTTTTTCTGATCATGTCATGTCAAGTCCTTTCCTGAAAATGACAACAATTTCCAAGTAACCTATCCGGTTGAACACATGTTGAATAAGTTATAATGTCTATAAATTCTCCCTATGTTTTCCCTGCATCCAAGACCTTACCATCTGTCTCCTTGTACCGATGATGACTGCCAATAGGTAAACAGATATGGAGATGGGCTGTAGCTTACCTGGCAATTAACATATTCAACACCTATCCCATATTCAACACCTATCCCCATGTTTTCACTGTTCAGAATGTCAGAGTTCGAATGGAGGATTGTCTCCATGGAGACAGGACTGCAAGTTAGTGGTTTTATGCTATACAGAGATACAGTGCCTTGCGAAAGTATTCGGCCCCCTTGAACTTTGCGACCTTTTGCCACATTTCAGGCTTCAAACATAAAGATATAAAACTGTATTGTTTTGTGAAGAATCAACAACAAGTGGGACACAATCATGAAGTGGAACGACATTTATTGGATATTTCAAACTTTTTTAACAAATCAAAAACTGAAAAATTGGGCGTGCAAAATTATTCAGCCCCTTTACTTTCAGTGCAGCAAACTCTCTCCAGAAGTTCAGTGAGGATCTCTGAATGATCCAATGTTGACCTAAATGACTAATGATGATAAATACAATCCACCTGTGTGTAATCAAGTCTCCGTATAAATGCACCTGCACTGTGATAGTCTCAGAGGTTCGTCAAAAGCGCAGAGAGCATCATGAAGAACAAGGAACACACCAGGCAGTTCCGAGATACTGTTGTGAAGAAGTTTAAAGCCGGATTTGGATACAAAAATATTTCCCAAGCTTTAAACATCCCAGGGAGCACTGTGCAAGCGATAATATTGAAATGGAAGGAGTATCAGACCACTGCAAATCTACCAAGACCTGGCCGTCCCTCTAAACTTTCAGCTCATACAAGGAGAAGACTGATCAGAGATGCAGCCAAGAGGCCCATGATCACTCTGGATGAACTGCAGAGATCTACAGCTGAGGTGGGAGACTCTGTCCATAGGACAACAATCAGTCGTATATTGCACAAATCTGGCCTTTATGGAAGAGTGGCAAGAAGAAAGCCATTTCTTAAAGATATCCATAAAACTTGTCGTTTAAAGTTTGCCACAAGCCACCTGGGAGACACACCAAACATGTGGAAGAAGGTGCTCTGGTCAGATGAAACCAAAATTGAACTTTTTGGCAACAATGCAAAACGTTATGTTTGGCGTAAAAGCAACACAGCTGAACACACCATCCCCACTGTCAAACATGGTGGTGGCAGCATCATGGTTTGGGCCTGCTTTTCTTCAGCAGAGACAGCGAAGATGGTTAAAATTGATGGGAAGATGGATGGAGCCAAATACAGGACCATTCTGGAAGAAAACCTGATGGAGTCTGCAAAAGACCTGAGACTGGGACGGAGATTTGTCTTCCAACAAGACAATGATCCAAAACATAAAGCAAAATCTACAATGGAATGGTTCAAAAATAAACATATCCAGGTGTTAGAATGGCCAAGTCAAAGTCCAGACCTGAATCCAATCGAGAATCTGTGGAAAGAACTGAAAACTGCTGTTCACAAATGCTCTCCATCCAACCTCACTGAGCTCGAGCTGTTTTGCAAGGAGGAATGGGAACAAATTTCAGTCTCTCGATGTGCAAAACTGATAGAGACATACCCCAAGCGACTTACAGCTGCAATCGCAGCAAAAGGTGGCGCTACAAAGTATTAACTTAAGGGGGCTGAATAATTTTGCACGCCCAATTTTTCAGTTTTTGATTTGTTAAAAAAGTCTGAAATATCCAATAAATGTCTTTCCACTTCATGATTGTGTTCCACTTGTTGTTGATTATTCACAAAAAAATACAGTTTTATATCTTTATGTTTGAAGCCTGAAATGTGGCAAAAGGTCGCAAAGTTCAAGGGGGCCGAATACTTTCGCAAGGCACTGTATAGGATCTTAATTTGATCACTCTTTTGTTGCTGAGAATTTTCCTGCACAGCAGAAAATGCAAACTTGTTGTGAATTCAAGGTTTAAAAAGGCCTCTAAAATGTGTAAATTAACAAAAAATGTAGTAACCCCTACATAAAAGGTCCATAAATGTTTATACGCTTCCTGTTGCTGCAGGATTCTCTTCCTGCTGTATCAAACTGGCTCAAATTAAGATCCTACATTTGGAGGTTAAGAAAGGATCGCGTAATTCCATCCAGGTCATCAGGAGGGGTCAGCCTATAAAAATATACTTCTGAGAAAACATTCCATAACTGCAGGTGGAAGTAAATTACCAACCTTTGCTTTATACCTGTTCAGACTCTACACACTCCAGCACAGTGTGTAGTAGTGCAACTTTTAAGTTTATTTTACAAACTGCCAATACAGTCCTTGAAGTAGAAAAAATAAATGGACTACTTTAAAATGAAGATAGCTCTCAATGGCGGTGCTGATGCTGGCACAGAAGATACCATTTCAAGAATGGAAATGTGTGCCACCTTTCTATATCTATGGGTATTTTTCTGACTGGCCATACATAGTCATGTTAGGGCGGCAGGTAGCCTAGCTGTTAAAAGCGTTGGGCCAGTAACTGAAAGTTTCCTGGTTTGAATCCCCGAGCTGCCAATCAAGGCAGCTCCCCGCAGCTCTCTGATTAAATGCGGAAGACACATTTCGGTTGGATATATTCAGTTGTGTAACTGACTAGGTATCCCCTTTCCTATGTTACTGACACACAACCCTGAATGGAAGAATGTGTCTGCTCCACAATTTGGGTTCAACATAAGAAACAGATCACATTTTTGCAATGTGGCACAGCATTAAAATCATATTGTTTTGCTCTGTCTTTTTTTGTTAATGTATTGTGACGTCTGAGAACAGTGATTGGCAAGATTGTTTGACCAGTATTGGTTAGCCTCCTGCTAGCTTATTCCGAATGAATCTTTCTCAAATTGTTTACTGTTAGAGCCTAAATAATGATAATTACTATCTCATGTTTGAATCTCTAAATCATAAATTGTTAATTTCAAAATTCTCCTGTCTATCTATTTGGGTGTTCAATTATCAAATCAAACTTTATTTGTCACATGCGCCGAACACAACAGGTGTAGGCCTTACCGTGAAATGCTTACTTAACCAACAATGCAGTTCAAGAAAGAGTCAAGAAAATATTAACTAAATAAACTAAAGTAAAAAATGAGTGCTACGGGACTGTAATCATTTAGGCAGGCTACCTTCGCTTCTTTGGGCACAGGGACTATGGTGATCTGCTTGAAACATGTAAGTATTACAGACTCAGTCAGCAAGAGGTTGAAAATGTCAGTGAAGACACTTGCCAGTTGGTCCGCGCATGCTTTGAGTACACGTTCTGGTATTCCGTCTTGCCCCACGGCTTTGTGAATGTTGATCTGTTTAAAGTTCTTGCTCACATCAACTACAGAGAGCGTTATAACACAGCTGGTGCTCTCATGCATGCTTCAGTGTTGCTTGCATGGAAGTGAGCACAAAAGGCATTTAGCTCATCTGGTAGGCTCGCATCACTGGGCAGCTCGCGGTTGGGTTTCCCTTTGTAGTCCGTAATGCCTGCTTGATGGTTCGTCTGAGGGCGTAGCGGGATTTCTTATTATTCCTTGAAAGCGGCAGCTCTAGCCTTTAGCGCGATGCAGATGTTGCCTGTAATCCATGCCTTTGGGTTGGGATATGTACGTACGGTCACTGTGGGGGCGATGTCGTCGATGCACTTATTGATGAAGCTGATGACGGAGGTGGTATACTCCTCAATGCCATTGGATGAATCCCAGAACATATTCCAGTCTGTGCTAGCAAAACAGTCCTGTAGTGTAGACGGCACTGGGTCAATTGTGTGCCGCCCTATGGGACTCCCAATCACAGCCGGATGGGATACAACCTGCATTCGAACCAGGGACTGTAGTGACACCTCTTGCACTGAGATGCAGTGCCTTAGACCGCTGTGCCACTCAGGAGCCCAATGGTACTTCCTGTTTTAGTTTTTGCTTGTAAGCAGGAATCAGGAGGATAGAATTGTGGTCAGATTTGCCAAATGGAGGGTGAGCGAGAGCTTTGAATGCATCTCTGTGAGTGAGGTAAAGGTGGTCAAGAGTTTTTTTCCCCTTTGGTTGCACATGTGACATGCTGGTAGAAATTAGGTAAAATGGATGTAAGTTTGCCTGCATTAAAGTCCCCTGCCACTAGGAGCGCAGCTTCTGGGTGAGAATTTTCTTGTTTGCTTATGGTCTTATACAGCTGGTTGAGTGCGGTCTTAGTGCCAGCATCAGTTTGTGGTGGTAAATAAACAGCTACAAATAATATAGATGAGAACTCTCTTGGGAGATAGTGTGGTCTACAGCTTATCATAAGGTACTCTACCTCAGGCGAGCAATACCTCAAGACTTCTTTAATATTAGACATCATACACCAGCTGTTACTGACAAATAAACACACACCCCGCCCCTCGTCTCACCAGACGGAGGATTAGACATCATACACCAGCTGTTACTGACAAATAAGCCCCTCGTTTTACCATGGAAAATCCCTGCCAGATCTATATTATCCATGTCGTTGTTCAGCCACAACTCTGTGAAACATAAGATTTAAAAAAACTCCCCCTTTTTTTCTCCCCAATTTCATGATATCCAATTGGTAGTAGTTACTTACAGTCTTGTCTCATCGCTGCAACTCCCATATGGACTCGAGAGCCATGCATCCTCCGAAACACAACCCAACCTGCTTCTTGACACAACGCACATCCAACCCGGAAGCCAGCCACAGAGGAAAAACCTACCTGGCGACCTGGTCAGTGTGCCCGGCCCGCCACAGGAGTCGCTAGTGCACGATGAGACAAGGATATCCCTGCCGGCCAAACCCTCCCTAACTCGGACGACATTGGGCCAATTGTGCATCGCCCCATGGACCTCCCGGTCGCGGCTGGCTGCGACAGAGCCTGGGCTCGAACCCAGAATCTCTGATGGCACAGCTAGCACTGTGATGCAGTGCCTTGGACCACTGCGCCACCCGGGAGGCCCAGATATTACAGTTTTTAATGTCCCGTTGGTAGGATAGTCTTGATCGTATATTATCCATTTTGTTTTCCAGTGATTGCACGTTGGCCAATAGAACGGATGGTAGTGGAGGTTTACTCACTCATCTACGAATTCCCAGAAGGCAGCATGACCTCCACCCCCTTTTTCTCCGTCTTTTCTTCAGACAAATTACAGGGATTTGGCCCATTCCCGAAAAAGAAGTATATCCTTCATGTTGGACTCGTTAAAGAAAAAATATTTGTGAGTAGTCTCTGTTCTGATGTCCAGAAGTTATTTTTGGTCATAAGAGACGGTAGCAGCAACATTATGTACAAAATAAGCAAAAAAACTACTTACAAACAACTCGAAAAAACAAAACAAAATAGCACAGTTGGTTAGGACCCTGTAAAACGGCAGCCATCCCCTGCCATTATGAGATGATGGACAGGTGAATGAATGTGAATGAAATCTCTGTCATGCAGAGGGCATTGCCAATATACTGCAGGCTGTGAGTTAATTAATAGGTTTTCAAAGGAGTTAAACAAAAGCTGATGTTGTCCTCATGCATCCAGCCTTATGTTGGGGTGAATAATGCAATTTACAACATTCAGATGAATTTCTATTACATACCATTATCATGGAAAGACAATCAATGTTGGAGATACAGTTCCATTAACAGCAACATGTCAAACATGCCCTGATTATGAATGAATATCAGATGGCAATGGCATTATTATATTTCTTGCCTGATTGGTGTTATTCGATGCAGGTTTCACAATATGTCAAATTGTGACAGACATTCTCTCCTGCTTTGCCAATCTTTATGAATATACCAAGTCTACCTCAAAATAAGTCAACACCAGCATGCTCTACATCAGTCATTGTCATAACCTGTACTCCCAAATATCTTGGCATACTCTACCTGTCCTTGTACAAATACACAAATTCACGTTGTCACAACAGAAGCCAGTATCAAGCTCCACTCCTAAAATATGGATTTAGAAAGA
The DNA here is from genome assembly GCF_013265735.2 of Oncorhynchus mykiss. Taxonomy (NCBI): domain Eukaryota; kingdom Metazoa; phylum Chordata; class Actinopteri; order Salmoniformes; family Salmonidae; genus Oncorhynchus; species Oncorhynchus mykiss. The sequence goes on along the minus strand of NC_048572.1, from coordinate 26,338,124 downwards.
TCTCATGGTTATGCTTTGGAAGTGTTTGGGATGTGAGCTGCTCGATCACCAATGTTTTGAAATGAGAAAAATATGTTTGCCACTGACTACTTGAGTTGACTGATATTATGTGAGGAACAGAGCAGGTGGTTGTGAGAGTGTGTAAGAGAGACAGATAGAAAGAGAGAGAGAGAGGGAGAGGACAATGTTTTCATTAGTATATATTACTTGAGTCTTGCTATTTCCTGCTCTCCCTCCCTCCCGTCCTTCCTCATATTGACATATGAAATAAGGATGTGTCTGTGTAATAAAATGCATATTCACCACTTCGATCCTTGTTAGAAAACGCAGGACTGGTATATAAAATAAAAGCTGCCCAGAGGCTAAAGCAGAGGCAACCCAGAAGCATTACACATTCTTTCAACTCTGTGGAGGGGTTTACTTCAGCAAAGCTGCAATTTACAACATATTAAATCCAATGTTTCTCACAACATTCTGAGCTTGGTTTTTCCCTTTATGCTAGTTTTTTTCCTGTGTAAAGGGTGGTACATTTTCCCCCATAATATTGAGTGTATTCACATACGTATGCAACCAAATTGTCCATCATCACAAATGACCCCCTGCCACCCACCCACTTTCTCTCTCTGTCTCTCTCTCTCTCTCTGACGATGAATCATCATCCACTGTCTGTGATGTGGCAGCAAGCGACCAGCTCTTTGTGTTCCCTCTAAATCTTCGCCCCTCTAACTAGCTGTAAGTTCATAGGCTGAAGCCGCAGGATAAATCAAATACCCTTTAGTTACATTGCATTCAAATGAGTCAGAACAGGAAGAGTCAACATAAAATCTGACTGGCGTGGAAATATTTTCATCCCATTGGGATGATATAATGTAGAACCTGCTCTCAAAGGCGAGGTCAATATTCAAAATTATGTTAACATAATTTAACAGTAGATAAATAGACAAATACAAAATGGACGAATTAATGGGTTGAATGTACAGTCGTGGCCCAAAGTTTTGAGAATGACACAAATATTAATTTCCACAAGGTTTGCTGCTTCAGTGTCTTTAGATATTTTTGTCAGATGTTATTATGGAATACTGAAGTATAATTACAAGCATTTCATAAGTGTCAAAGGCTTTTATTGACAATTACATGAAGTTGATGCAAAGAGTCAATATTTGCAGTGTTGACCCTTCTTTTTCAAGACCGCTGCAATCTGCCCTGGCATGCTGTCAATTAACTTCTGGGCCACATCCTGACTGATGGCAGCCCATTCTTGCATAATCAATGCTTGGAGTTTGTCATAATTTGTGGGTTTTTGTTTGTCCACCCGCCTCTTGAGGAATGACCACAAGTTCTCAACGGGATTAAGGTCTGGGGAGTTTCCTGGCCACGGACCCAAAATATCAATGTTTTGTTCCCCGAGCCACTTAGTTATCTCTTTTGCCTTATGGCAAGGTGCTCCATCAGGTTGGAAAATGCATTGTTCGTCACCAAACTGTTCCTGGATGGTTGGGAGAAGTTGCTCTCAGAGGATGTGTTGGTACCATTCTTCACTCATGGCTGTATTCTTAGGCAAAATTGTGAGTGAGCTCACTCCCTTGGCTGAGAAGCAACCCCACACATGAATGGTCTCAGGATGCTTTACTGTTGGCATGACACAGGACTGATGGTAGCACTCATATTGTCTTCTCCGGACAAGCTTAGTTCTGGATTCCCCAAACAATCGGAAAGGGGATTCATCAGAGAAAATGACTTTACCCCAGTCCTCAGCAGTCCAATCCCTGTACCTTTTGCAGAATATCAGTCTGTCCCTGATGTTTTTCCTGGAGAGAAGTGGCTTCTTTGCTGCCCTTCTTGACACTGTGCGTGCAGATGCACTCACACCTGCCTGCTGCCATTCCTGAGCAAGCTCTGTACTGGTGGTGCTCCGATCCCGGAGCTGAATCAACTTTAGGAGACGGTCCTGGCATTTTCTGGACTTTCTTGGGCGCCCTGAAGCCTTCTTCACAACAATTGAACCCTTTTTGTGCAAAGCAATGATGACGGCATGTGTTTCTTTGCAGGTAAACATGGTTGACAGAGGAAGAACAGTGATTCCAAGCACGACCCTCCTTTTGAAGCTTCCAGTCTGTTATTCAAACTCAATCAGCATGACAGAGTGATCACCAGCCTTGTCCTCGTCAACACTCACACCTGTGTTAACGAGAGAATCACTGACATGATGTCAGCTGGTCCTTTTGTGGCAGGGTTGAAATGCATTGGAAATGTTTTTTGGGGATTCAGTTAATTTGCATAGCAAATAGGGACTTTGCAATTCATCTGATCACTCTTGATAACATTCTGGAGTATATGCAAATTGCCATCATACAAACTGAGGCAGCAGACTTTGTGAAAAGTAATATTTGTGTCATTCTCAAAACTTTTGGCCACGACTGTGCAGACACCTCTATTTTCCTAAAAAAACACCTCAACCCCACAAGGAGATAAGTAGCTAACTACGCCTCTAGTGGTCTGAAAGGGAAAACAGTCTGTATCCATTCCCACAGAAACACTGGAGTAAAATGACTCCTGAGCAGTACACTTTCATATTGTTCTCATGTTTCCAATAAAGGGGTTTAATCTAGTGCATGATCTAAAAAATATTTTCTCTCTGCCTTACTATCCACGAACGAACGAACGCACACACACACACACACACACACACACACACACACACACACACACACACACACACACACACACACACACACACACACACACACACACACACACACACACACACACACACACACACACACACATACACACACACACACACACACACACACACGTGCTACCCGTAACCGTCACATATGTTTTTGCTTACGGGCCAGGCAGAGTCCCCATGCATATCATATGCAGTGCAATACTCATAAATGTTAACACAGATCATGTTCAACCCCCCTCCTTTACAGAAGTTACCATTTTCTATACTAACATACAGTTGCAAGAAAAAGTATGTGAACCCTTTGGAGTAACCTGGATTTCTACATAAATTGGTCAAAAATGTGATCTGATCTTCCTCAGTCACAACAATAGATAAATACAGTGTGCTTAAACTAATAACACACAAAATATTGTATTTTATTGTCTATATTGAATACACAATTTAAACATTCACAGTGTAGGCTGAAAAAAGTATGTGAACCCCTAGGCTAATGACTCCAAAAGCTAATTGGAATCAGGAGTCAGCTAACCTGGAGTCCAATCAATGAGACGAGATTGGAGATATAAAAAACACTCACAAAATGTTTGCTATTCACATGAAGCACTGCCTGATGTGAACCATGCCTCGAACAAAAGATATCTCAGAAGACCTAAGATTAAGATTTGTTGACTTGCATAAAGGTGGAAAGGGTTACAAAAGTATTTCTAAAAGCATTGATGTTCAGCAGTCCACGTTAAGACTATTTGTCTATAAATGGAGAAAGTTCAGCACTGTTGCTACTCTCCCTAGGAGTGGCGTACCTGCAAAGACAACTGAAAGAGCACAGCGCAAAATGTTCAATGAGGTTAAGAAGAGTCCTAGAGTGTCATCTAAACACTTATAGAAATCTCTGGAACATGCAATAAACACTACAAGAATGGTGTTCATGGGAGGACACCACGGAAGAAGCCACTGCTGTCCAAAAAAACATTGTGGATGTTCCACAGCGCTACTGGCAAAATATTCTGTGGACAGATGAAACTAAAGTTGAGTTGTTTGGAAGGAAGGAACACACAACACTGTGTGGAGAAAAAAAGGCACAGCACACCAACGTCAAAACCTCATCCCAACTATAAAGTATGGGGGAGGGACCATCATGGTTTGGACTGCTTCGCTGCCTCAGGGCCTGGACAACTTGCTATCAAGACATTTTGCTGGAGAATGTAAAGCTATCTGTCCGCCAATTGAAGCTCAACAGAAGTTGGATGATGCAACAGGACAACAACCCAAAAAACAGAAGTAAATCAACAACAGAATGGCTTCCACTGAAGAAAATACACCTGACCTCATCCCGATTGAAATGCTGTGGCATGACCTCGAGAGCGGTTCACACCAGGCATCCCAAGAATATTGCTGAATTGAAACAGTTTTGTAAAGAGGAATGGTCCAAAATTCATCCTGGCCGTTTGGTTATTGCTGTCAAAGGAGGGTCAACCAGTTACTATATCCAAGGGTTCACATACTTTTCCCACCCTGCACTGTGAATGTTTACACAATGTGTTCAATAAAGACATAAAAACGTTAAATTGTTTGTGTGATTAGATTAAGCAAACTGTTTGTCTATTGTTGCAACTTAGATGAAGATCAGATCAAATTTTATGACCAATTTATGCAGAAATCCAGGTGATTCCAAAGGGTTTACATACTTTTTCTTGCCACTGTACATTAGAGAGTTACCCATACATAATGTATGGATCGTGTCTGGATTGTGCCCCAAAAAAGAATGATAACAAAATCGCTGACAAAGTTCGTCATTGAAATTCCTGGGCTCCTACATTACAAAAATATGTCTGAAGCAATCAAGGCCAGGGTTACGAAGGCCTGAATCCCAGACCTGACTGTTCAGGCTGGTCCCATCCAGGACACTCAAATTAGTATGATATGTTATGTTTGGTGTGGTTACATACGACATAAGGTTACTTAAGGGAAAAAGAAAAGGATGGTTGGTCGGCATATAACATGAACATCAGGCAACTCAAAGGTTGCACGTTTGAATCTCACCATAGACAACTGTAGCATTTGAGCTAATTGGCAACTACTTACTACACTTACTACAGGTTAACATTCACAAGGCCGCGGGACTTGATGGAACACCAGTATGCGTACTCAGAGCATTGGCTGACCAGCTGGGAAGTGTCTTAAATGGACATTTTCAACCTATCCCTGACCCAGTTTGCAATCCCAACTTGTTTCAAGCACACCACTGTACTCCTTGTGCCCAAGAACGCCAAGGTAACCTGCCTAAATGACTATCGTCCCGTAGCACTCACATCTATAGCCATGAAAGGCTGGTCATGGATTACATCAACACCATCATCCCAGACACCATGGACCCACCCTAATTCTCATACCGCTCTGTGAGGATCGACGCTGGAGACAGGAAAGAGAACATTTAATAAATAACAGACATGAAACAGGACAGGACCAGTGTCTGGACACAGGACAAAATAATGACACCAATGCTGACACGGGGAACAAACAGAGGAAACAAACAGATAAAGGGGAGGCAATCAAATAACAATGGAGTCCAGGTGGGTCCAATGCAGTGCAGGTGCACGTAACGATGGTGACAGGTGTGCGTAATGATAGGCAGTCTGGCGCCCTCAAGCACCAGAGAGGGAGAGCGGGAGCAGGCGTGACACCGCGCCAACAGATCCTTAGATGACGCAATCTCTATTACACTCGACGCTGCCCTCACCCACCTGGACAAAAGGAATATCTATGTAAGAATCAAGGTTATTATAGTAAACAAAAACTGAAACTTGAGTAAACTGAAATAAAAACTAAAAACATTTCAAAAACTACTACACTGAAATGATCATATTTGACTGCAAAACTAACTATATTAAAATAAATAACATTATAAATTATGTTTAGTTTTACTTTTGGGGCGTGGGGGTTAAATGGGGTTTTCAAACTTTTTTTCCAATGAGGTTTCGAGCTTTGAATCTGGCAGGTAAATGCTGCCAATAGATGCCGATATTTCAAATAGGCCTAGCTTGTGCATCACTACCACTAGCTATCACTAGCTAACAGGGAAGAAACGTGTATTGCCCATATGTAGCTTGTTTCTGGTCGCAGGCTCAGGAATGATTAAAAAATCACAACATGCACTTAAATTAACCTTACAAATTGCAATGTTGGGCGATTTGGGAAAGCCATAGTCAGTCCATAAATAATATAATAATACTTGTGGGAAAGGTTATCATCTTTAGCTCACAATCTGTGGATACAATCCGATTAGAAGGGTTAAAAATGTATGTAAATCATCACAGTACAATTTAAAAATATATGGCACATGGAAACCAAACGAGGTTGGTCTATGGTGATAGGTGGGATGGGCTGAGAGTGGCTGAGGGGTGGGATTAAAGAGCTGAGGTCTATGGTGGTAGGTGGGATGTGCTGAGAGTGGCTGAGGGGTGGGATTAAAGAGCTGAGGTCTATGGTTATAGGTGGGATGGGCTGAGAGTGGCTGAGGGTTGGGATTAAAGAGCTGAGGTCTATGGTGATAGGTGGGATGTGCTGAGAGTGGCTGAGGGGTGTGATTAAAGAGCTGAGGTCTATGGTGGTAGGTGGGATGGGCTGAGAGTGGCTGAGGGGTGTGATTAAAGAGCTGATGTCTATGGTGGTAGGTGGGATGGGCTGAGAGTGGCTGAGGGGTGGGATTAAAGAGTTTATGTTTGGGTAATGAATTATTGTTATGTGACTGCTTTATATAAAAGTACCATGTATGTAAAATGTGTATGTAAAATATATATGTAAAATGTATGTATATGTAGCAGAAAAGCTGTAAAAAAACAAAAAGATATGTGTCCTCTGAAGAGGGAGGGGGGGGGGTGGATGGGTTAATAAAAATAATAAATAATAACAGGATAGAAGTCCTAAGTATTGAGCGTGAATGGGCCAAGCTAGAGTAGCTTTTGAAGTTGCTGGAGCTGTTTGCAATCCACACCAAACTGACAGCGAGTTGCTGTCTGATGTGGTGCCGTGCCTTCTCAACATTGAGGCACACTTGCAGTCAACTACTGTTGCAAAACAGTTGGTACAGGTCCTCCTGAAGTCATTGAGTGAGCACTTTGCATGCACACTGACTCATCTGGCAGCCAACTTCAATCCAACCCAAGTGTGTCTCTGCCACCTCGTTCAACAGAGATGGAGCCACTGATGAAGGCAGCAGAGTCTTTTGTACTTCAGAAAATCTGAAAGTACAGACGGGGAGCAGCAGGACACCAGGAAGATGCCAGCACAATGAATCCAGCAAGCATCTCGACCACAGGGCTTCAGAAATATAGCTTCCTCGCATCAAAAATTGTTTCTAAGGTCACTGTCCAGCTGGAAGGTCAACCTGGCAGGGAAAAAAGTGCCCCGTGTGAGCTGCGGAAACACCTGGAAGAGGTAAAGGGGGGCATGTTTACAGAGGGACCTCTGCGGTTCTGGCAGGCAAAGATGGCTATTTATCCAAAGCTGTGCCCTGTGGCACTGGATCTAGTTCCTGCCCTTGCATCCCAAGTGTTTGGGGAGAGAATATTCTCTGTCTGTTGACAACTGTCATCAGGCTTGAGAAACCAAACTACCACCTCTCTGGAAAGTAGTCTTCTTGAAGATGAATGCACACATACAGACACATGCACACACATACACACGCACGTACGCACGCACGCACGCACACACACACACACACACACACACACACACACACACACACACACACACACACACTCTGTGAACTGATAGATTTGTGAAGAAGTTTTGAATTGCTTATGTTTTTGCTATTTCAAGATGGACATGGCCTCAATGGCGTTGCCCATGCTCTCACAGACGCCATCATGACACAGATACAGAGATGTTATGACTATCCAAGTCTATGGTCCTGGCACATCCCACTATGTATTACTTTCCCCCAGTGGCAAGAAGGGACATCCCAAAAAAATTAACTATAGGCCTACAACATACAGAAAATGGCTCCTAGCCTCCCACGCATTGGCTACTTTCTGTCCATAACACTAAAACTGAAACTAATTAATATATATATATTTTTTTATCAAACTGTAACTAAATTAAAATGAGTAAAGTCTGAAAACGAACTGAAACTAAACTGAATTTCAAATAAAAATCTAAAGACTAAAGTAAATAAAAACTAACATTAAATCACAAAACTATAATAAGAATGTAAGGTAAGAATGCTGTTCATTGTCTACATGTCAGCAATCACCACCATACTCCCCTCCAAGCGCTTCACCAAGCTCAGGAACCTGGGACTGAACACCTCCCTCTGCAACTGGATCGTGGAATTCCTGAGAGGCCGCCTGGCGGTGATGGTAGCATCGGCCAGGCTGACCAACACAGTGGGGGCCCATCAGGGGTGTGTGCTTAGTCCCCTCTTGTACTCCCTATTCACCCATGACTGCGTGGCCGGGCACATGACTCCAACACCAACACCATAATCAAGTTGCTGATGACACGATGGTAATAGGACTGATTAAATTGGATTAAATAAAACATTTTCCTCCTCAATCTACACACAATACCCAAAAATGACAATGCAAAAAACAGGTTTTTAGACATTTTTGCTCATTTATTAAAAATGAATAACAGAAATTCCTTCTTTACATAAGTATTCAGACCCTTTGCTACGAGACTCGAAATTGAGCTCAGGTGCTTCCTGTTTCCATGGATCAGCCTTTGAGATTTTTCTAAAACATGATTGGAGTCTTCCTGTGGTAAATTAAATTGATTGGACATGATTTAGAAAGGAACACACCTGTCTATATAAGGTCCCACAGTTGATAGTGCATGTCAAAGCAAAAACCAAGCCATGAGGTCAAAGGAATTGTCTGTAGAGCTCCGGAACAGGATTGTGTCGAGTCACAGATCTGGGGAAGCGTACCAAAAAATGTCTGCAGCGTTTAAGGTCCCCAAGAACACAGTTGTCTCTATCATTCTTAAATGGAAGAAGCTTGAAACCACCAAGACTCTTCCTAGAGCTGGCCGGCCGGCCAAACTGAGCAATCAGGGGAGAAGGGTCTTGGTCAGGGAGGTGACAAAGAACCCAATGGTCACTCTGACAGAGCTCCAGAGTTCCTTTGTGGTTATGGGAGAAACTTCCAGAAGGACAACCATCTCTGCAGCACTCCACCAATCAGGCAGTCATGGTAGAGTTGCCAGACAGAACCCATTCCTCAGTAAAAGGCACATGGCAGCATGCTTGGAGTTTGCCAAAAGGTACATAAAGACCTCTCAGGCCATGAGAAGCAAGATTCTCTGGTCTGATGAAACTAAGATTGAACTCTTTGGCCTGAATGCCAAGCGTTACATCTGGAGGAATCCTGTTACCATCCCCATGGTGAAGCATGGTGGAAGCATCATATTGTGGGGATCTTTTTCAGTGGCAGGTACTGGGAAGCTAGTCAGGATCAAGGGAAAGATGAATGTAGCAAAGTACAGAGAGATCCTTGACAAAAACTTGCTCCAAAGCGCTCAGGACCTCAGACTGGGGCGAAGGTTCACCTTCCAACAGGACAATGACCCTAAGCGCACAGCCAAGACAACGCAGAAGTGCCTTCGGGACAAGTCTCTGAATGACCTTGAGGGGCCCAGCCAGAACCTGGACTTGAACCCGATCTAACATCTCTGGAGACACCTGAAAATAGCTGTGCAGTGAACGCTCCCCATCCTTCCTGACAGTTTGAGAAAATCTGCAGAGAAGAATCGGAGAAACTCCCCAAATACAGGTGTGCCAAGTTAGTAACGTCTTGCCCAAGAAGAGGCTGTAATCACTGCTAAAAGTGCTTCAACAAAGTACTGAGTAAAGGGTCTGAATTCTTATGTAAATGTGATGTCATTTTTTTTATGCATTTGCAAAAAAAATCAAAAATAAAGTTTTTGCTTTGTCATTATGGGGTATTGTGTGTAGATTGATGAGGGGGAAAAAACTTTCATCCATTTTAGAATAACGCTGTATTGTAATGAAACATGGAAAAAGTCAAGGGTTCTGAATACTTTCCGAATGCACTGTAACATGGTCCACACATACCCACACAGTGATGAAGAGGGTACGACAGTGCCTCTTTCCCCTCAGGAGTTTAAAAAGATTTGGCATGGGCCCTCAGATCCTCAAAAAGTTCTACAGCTATACCATTGAGAGCCTCTTGACTGGCTGCATCACCTGCAACTGCTAGGCACCCGACCACAAGGTGCTACAGAGGGTAATAAGAATTGCCCAGTGAGCTCCCTGTCATTCAGGACCTCTATACTAGATGGTTTCAGAGGAAGGACCAAAAAATGTCAAAAATCCATCTAACCAAACCATAGATTGTTCTCTCTGCTTCTTGTGCTGATGTTGCTTCCAGAGGCAGGTTGGAAATCGCTAGTGAGTGTTGCAACCGAGGACAGACGATTTCTATGCGCTACACTCTTCAGCACTCAGCGGTCCCATTCTGTGAGCTTGTGTGGTTTACCACTTCGAGGCTGAGCCATTGTTGCCCCAAGACGTTTCCTAACAGCACTTACAGTTCACCGGGGCAGCTCTAGCAGGGCGGAAATTTGTCAAACTGACTTGTTGGAAAAGTGGCATCCTATGACGCTATTACATTGAAAGTCACTGAGCTCTTCAGTACAGGCCATTCTACTGTGAATGTCTATGGAGATTGCATGGCTGTGTGCTCGATTTTATACACCTGTCAGTAACAGGTGTGGCTAAAATAGCCTAATCCACTCATTTTAAGGGGTGTCCATATTATTTTGTCCATGTAGCGAATTACTTCAATAAATCACTCCAACTACCTCGTACCATAGTACACTGACTCGGTACTGGTACTCCTTGTATATAGCCTGTGTATAGCCTCGTTATTGTTATTTTATTGTGTTATTTTATTGTGTTACTATTTTATTTTTAACAATTTGCTAATTTTCTTACTTTTTAACTGCATTGTTGGGAAAGGGGTCGTAAGTAAGCATTTCACGTTAAAGTCTACTCTTGTTGAATGCGGCGCATGTGACTAATACAATTTGATTAGATCCCTAACTGGTAGCCTAGCTAACATTAGCCACCTAGCTAATGTTAGAGTTAGCCACCTAGCTATCATTAGCCAAAACAAATTGGAATTTGAAACCTATCATGCGTATTGCAAATTCCTAACGTATTGTACGAATTGCAATTCGTAACATATCTTACAAAATGGATGATGGACATCCACAAATGAACACATACAGTTGAAGCTGGAAGTTTACATACACTTAGGTTGGAGTCATAAGAACTTGTTTTTCAACTACTTCACAAATTTCTTGTGAACAAACTATAGTTTTGGCAAGTCGTTAGGACATCTACTTTATGCATGACACAAGTAAGTTTTCCAACAATTGTTTACAGACAGACTATTTCACTTAAAATTCACTATATCACAATTCCAGTGGGTAAGAAGTTTACATACACTAAGTTGACTGCACCTTTAATCAGCTTAGAAAATTCCAGAAAATGATGTCATGGCGTCAGAAGCTTCTGATATGCTAATTGACACATTTTGAGTCAATTGGAGGTGTACCTGTGGATGTATTTCATGGACTACCTTCAAACTCAGTGCCTCTGCTTGACATCATGGGAATATCAAAAGAAATCAGCCAAGACCTCAGAAAACAATTGTAGACCTCCACATGTCTGGTTCATCCTTGGGAGCAATTTCCAAATGCCTGAAGGTACCACGTTCATCTGTACAAACAATAGTACGCAAGTATAAACACCACGAGACCACGCAGCCATCGTACCGTGCAGGAAGGAGGCGCATTCTGTCTCCTAGAGATGAACGTACTTTGGTGAGAAAAGTGAAAATCAATCCCAGAACAACAGCAAAGGACCTTGTGAAGATGCTGGAGGAAACAGGCACAAAAGTATCTATATCCACAGTAGAATGAGTACTATATCGACATAACCTGAAAGGCTGCTCAGCAAGGAAGGAGCCACTGCTCCAAAACTGCCATAAAATCGCCCGACTATGCTTTGTAACTGCACATGGGGACAAAGATCGTACCTTTTGGAGAAATGTCCTCTGGTCTGATGAAACAAAAATTTTGGCCATAATGACCATCGTTATGTTTGGAGGAAAAAGGGGAAGGCTTGCAAGCCGAAGAACACCTTCCCAATCGTGAGGCACGGGGGTGGCAGCATCATGTTGTGGGGGTGCTTTGCTGCAGGAGGGACTGGTGCACTTCACAAAATAGATGGCATCGTGAGGTAGGGAAATTATGTGGATATATTGAAGCAACATCTCAAGACATCAGTCAGGAAGTTAAAGCTTGGTCGCGAATGGGTCTTCCAAATAGACAATGACCCCAAGCATACTTGGCTTAAGGACTACAAAGTCAAGGTATTGGAGTGGCCACCACAAAGCCCTGACCTCAATTCCATAGAAAATATGTGAGCAGAACTGAAAAAGCATGTGTGAGCAAGGAGATCTACAAACCTAACTCAGTTACACCAGCTCTGTCAGTAGGAATGGGCCAAAATTCACCCAACTTATTGTGGGAAGCTTGTGGAAAGCTACCTGAAACATTTGACCCAAGTTAAGCAATTTAATTTCTATTTTTAACTGCTATTTCACAATATTTCTGAACCTACCGTGGCTTGCGAAAGTATTCACCCCCTTGGCATTTTTCTTAATTTGTTGCCTTACAACCTGGAATTAAAATAGATTTTTTGGGGGTTTGTATCATTTGATTTACACAACATGCCTACCACTTTGAAGATGCCAAATATTTGTTATTGTGAAACAAACAAGAAATAAGACAAAAAACTGAAAACTTGAGCATGCATAACTATTCACCCCCCAAAGTCAATACTTTGTAGAGCCACCTTTTGCAGCAATTACAGCTGCAAGTCTCTTGGGGTATGTCTCTATAAGCGTGGCACATCTAGCCACTGGGATTTTTGCCCATTCTTCAAGGCTAAACTGCTCCAGCTCCTCCAAGTTGGATGGGTTCTGCTGGTGTACAGCAATCTTTAAGTCATACCACAGATTCACAATTGGATTGAGGTCTGGGCTTTGACTAGGCCATTCCAAGACATTTAAATGTTTCCCCTTAAACCACTCAAGTGTTGCTTTAGCAGTATGTTTAGGGTCATTGTCCTACTGGAAGGAGAACCTCCATCCCAGTCTCAAATCTATGGAAGACCGGAACAGGTTTCCCTCAAGAATTTCCCTGTATTTAGCGCCATCTATCATTTCTTCAATTCTGACCAAATTCTCAGTCCCTGCCGATGAAAAACACGGTGTTCTCGGGGTGATGAAAGGTGTTGGGTTTGCACCAGACATAGCATTTTCCTTGATCGCCAAAAAGCTCAATTTTTGTCCCATCTGACCATCTGACCAGACTTTATTTAACTAATTATGTGACTTCTGAAGGTAATTGGTTGCACCAGATCTTATTTAGGGGCTTCATAGCAAAGGGGGTGAAAACATATGCATGCACCATTTTTTAGTTTGACATTTTTTGAATTTTTTGAAACAAGTACTTTTTTTCATTTCACTAACACCAATTTGGACTATTTTGTGTATGTCCACTACGTGAAATCCAAATAAAAATCAATTTAAATTACAGGTTGTGATGCAACAAAATAGGAAAACAGCAAGGGGGATGAATACTTTTGCAAGGCACTGTATATACATTTTTCAGACCCAGTACATTTTTATCTTGTTGTTATTAGTCCCAACCTTCAGCTCCATGCAACCCCTCCCATCTATCTCTTAACACCATCCATTTTGTAATTCTAATTGCCATATATTTTTAACTGTGCTGTGCTGTGATGCTTCACAAAAGTACTGAACTTTTCTATTCTCATAGCTTCTACAGATTGTAAATTAAAGATAAACATTTTTGCTAAAATAATTATTACAATATTGATCGATTGACTATGACATTTCAAATCACCCAGTATTGCGATCTGCAATGGTAGTTCTAGGTAAATGTTGCAATTGCAATGCAACATAGTTGCATTTCTTAAAGATATCCATAAAAAGTGTTGTTTAAAGTTTGCCACAAGCCTCCTGGGAGACACACCAAACATGTGGAAGAAGGTGCTCTGGTCAGATGAAACCAAAATTGAACTTTTTGGCAACAATGCAAAACGTTGTGTTTGGCGTAAAAGCAACACAGCTGACACACCATCCCCACTGTCAAACATGGTGGTGGCAGCATCATGGTTTGGGCCTGCTTTTCTTCAGCAGGGACAGGGAAGATGGTTAAAATTGATGGGAAGATGGATGGAGCCAAATACAGGACCATTCTGGAAGAAAACCTGATGGAGTCTGCAAAAGACCTGAGACTGGGACGGAGATTTGTCTTCCAACAAGACAATGATCCAAAACATAAAGCAAAATCTACAATGGAATAATGGTTCAAAAATAAACATATCCAGGTGTTAGAATGGCCAAGTCAAAGTCCAGACCTGAATCCAATCGAGAATCTGTGGAAAGAACTGAAAACTGCTGTTCACAAATGCTCTCCATCCAACCTCACTGAGCTCAAGCTGTTTTGCAAGGAGGAATGGGAAAAAATGTCAGTCTCTCGATGTGCAAAACTGATAGAGACATACCCCAAGCGACTTACAGCTGTAATCGCAGCAAAAGGTGGCGCTACAAAGTATTAACTTAAGGGGGCTGAATAATTTTGCACGGCCAATTTTTCAGTTTTTGATTTGTTAAAAAAGTTTGAAATATCCAATAAATGTCGTTCCACTTCATGAATGTGTCCCACTTGTTGTTGATACTTCACAAAAAAATAGTTTTATATCTTTATGTTTGAAGCCTGAAATGTGGCAAAAGGTCGCAAAGTTCAAGGGGGCTGAATACTTTCGCAAGGCACTGTATATACCTCTTGGATCCTGTTGCAGTAATAATGAAATCAGACCTTCTTGTTGCATGTCTGATAACCTATGGTTTATATAGGTGTGGTTAAAACATGCTAATAATGGTCCTCTGAGAATATCAAGAAAAGTTTGGTTTACTCCCGCTGGAATGCCATCCAGCCCTGGAGTTTTCCCAGACTTAAAGGCTTTAATTTCATCAAGAGGTTCCTCCTCCGTAATTAGGCCTTCACATGAGTCTTTCTGTACAGATGTTCATTTGAAATGATTAATAGGAAAAAAATCCAAACAACTAGCTTTGGTTAGTGGAGATGAAGGAGACTGAAACGAAAACATATTCTTAAAGTACTTTACTTCCTCTTTCAAAATATTGTTTGGTGAATCACGCGTGACTCCATCATTTGTAACAAGTTTCAATAAACATTTTTGGTAGCATTTCTATGTTGAAGACTGAAAAAGAATTTGGTGTATTTTTCCCCATATTCCATCCAGTTCGCTTTATTTTTTATAATATATTACACTGGATCTTTCTGGAATAAGTTCCTTCATTTCTTTTTGTTTGTCTTCTAACTTATTCTGTGCCTCTATCGTACAGTATTTATTGCTATCTCACTGTACTGTTAGTCCTTCAATTTTAATATGTACTCTTTTGACCTAAATTGTTTTTGTTTTAAAGATGAGTACTAAAGGCACCTTTAAAAGTGTCCCGGTACAATAAGGGGATCTGCTGTCGGAAAAAGTCAGATATAAATTCTTCTGTCCTAGTTAAAAACAAGTTAAACAGTCATATTACATTTGAGGTAAATCTCATTCTTCCTCTCCTCTTCCTCTCATCTGTTTTGTCCTCCCTATAATTGTTATCCTCTCCCGTTCCTCCCATTCATTGAACAACGGTAAGAAGTTAACCAACCTGGTGTCTGCTGACAGCATGGATTCATCTGCCTCCACCTCTTAGTTTGTTGGGGGGTGATTCCTTTTTTTTTCTTTGTTGTTTTTGGGTTTGACGTTTTCTGTGCCTGCTGGATAGGCTGTAACCACACGGTGCAAACACTGAATCCATAAAGATCCAACGTGGCCAGGAGCTCTTACTGTCCTGGCAAGACTGACCACGAGGAGGTGTGTGAGTGTGTGCATGTGTGTGCGCGTGTGTGCCTGCACACCATTTCACAGAAAGAGAATGCATAGAATCTCTCCAGATTCCTCATACAGGGTGACCATCCCTCCGTGGTCCCATCAGACCTACAGCAGTGGAGGAAACAGCACAGCAAGGTGTAACATGTCCCTTCTGACACTTGTGGCTGCTTCCCGTGATGTATCGTTGTCCCTACCTTCTTGCCCTTTGTGCTGTTGTCTATGCTCAATAATGTTTGTACCATGTTTTGTGCTGCTACCATGTTGTGCTGCTGCCATGTTCTGTTGCTACCGTGTTGTTGTCATGTGTTGCTGCCATTATGTGTTGTTGTCTTCGTTCTCTCTTTATGTAGTGTTGTGGTGTCTCTCTTGTTGTGATGTGTGTTTTGTCCTATATATATTTTTTAAATCCCAGTCCCCATCCCTGGAGAAGGCCTTTTGCCTTTTGTTAGGCTGTCATTGTAAATAATAATTTGTTCTTGCCTAGTTAAATAAAGGTGAAGTAAATCAAATAAAAACTCCTCTGGTGATAACACTCTGGATCATAAACACTTCACAGAAACCAAACAATACAGGCCTCACCTCTCAAACACAGCTGTGGCCCATATCACACAGATTATAGCGCAGGCATTCATGTCTGGTTCAAATAGAGGTTGACCTTGGACACAGATCAAGGATCATTCTTCTCTTCCCATACCGTAGCCTTAAAGATTAGAGAGAGAAAGGGCAAAATTGGCCTTAGATCAGTGTCTAGGGGATACTTTCTTAGGTCCAGGTCCATCCCAGCTGGGTCCATAAACTCTTAGAAAAAAATGTGCAATCTAGAACCTAAAATTGTTATTTGGCTGTCCCCATAGGAGAAACCTTTGAAGAAACCTTTTTGGTTCCATATAAAACCCTTTCCACAGAAGGTTCTTCATGGAACCCAAAAGAGTTCTACTTGAACTAAAAGGGTTATCCTATGGGGACAGCCGAAGAACCCTTTTGGAACCCTTTGGAACCCTGTGTACAGACAACAGCTGTTCAGTTATCTGGAAGCAGGCTGTCTGTTTGTAGTCAGTCAGCTGTAGTGGCTCATAGAGATTGTAGTAGGAATTTCCAGTTGAACAGAAAGGAGAGCAGTCGTTGATAAAAAAATCCCTCAAAATCAACCCGGTTTAACTATAAGTTGCAAAAGGGAGACACCTCCAGCACAGAAAATAACTAACTGGCCTCTTGGAGACAGGCACTTTATGTTCTAATCATACAGTACTTTGCCAGCTGCTACAGAATCACACAGTGTTCACAATGTCATCAATACAATAATAATCAGTGTGTCCTCTGTCCTTGTACTTTCAGTAGCTCTGGCGTCAATCACTATCAAAAGACCTGAGAACAATACATAACATTCAGTATCAAGTCTAGTGACCATCAACCCGCACAGAAATGAGTGTCACAAATAGAACGCTGGAATCATATTTATTACAGAATGGGAAAATATTTAAATATGCTAAACCTTGTGTTAATTAACTGAATATGAACTTTATAAATCTTAAATATTCCCATTACAAAGATAGAGACTCTTATGGTCTGATGAAGTTCAGTGAGGCTATGAGAGAGAACTGTAATTTAGGTTTTTGGTTTCACTGCTAAGCTGCACACAACAATAATCACCTCCTCCAGCACAGTAGACAATTTAGTGACGGTGTCGCCGTTTTTTCACCTTGGCATTTGGAGTTTGCCATCTCTGTGGTGTTTCTGGCTTCTGTCCTATTTCTATTCATCGTTCCAAATGTCACACCTCAACTCCCCCCATCCATAACACAAAAGTTTCCCACACCTTCAAATAAAATGTGATTGTCAAACAACACACACTTACCCCTCATCGCACCCTAGACTGAAGTCTCACCTCAAACTACAGTACCTTTGTCCTTGCCCTAACCCCAACCTTTCCTCCCTCTCTCTTTCTCATATGGTTCTATCTCATTCTCACAGAGCCAGACGCTTGCTGCCCAGCTGTTCTCAGATGGCTAAGATAAGACTATGGGAAAAGGACTGACACACGCACACGTGGACATGCATGCACATACACACTCACACCAGTGACACTCCATAAAAGGGATCATCAAAGCCCTGACTTGTTTTTCGCTTTCCCTCCATCTCTTCCCTTTCTTTCCCTCCATCTCTTCCCTTTCTTTCCCTCCATCTCTTCCCTTTCTTTCCCGGTCTCCTCCCGCTCTTTATCCTCGATGAGCAAATCAATGTAAAAAAGAACCCACAAACAAACCATTTAATAAGCCATAACTATGACTGTAAGGACAATGTGAAAACGAGCTGAAGCGTGCTTAATTTTATCTTAAAAATCTAAATCAAACAAAATGTACAGTTGTAGACTAACAGTGCAATGCTTACTTCTGGGCCTTCCTAACAATGCAGAGAAAAATATATATATATATATAAAACAAGGAATATATATACACAATGAGCAATGATAACTTTTCGATGTGGAGGGGTTCGAGGTAATTGAGGTAGATATAGGTAGGGGTAAAGTTACTGGTCAACAGGATAGATAATAAACATTAGCAGCAACGTATGTGATGAGTCAAAAGAGTTAGTGCAAAGAGGGTCAATGCAGATTGTCACATCTACTCCTGCTCCTCCCCTCCAGCGTTTGACATGCTGGTTAACTAACCACCGGTCCTGGGAACCATCATCACACGCACCTGGCATTCATCATTACGTGCACCTGCGCTTCATCATTAGGCACACCTGGACTCCATTACCTCCCCTTTATCTGGCACTCCCTTAGGTTCTTTCCCCAGGCAGTATTGTTTTCTGTTGTTCATGTCTAGCTACTCCTACGGTGTATCGTTGCATATTTCTTGTTATATTAACCTTACCACCTGCTTCTCGACTCCCAGCGTCTACGTGGGAGAGAGTTCTGGTAGCTTTTTGGTTAACTATTTAGTAGTCTTATGGCTTGGGGGTAGAAGCTGTTCAGGGTCCTGCTGGTACCATCGGTGCCGTGCGGTAGCAGAGAGAACAGTCTAACTATTTTTATGGCCTTCCTCTTTTTAAATGTTTTAAAATGTAACCTTTATTTAACTAGGCAAGTAATTGAATCTCTTGAAGCTAGGGGGCACTATTTTTTGTTTGGAAAAATAACGTTCCCAAAGTAAACGGCCTATTTCTCAGGACCAGATGCTAGAATATGCATGTAATTGACAGATTAGGATAGAAAACACTCTAAAGTTTCCAAAACTGTCAAAATATTGTCTGTGAGTATAACAGAACTGATATTGCAGAAGAAACGCTGAGGAAAATCCAATCAGGAAGTGCCTCTTATTTTGAAACCCTTCTGTACCTTTGCATACCTATCCTCCATTTAAAGGGATATCAACCAGATTCCTTTTTCTCTGGCTTCCCTAAGTTGTCAACAGTCTTTAGACATAATTTCAGGCTTTTATTTTGAAAAATGAGCGTGAAAGATCACATTGCATAAGTGGATAGGTGGGGGCTCTCAGAGTGAGTTTTTGCGCTACAGAGTAAAGCCGCCATTGCTCCTCCAGCTGTTATTGAAAAACCTAAACACTCAGTTGATATATTATCGAATATATATTTTAAAAACTACCTGAGGAATGATTATAAAAAACGTCTGTGGACATTATGAAGACTATTTGGAATTTCCGTCTGCGTTGTCGTGACCGCTCTTTCCTGTGGATTTCTGAACATAACGCGACAAACAAACGTTGGTATTTTGGGTATAAAAATAATCTTTATGTAACAAAAGGAACATTTGTTGTGTAACTGGGAGTCTCGTGAGTGAAAACATCCGAAGATTATCAAAGGTAAATGGTTCATTTGATTGCTTTTCGGATTTTTCGTGACCAAGCTTCCTGATGCTAAGTGTACATAATGCTGTGCTAGGCTATCGATAAACATACACACACGCTTGGATTGCTTTCGCTGTAAAGCATAATTTCAAAATCTGAGACGACAGGTGGATTAACAAAAGGCTAAGCTGTGTTTTGCAATATTGCACTTGTGATTTCATGAATATTAATATTTTTTAGTAGTATTATTTGACTGTTGCTCTATGCTATTCAGAGGTTGCTGAAGAAAATGATCCCGCGACAGGGATGGGTAGCGTCAAAAAGTTAAGAACAAATTCTTATTTACAGTGATGGCCAATCAAAAGGCAAATGGCCTGTGGGGATGGGGGCTGGGATAATTGTATATATATATACATATATATATATATAAAATGTGTGATATATATATATATATATATATATATATATATATATATATATATATATATATATGCATATATATGACAAACACACATCACGACAAGAGAGACAATACAACACTACATAAAGAGAGACCTAAGTCAACAACATAGCAAGGCAGCAACACATGACAACACAGCATGGTAGCAACACAACATTGCTACCATAGGGCGGCAGGTAGCCTAGTGGTTCGAGAATTGGAGTATTAACCAAAAGGTTGCAAAATCGAATCCCTGAGCTGACAAGGTATAAATCTGTCGTTCTGCCCCTGAACAAGGCAGTTAACCCATTGTTCCTAGGCCGTCATTGAAAATAAGAATTTGTTCTTAACTGACTTGCCTAGTTAAATAAAGATGGTAGCAGCACAAAACATGGTACAAACATTATTGGGCACAGACAACAGCATAAAGGGCAAGAAGGTAGAGACAACAATACATCACGCCAAGCAGCCACAACTGTCAGTAAGAGTGTCCATGATTGAGTCTTTGAATGAAGAGATTGAGATAAAACTGTCCAGTTTGAGTGTTTGTTGCAGCTCGTTCCAGTCGCTAGCTGCAGCGAACTGAGAAAAGACAAGCGACCCAGGGATGTGTGTGCTTTGGGGACCTTTAACAGAACAGATTGGGTGTTGTATGTGGAGGATGAGGGCTGCAGTAGATATCTCAGATAAGGGGGAGTGAGGCCTAAGAGGGTTTAATAAATAAGCATCAACCAGTGGGTCTTGCGATGGGTATACAGAGATGACCAGTTTACAGAGGAGTATAAAGCGCAGTGATGTGTCCTATAAGGAGCATTGTTGGCAAATCTGATGGCCGAATGGTAAAGAATATCCAGCACTCTTACCTGCTGATCTATAAATTATGTCTCTGTAATCTAGCATGGGTAGGATGGTCATCTGAATCAGGTTTAGTTTGGCAGCTGGGGTAAAAGAGGTATGATTATGATAGAGGAAACCAAGTCTAGATTGAACTTTAGCATGCAGCTTTGATATGTGCTGAGAGAAGGACAGTGTACCGTCTAGCCATACTCCCAAGTACTTGAGATGACTACCTCAAGCTCTAAACACTTAGAGGTAGTACTCACACCTGTGGAGAGAGGGGCATTCTTCTTACCAAACCACATGACCTCTGTTTTGGAGGTGTTCAGAACAAAGTTAAGAGTAGAGGAAGCTTGTTGGACACTAAGAAAGCTTTGTTGTAGAGCGATTAACACAAAATCTGGGGAGGGGCCAGCTGAGTATAAGATTGTATCATCTGCATATACAGTGCCTTGCGAAAGTATTCGGCCCCCTTGAACTTTGCGACCTTTTGCCACATTTTAGGCTTCAAACATAAAGATATAAAACTGTATTTTTTTGTGAAGAATCAACAACAAGTGGGACACAATCATGAAGTGGAACGACATTTATTGGATATTTCAAACTTTTTTAACAAATCAAAAACTGAAAAATTGGGCGTGCAAAATTATTCAGCCCCTTTACTTTCAGTGCAGCAAACTCTCTCCAGAAGTTCAGTGAGGATCTCTGAATGATCCAATGTTGACCTAAATGACTAATGATGATAAATACAATCCACCTGTGTGTAATCAAGTCTCCGTATAAATGCACCTGCACTGTGATAGTCTCAGAGGTCCGTTAAAAGCGCAGAGAGCATCATGAAGAACAAGGAACACACCAGGCAGGTCCGAGATACTGTTGTGAAGAAGTTTAAAGCTGGATTTGGATACAAAAAGATTTCCCAAGCTTTAAACATCCCAAGGAGCACTGTGCAAGCGATAATATTGAAATGGAAGGAGTATCAGACCACTGCAAATCTACCAAGACCTGGCCGTCCCTCTAAACTTTCAGCTCATACAAGAAGAAGACTGATCAGAGATGCAGCCAAGAGGCCCATGATCACTCTGGATGAACTGCAGAGATCTACAGCTGAGGTGGGAGACTCTGTCCATAGGACAACAATCAGTCGTATATTGCACAAATCTGGCCTTTATGGAAGAGTGGCAAGAAGAAAGCCATTTCTTAAAGATATCCATAAAAAGTGTCGTTTAAAGTTTGCCACAAGCCACCTGGGAGACACACCAAACATGTGGAAGAAGGTGCTCTGGTCAGATGAAACCAAAATTGAACTTTTTGGCAACAATGCAAAACGTTATGTTTGGCGTAAAAGCAACACAGCTGAACACACCATCCCCACTGTCAAACATGGTGATGGCAGCATCATGGTTTGGGCCTGCTTTTCTTCAGCAGGGACAGGGAAGATGGTTAAAATTGATGGGAAGATGGATGGAGCCAAATACAGGACCATTCTGGAAGAAAACCTGATGGAGTCTGCAAAAGACCTGAGACTGGGACGGAGATTTGTCTTCCAACAAGACAATGATCCAAAACATAAAGCAAAATCTACAATGGAATGGTTCAAAAATAGACATATCCAGGTGTTAGAATGGCCAAGTCAAAGTCCAGACCTGAATCCAATCGAGAATCTGTGGAAAGAACTGAAAACTGCTGTTCACAAATGCTCTCCATCCAACCTCACTGAGCTCGAGCAGTTTTGCAAGGAGGAATGGGAAAAAATTTCAGTCTCTCGATGTGCAAAACTGATAGAGACATACCCCAAGCGACTTACAGCTGCAATCGCAGCAAAAGGTGGCGCTACAAAGTATTAACTTAAGGGGGCTGAATAATTTTGCACGCCCAATTTTTCAGTTTTTGATTTGTTAAAAAAGTTTAAAATATCCAATAAATGTCGTTCCACTTCATGATTGTGTCCCACTTGTTGTTGATTCTTCACAAAAAAATACAGTTTTATATCTTTATGTTTGAAGCCTGAAATGTGGCAAAAGGTCGCAAATTTCAAGGGGGCCGAATACTTTCGCAAGGCACTGTAAATGGATGAGAGCGTCCTACTGCTATGTTGTTGATTTAAATTGAGAAGAGCGTGGGGGCCTAGGATTGAGCCTTGGTGTACTCCCTTGGTGATAAGCAGTGATGTGTCTTAGAAAGCAGATTAGAAAGCAGATTTTTTGACTTCATACACAGCACTCTTTGAGAGAGGTAGTTAGCAAACCAGGCCAAAGACCCCTCAGAGACACCAATACTCCTTAGCTGGTCCACAAGAATGGAATGGTCTACCGTATCAAAAGCTTTGGCCAAGTCAATAAAAATAGCATCACATCATTGCTTAGAATCAAGGGCAATAGTGACATCATTGAGAACCTTTAAGGTTGCAGTGACACATCCATAACCTGAGTGGAAACCAGATTGCACTTCTTTGAGGAGAAGATCATGATCATTAGAAAGAAAATGACGGACTCCTCTTTAAATCTGCCTATTCCTCCAAAGCTCTGCACAACTCTCCAAAGAGTCTGCACAACTCTGCCAGGACCTAGGACCTAGGATCTAGGTCACACTCAAGGTTTTTAATACTATATCCCTTGACACATTGATGAAAATAATCATGGCCTCTAAACCTTCAAGCTGCATACTGGACCCTATTCCAAATAAACTACTAGTGTGCTTGGCACTCCTATGTTGAACATAATAAACGTCTCTCTATCCACCGGATGTGTACCAAACTCACTAAAAGTGGCAGTAATAAAGCCACTCTTGAAAAAGCCAAACCTTGACACATAAAAAATTATTATTGATCTATATCGAATCTCCCATTCCTCTCAAAAAGTTTAGAAAAAGTTGTTGTGCATCAACTCACAGCCTTCCTGAAGACGAACAATGTTGTTATAGTGAAAACTATTGTTTTCACTATATATTTTACCTCTTGGTGATGTCATTCGAAAACATAATGTTAACTTTCACTGCTATGCGGACGACACACATAGTGAAGCCCCAAAATTGCCCTACCTGGAAGCCTGTGTTTACAGACATAAGGAAGTGGATGGCGGCAAATGTTCTACTTTTAAACTCGGACAAAACAGAGATGCTTGTTCTAGGTCCCAAGAAACAAAGAGACATTCTGTTGATTCTGATAATTAATCTTGATGGTTGTACAATTGTCTCAAATAAAACTGTGAAGGACCTCGGCATTATTCTGGACCCTGATCTCTCTTTTGACGAACATATCAAGACTGTTTCAAGGACAGCTTTTTTCCCCTCTACGTAACATTGCAAAAATCAGAAACTTTCTGTCCAAAAATGATGCAGAAAAATTTATCCATGCTTTTGTCACTTCTAGGTTAGACTACTGCAATGCTCTACTTTCCGGCTACCCGGATAAAGCACTAAATAAACTTCAGTTAGTGCTAAACACAGCTGCTAGAATCTTGACTAGAACCCCAAAAATGTATCATATTACTCCAGTGCTAGCCTCGCTACACTGGCTTCCTGTTAAGGCAAGGGCTGATTTCAAGGTATTACTGATAACCTACAAAGCATTACATGGGCTTGATCTTTGTGGGCTATACTCGGCCTTGTCTCAGGATGGTAAGTTGGTGGTTGGAGATATCCCTCTCGTGGTGTGGGGGCTGTGCTTTAGCAAAGTGGGTGGGGTTATAACCTTCCTGTTTGGCCCTGTCTGGGAGTATTGTCGGACGGGGCCACAGTGTCTCCAGACCCCTCCCGTCTCATCCTCCAGTATTTATACTGCAATACTTTTTGTGTCCGGGGGCTAGTGTCAGTCTGTTATATCTGGAGTATTTCTCCTGTCTTATCCGGTGTCCTGTGTGAATTTACGTATGCTCTCTCTTTCTCTCTCTCTCGGAGGAGGACCTGAGCCTCAGGACTACCTGGCCTGATGTCTCCTTGCTGTCCCCAGTCCACCTGGTCATGCTGCTGCTCCAATTTCAACTGTTCTGCCTGCGGCTATGGAACCCTGACCTGTTCACTGGACGTGCTACCTGTCCCAGACCTGCTGTTTTCAACTCTCTAGAGACAGCAGGAGTGGTAGAGATGCTCTGAATGATCAGCTATGAAAAGCCAAAATGACATTTACTCCTGAGGTGCTGACCTGTTGAACCCTCTACAACCACTGTGATTATTATTAGTTTACCCTGCTGGTCATCTATGAACATTTGATCATATTGGTGGGGTTCTGTTATAATCTCCACCCGGCACAGCCGGAAGAGGACTGGCCACCCCTCATAGCCTGGTTCCTCTCTAGGTTTCTTCCTAGGTTCTGGCCTTTGCAGGGAGTTTTTCCTAGCCACCATGCTCCTACACCTGCATTGCTTGCTGTTTGGGGTTTTAGGCTGGGTTTCTATACAGCACTTTGTGACATCAGCTGATGTAAGAAGGGCTTTATAAATACATTTGATCGATTGCATACCAGAGAGAATACTATAGACATCAAGAAAGCCAGTCAGTTGATTATTGACAAGTTTTTCCAACACTTTTGATAAACAGGGCAAAATACAAATAGGCCTATAACAGTTAGGATCAGCTTGATCTCCCCCTTTAAATAAAGGATGAACCGTGGCTTCCTTCCAAGCAATGGGAACCTCCCCAGAAAGGAGAGACAGGTTAAAAAGGTTGGAGATAGGCTTGGCGATAAAAGGAGCAGCAACCTTAAGGAAGAAAGTGTCTAAACCATCTAACCCAGATGTTTCATGCAAATGGCATGAGGAGGTAAGGCAATAAATAGGCCATAATGGCAAAGTAATTACAATTTTGCAAATGAACACTGGAGTGATAGATGTGCAGATGATGATGTGCAAGTAGAAATATTGGTGTGCAAAAGAGCAGAAAAGTAAATAAAAACAATATGGGGATGAGGTAGGTAGATTGGATGGGCTATTTACAGATGGGCTATGTACAGCTGCAGCAATCGGTTACTGATGTTTAAGGTTAGTGAGGGAAATATAAGTCTCCAGCTTCAGCAATTTTTGCAATTCATTCCAGTCATTGGCAGCAGAGAACTGGAATGAAAGGCGGCCAAAGGAGGTGTTGGCTTTGGGGATGACCAGTGAAATATACCTGCTGGAGTGCGTACTATGGGTGGGTGTTGTTATCGTGACCAGTGAGCTGAGATAAGGCGGAGCTTTACCTAGCATAAACTTAGAGATGACCTGGAGCCAGTGGGTCTGGCGACGAATAGGTAGCGAAGGACAGCCGACTAGAGCATACAGGTTGCAGTGGTGGGTGGTATAAATCCTGTTTACGATATTGGTTCCCAATTGGGAATCAACCCTCCCACGTGCAGCTGAAACGGTGGCGCATGGAACGCAAAAATATTCTTAAAAATATTTAACCTCCACACATTAACAAGTCCAATAGCTCAAATGAAAGATAAACATCTTGTTCATCTAGCCAGCAAGTCAGATTTCTAAAATGTTTTACGGCGAAAACATAGCACATATATATGTAAAACCACCACCAGACACAGCTCATTTCAATAGCCAAAACATGCAATCAACAAACGCAGGATTAAAAAATAAATCGCTCACTAACCTTTTGAAAATCTTCATCAGATGACAGTAATATGACATATTACACAGTACATATTTTTTTTTTTTCAATAATATGCCATTTATATCCATAAATGTCCATTTACAGTGAGTTCACCTTCAGAAATTACTCAAAAATGCCCTCAGGAAATCTATGTAGCGCGGCAAGATAACGTAAATAGACATCATAAACTTTGACTAAATATACATGTTCTACATATAGTTAGAAAGATACACTGCTTCTTTATGCAACCGCTGTGTTAGATTTATTTTTAACGTTACAGAAATCGCACACTATTCCATATTGTGAGACAGCGCTCAGTTCCAGGCTACATTTCCACGTAATGTTGGAGTCAACAGAAACACAGATTTAAGCATAAATATTCCCTTACCTTCGATGGTCTTCGTTCAGAATGTTCTGGAAGGCTTCATACTTACCCAATACATCGTTTGGTTTCAAGTCTTGCGTCTTTGTATTAGCTACTGCTAATAACATCAGCTGAAATGCACCCAAAACGTCCTCTGGTCCGGATAAGTTGCGCATCAAAACTTCAAAATTACACATTATATGTCGACTAAACAGGTCAAACTAAGTGCAGAAGCAAGCTTTATGATGTTTTAGACGTGCAAAACAAACTTCAATTCAATCGGCCATCGTCTGCCCTTCTCTTGAGTGCTGGAAACAAAGGAATGGCTGTGACCAATTCGCGCCCATACGCAAAGCCTATTCTCTCGTGGCACGCACTAATTTCACTCCCATAGGGTCAATTCTCGCGCGATTTGAACGGTTTGAAGCTCTAATGAAAGAGGACATCTAGCGGAAGAGATAGAAAGTGTCCGCAGAATCATAGCTGGTTGGGAAGGGTGGGGGCCATGACGTCAAAGTTGCTCCAACTTTCATGGCCACAAAAACTAGTTTGGAAGAATGCCTGCCCTGTGAGTTCTGCTATACTTACAGACATAATTGCAACGGTTTTAGAATCTTTAGAGTGTTTTCTATCCAATAATATTTTTTATTTGCATATATTAACAATTTTTGACAGATTTTTTTTCCAGTTTACTAGGGGTACCCAATCTCTCCAAAGGGGGCGTATGTCTGCCATATCCTCAACAGGATAAGGTGCTTTGGTGAGAAAATGGATGGCACTGTGATAGACTGCATCCAGTTTGCTGAGTAGAGTGTTGGAAGCTATTTTGTAAATGACATCGCCGGAGTCAAGGATCGGTAGGATAGTCAGTTTTACAAGGGTATGTTTGGCAGCATGAATGAAGGAGGCTTTGTTGCAAAATAGGAAGCCGATTCTAGATTAAATTTTGTATTACAGATGTTTAATATGAGTCTGGAAGGAGAGTTTACAGTCTAGCCAGACACCTAGGTATTGGAAGTTGTCCACATATTCATATTCACACAAGTCAGAATTGTCCAGAGTAGTGATGCTAGGCGGGCGGCGGGTGCAGGCAGCGAACGGTTGAAGAGCATGCATTTAGTTTTACTAGCGTTTAAGAGCAGTGAGGAGCTGTGAAAGCTGTGAGGAGGAGGGTTTATTCTCCAGGTCTTTAACCATTTTCCAGAACTTCTTGGGGTTAGACCCACAGAGAGAGAACTGTTCCTTAAAGTAACTAACTTTGGCCTTCCGGATAGCCTGAGTGCACTTATTTCTCGTTTGCCTGAACAAGTATGGTTTTCGAACCAGGGGCTGAACCTGTTTTTAATTCTCATTTTCTTTATGGGGGTGTGTTTGTTAACAATACACTAAATACAGTGCCTTGCGAAAGTATTCGGCCCCCTTGAACTTTGCGACCTTTTGCCACATTTCAGGCTTCAAACATAAAGATATAAAACTGTATTTTTTGTGAAGAATCAACAACAAGTGGGACACAATCATGAAGTGGAACGACATTTATTGGATATTTCAAACTTTTTTAACAAATCAAAAACTGAAAAATTGGGCGTGCAAAATTATTCAGCCCCCTTAAGTTAATACTTTGTAGCGCCACCTTTTGCTGCGATTACAGCTGTAAGTCGCTTGGGGTATGTCTCTATCAGTTTTGCACATCGAGAGACTGAAAATTTTTCCCATTCCTCCTTGCAAAACAGCTCGAGCTCAGTGAGGTTGGATGGAGAGCATTTGTGAACAACAGTTTTCAGTTCTTTCCACAGATTCTCGATTGGATTCAGGTCTGGACTTTGACTTGGCCATTCTAACACCTGGATATGTTTATTTTTTAACCATTCCATTGTAGATTTTGCTTTATGTTTTGGATCATTGTCTTGTTGGAAGACAAATCTCCGTCCCAGTCTCAGGTCTTTTGCAGACTCCATCATCTCCATTGCAGACTCCATTCTTCCAGAATGGTCCTGTATTTGGCTCCATCCATCTTCCCATCAATTTTAACCATCTTCCCTGTCCCTGCTGAAGAAAAGCAGGCCCAAACCATGATGCTGCCACCACCATGTTTGACAGTGGGCATGGTGTGTTCAGAGGGATGAGCTGTGTTGCTTTCACGCCAAACATAGCGTTTTGCATTGTTGCCAAAAAGTTCAATTTTGTTTTCATCTGACCAGAGCAACTTCTTCCACATGTTTGGTGTGTCTCCCAGGTGGCTTGTGGCAAACTTTAAACAACACTTTTTATGGATATCTTTAAGAAATGGCTTTCTTCTTGCCACTCTTCCATAAAGGCCAGATTTGTGCAATATACGACTGATTGTTGTCCTATGGACAGAGTCTCCCACCTCAGCTGTAGATCTCTGCAGTTCATCCAGAGTGATCATGGGCCTCTTGGCTGCATCTCTGATCAGTCTTCTCCTTGTATGAGCTGAAAGTTTAGAGTGACAGCCAGGTCTTGGTAGATTTGCAGTGGTCTGATACTCCTTCCATTTCAATATTATCGCTTGCACAGTGCTCCTTGGGATGTTTAAAGCTTGGGAAATATTTTTGTATCCAAATCCGGCTTCACAACAGTATCTCGGACCTGCCTGGTGTGTTCCTTGTTCTTCATGATGCTCTCTGCGCTTTTAACGGACCTCTGAGACTATCACAGTGCAGGTGCATTTATACGGAGACTTGATTACACACAGGTGGATTGTATTTATCATCATTAGTCATTTAGGTCAACATTGGATCATTCAGAGATCCTCACTGAACTTCTGGAGAGAGTTTGCTGCACTGAAAGTAAAGGGGCTGAATAATTTTGCACGCCCAATTTTTCCGTTTTTGATTTGTTAAAAAAGTTTGAAATATCCAATAAATGTCGTTCCACTTCATGATTGTGTCCCACTTGTTGTTGATTCTTCACAAAAAAATACAGTTGTATATCTTTATGTTTGAAGCCTGAAATGTGGCAAAAGGTTGCAAAGTTCAAGGGGGCCGAATACTTTCGCAAGGCACTGTATATATAAAAAAAGAAGGTCCAATCGTCTTTGACAGCTGATTCTATACCACTTTACAGAAGGCAGTTCATGAAGGAAGGCTTGTTCATTAAAGTTTTTTAGTAAGTGTCTATGACAAATCAGGACAGGTTGTTTCACTGAGTAGCCATTACGAACACAGGCTGTAAACAGTGATCACTAAGGTCATTACAGAAAACACTAGACTGATACCTATCAGGATTATTTGTGAGGATAACATCAAGAAGAGTAGCCTTTTCTGGGTGTTTGGAGTCATACCTTGTGGGATTGGTAATAATCTGAGAAAGATTTAGGGAGTCCCATTGCTTTAGGACTTGGTCAGGTGGTTTAAGCATGTCCCAGTTTAGGTCACCTAGCAAGACAAACACAGACTTAGTGTAAGGGACCAGGAGAGAGCTTAGTGCCGGTAGGGTACAGGCCGGTTCCTCTGACACCGCCTGGTATAGAAGTCCTGGATGGCAGGGATCTCGGCCCCAGTGATGTCCTGGGCTGTATGCACTACCTTCTCTAACGCCTTTGAGGTCTGTTGCCAAGAAGTTGCTATACCAAGCGGTGAAGCAGTCAGTCAAGATGCTCTCAATGGCGCAGCTGTATAACTTTTTGAGGATCTGAGGACCCAGGTCTTCCCCCTTCCCCCTCTTTCTATCAACCTATTTCTCTCTGTCTTCTCAGCTGGTTAAATGGTGGGATCTGTCTCATTAGAATGGATTTATGAGGGGCTCATTGTGTGAGCTTAGTGGGTCAGTTACTGAATCTATATCTAATTCAACCACCAACGTAGGAGATCTGTGTGTGTGCTAGTGCGGTGTGTGTGTGTTGTTTGTTTAGGACTGACTACGATTCAAGAGAGGCACTTTAAACTCAAACCTTGGAAATAAGTTTTCTGCTTTGTCATGCAACACACACCCCTTAACCTCTTAGAGCTCTAGGGGCGCTATTTCATTTTTGGATAAAAAACGTTCCCGTTTTAAGCGCGATATTTTGTCACGAAAAGATGCTCGACTATGCATATTCTTGACAGTTTTGGAAAGAAAACACTCTGAAGTTTCAGAATCTGCAAAGATTTTGTCTGTAAGTGCCCCAGAACTCATTCTACAGGCGAAACCAAGATGATGCATCACCCAGGAATTAGCAGAATTTCTGAAGCTCTGTTTTCCATTCTCTCCTTATATGGCTGTGATTGCGCAAGGAATGAGCCTACACTTTCTGTCGTTCGCCCAAGGTCTTAGCAGCATTGTGACGTATTTGTAGGCATATCATTGGAAGATTGGCCATAAGAGACTACATTTTCCAGAGGTCCGCCCGGTGTCCTTTGTCTAAATTTGTGCGTAATCTTCAGGTGCGGTCATTTTCTCCTGGGATTCAGGAGAGAAAGCATGTTTCCAAGAACGATGTATCAATGAAGAGATATGTGAAAAACACCTTGAGGCTTGATTCTAAAAAACGTTTGCCATGTTTTCAGTCGATATTATGGAGTTAATTTGGAAAAAAGTTTGCGTTTTGAGGACTGAATTTATGGATTTTTTTTGGTAGCCAAATGTGATGTATAAAACGGAGCTATTTCTAATACACAAGGAATCTTTTTGGAAAAACTGAGCATCTGCTATCTAACTGAGAGTATCCTCATTGAAAACATCAGAAGTTCTTCAAAGGTAAATGATTTTATTTGAAGGCTTTTATGTTTTTGTTAATGTTGCGTGCTGGATGCTAACGCTAATGCTAACGCTAAATGCTAACGCGAAATGCTAACTCTAGCTAGCTACTTTTACACAAATGATTGTTTTCCTATGGTTGAGAAGCATATTTTGAAAATCTGAGATGACAGTGTTGTTTACAAAAGGCTAAGCTTGAGAGATGGCATATTTATTTCATTTCATTTGCGATTTTCATAAATAGTTAACGTTGTGTTATGCTGATGAGCTTGCTGATAGATTTACACAATCCTGGATACAGGGGTTTTTTCATAGCTAAACGTGACGCAGAAAACGGAGCGATTTGTCCTAAACAAATAATCTTTCAGGAAAAACTGAACATTTGCTATCTGAGAGTCTCCTCATTGAAAACATCTGAAGTTCTTCAAAGGTAAATGATTTTTTTGAATGCTTTTCTGTTTTTTTGTGTAAATGTTGCCAGCTGAATGCTAATGCTAAATGCTACGTTAGCCATCAATACTGTTACACAAATGCTTGTTTTGCAATGGTTGAGAAGCATATTTTGAAAATCTGAGATGACAGTGTTGTTAACAAAAGGCTAAGCTTGAGAGATGGCATATTTATTTCATTTCATTTGCGATTTTCATGAATAGTTAACGTTGCGTTATGGTAATGAGCTTGAGTCTGTATTCACGAACCCGGATCCGGGATGGGGAGATCAGAAAGGTTAAAGCGGCAATCAGCAGTTGAAACATTAACAAAGGCCTCCCCGCCCCTATTTCTGTACAAAAAAAAGCAGAGAAATGGGGCTGGAGAAATTTAACCACTCCCAAATTCCTTGAGAGAGCTGGCATTCAGTCTCTGTAGGCTTCCCTCTCTCTCTCTCTTTGTCTCTTTCTGTCTCTCTCTCACTGCTGACGGTGCAGTTTCCATACTTTATGTCCTTCTCTGACCTGACTTTGACTCTTTATTCCGGCTCACCCCTGACCCCTACCTTTGTCCCCTAGGCAGGGTCAATCATGAGTCCACAGACAAGGTAGCAAGTCTATCATTACAGGGGCACAGAGATCAGTGGCTTTCCCACTCAATCCCACCGTATGTATGTGTCATGTCAGTCTTGTGCATGTACTGAACTCTGAACAATGAACTTGAGTTGAAAGGAGAAAGTCTCTCCTGCAGCTTTTCCGGTTTTCATATCCTTTTCATGGTACAATATGTGCAAACCAACAACACTGTTGATCTGCCCGGTTATTCACCAGAACAAATTGCTCCTGACGTTTTAGCTTTTATCCAAATACCTCTTCTCCACCAGCTACCCACACAAAGTTTCCCTTTTGTGCCTGAACCAAACCATTTATCTGAACATTTGATTATTCCAATAAGCAAATACTTTCTCCTGGGACGTGTGCCATGTGTGGATTGCATAAAAAAAACTATTTTCATTTAACCCAACCAAACTGCTATGGTTAGCCATAACCACCTTTAGACAAAGTCAGAGTTTCAATGGGAAACGTATCCTCCTGTCCTTATTCATGTCTGCTTTAGAACAACATGTGTACATGCCCGGTTAGATGGACATGGTCTGCTTGAAAGGCCTGACCAGCGCGATCGCACCGCCGCCTTGGAGTACTGTGCTACAGAGAATAAATGTTTTAGCATACAGTTCGTCTTTCTAAGTTCTCTGCTGTAAATTGTAATGCACTGCAACCAGTCTCTTTGTGCTTTTCAGATCTGTTCAATAGCAACGAAGCAGAACTATAGGCAAACTTTAAGGCTGTACATACACACACATAAGATATTTTGGACACTGGCAGACTTGCATTTTCAACAATTATTTTTTGTACATTTGAGTAATTTAGCAGACACTCTTATCCAGAGCAACAGTTCATCATGAGATAGCTAGGTAGGACAACCACATATCACAGGTGTAACAGTTAAGCTTCTGTCCCACTCCTCGCCTCGAACCAGGGACCCTCTGCACACAACTGCCACCCACGAAGCATCTTTACCCAAGGGGAACAACTACTTCAAGGTCTCAGAGCGAGTGACTTCACCGATTGAAACACTATTAGCGCGCACCCCGCTAACTAGCTAGCCATTTCACATTGGTTACACTCACCCCCATTTTGACCTCCTCCTTTTCCGCAGCAACCAGTGATCCGGGTCAACAGCATCAATGTAACAGTTAAGCTTCCGTCCCTCTCCTCTCCCCTACCTGGGCTCAAACCAGGAAGCCTCTGCACACATCTACAACTGCCTCCCATAAAGCATCGTTACCCATCGCTCCACTGCCCTTGCAGAGCAAGGGGAACAACTACTCCAAGGTCTCAGTGCAAGTGACGTCACCAATTGAAACGCTATTAGCGCGCACCCCGCTAACTAGCTAACCATTTCACACCGGTTACACAGGCATAGAAGGTACATTTTTCCACATTAAAATAACTATCAGTAGTCAGCGTTAGAAGGGGGGGTCAACTGCAAGTGCTTGTCCAGGTTTTTTTCTTTTTTGGGGGGGGGGGGGGGGGGGGGGGGTCGAGGAAGAAGATTATTTAAGATCATCTTTAAAGAGGTAGGGTTTTAGATGTTTTCAGAAGATGGGCAGGAACTCTGCTGTCCTAGCTTCAAGGGGAAGCTGGTTCAGCCATTTGGGTGCCAGGACCGAGAAGAGCTTTGACTGGGCTGAGCGGGAGCTGCCCTGC
Organism: Oncorhynchus mykiss; assembly: GCF_013265735.2. Classification (NCBI taxonomy): domain Eukaryota; kingdom Metazoa; phylum Chordata; class Actinopteri; order Salmoniformes; family Salmonidae; genus Oncorhynchus; species Oncorhynchus mykiss. Next base: position 26,303,982 of record NC_048572.1, on the reverse strand, counting down.
CTTGCTGTTCCAGAGGTAAGCACCATGGTCTTGTAGTGCAGGGGTTCCCAAACATTTTCACTCCAGGCCCCCCTTTACTCAGTACTTCGTTGAAGCACTTCTCGAATGCACTGTAAAATGCAGGGTTTTGATAGCACACGCGGGGAGCCCAGCCAACAGTGAGTTGCAGTAGTCCTGACGGGACAGGACAAGTGCCTGGATTAGGAACTGCACCGTTTCCTGTGTGAGGTATGGTCGTACTCTACGGATGTTATAGAGCATGAACCTGCAGGCATGGGTCACTGCTTTGATATTTGCAGAGACCGACAGGGTCCAGCCCATGTTCTTTGCACTCTGGGGGGGGCAACACTGTGGAGTTGTCAGGCTCTGTAATTACGCCTCTAGCACTGAGATGCAGAGCCTTAGACCGCTGCTCCACTTGGGAGCAGTGCCTTTATGGTAGAGTTCCAGATGGAAGCCACATATCTGCCGGGCACGAAGAGATGCGTGTCGCCACCTGGGTGTCAGAAGGGGGGAAGGAGCAAAGTAGTTGAGTGTAATCCGCATAGCAATGATAGGAGAAACCATGTGAGAATATGACCGATCTGATCGACTTGGTGTATAGAGAGAAGAGGAGAGGGTCTATAACCGAGCCCTGGGTGACACAAGTAGTGAGAGTACGTGGTGCAGACACAGATCCTCTCCATGTCACCTGGTAGGTGCAGCCTGCCAGGTAGGATGCAATCCAAGAGTGTGCAGAGCCTGAAGCACAGAGAGGAGGATCTGATGGTTCACTGTGTTGAAGACAGCAGATAGATCTAGGAGGATGAGAAAAGAGGAGAGAGAGTCAGGTATAGAGTCAGATATACTTGAGGTGCACTCTACTCCCCTCCCCAATGTAAAGAAATATTTTCACATGACACTCCCCTTGTACTGTAAAGAAAATTGCACACCCTTCCGCCTCATAAAATAAGATCAAAAATAATTATTGTCCTCGGGGTTTCGCCCGCCATATCAGTTCTGTTATACATATATATATAATTTTAACAGTTTTAGAAACGTTAGAGTGTTTTCTATCCAAATCTACCAATTATATGCATATCCTAGCTTCTGGGCCTGAGTAAAAGGCAGTTTACTTTGGGCACGCTTTTCATCCGGATGTGAAAATACTGCCCCCTACACAAGAGAGGTTAAAGCATCAGGGTCTAGGTCTAGTAATAGCTGCTCAGGTCAGAAAGGAGACAGAATGTGTTTTAAGCTTTCCTGAATAGCATGGGCCTGCTGGGCGCATAGGCCTATGTGGCCATAGGATGACTTGGGAGAATGATGATCGGCAACAGACAGCACATCATACAAAGCTGTTGAGTAACTATGGGAAAGTAATACTGCTTTGAAAGTTGATAAACTTGTAACCCCACTTTTCAGAAAATGGTCCTTGAATGTTTTGGTACACCTACTAGAGAACTCTCCAGGCTAAAGTGTATCAAATAACTTCACCATGCTCAAAGGCATACTCGGTCTGCTTTTATTTTTACCAATTTACCAAGAGATGCCCTTCTTTGCGAGGCATTGGAAAACCTCCCTAGTATTTGTTGTTGAATCTGTGATTGAAATTCACTGCTTGACTGAGGGACCTTACAGATGTGCGGTACAGAGATGAGGTAGTCATTCAAAAATCACATTAAACACTAAGTCCATGCAACTTATTATGTGACTTGTTAAGCATATTTTTTTACTCCTGAACTAATTTAGGCTTGCCATAACAAAGGGGATGAATTCTTACTGACTTAAGACATTTTTTCTTTTAATTTTTATTAATTTGTAAAAATGATTAATTTGTAAAATAAATAAAAAACACAAGTGTGTGTGTAGGCCAGTGACAAAAAAAATCTAAATGTAATCCATTTTAAATTTAGGCTGTAACATCAAAACGTGGAAAAAGTCAAGGGGCGTTAATACTTTCTGAAGGCCCTGTAGCTAGCCTAGCATTCAGATATTTATCTGACAAGTCACAAAGTGTACCCTGTTTCTGGTACATGTATTTCATGACACTTGTTTGCCACAACACCTTGCTACAACAAGTGGGAAAGCTACAACAAGTGGCAACTTTTGTTTCAAAGTTTCATCAAAACGGTCTCTACTGCACGTCTCCTATTCTTGAGCTGAATGCCCTGTCTTTAGTCAGCTGTTGTACAACACAATATTCTAAAACTACCTAGCTAGTTAATCTCGTCTCTTCTCATGTCGGCAGTTGTGTCTGAACTGGGTTTCATAATATTACTTTTCAGTTTTGAAAGGAATAAATCGACATCAATGGCTAGAAAGCCCGTGTTTCCATACCCACCATTGTCAAGTCTTGGAGTAGAATCAGATCGGTAACCACATACTTTAGCTAGCTGGCTATGTATTTTTGCCTGTATTTCCACTCTCTGGTCAATAACAATTATGTTATAATCTTCAGTAATTGTGTTGAAATCTTGAAAAAATACTGCATTCTTGCCAGATGAACACCTACCTACCTGTACACACATGGTTACACAGTTCAGCTTTAAGACAAGTGTTTGTAATCTGACACTCTTTTTGAGGATCCTCTTTCTAGCAGTTCTTTTGAAAACGGAAGTTGATTAGTCACTGGGCATACAGGAATTATATTTGCTGTGTGTAAATATATTCAAGCACTCACAGGCACGCACACACATTTTATGTCCTGTCTTTGCCTATGGCCTGTGAAGGAGTTGAAGTTGTTATAGTGAATGATCAAAGACACCAGACTCCATTGTTAATAAGTCAACACATTCTTCCTTCTCCTCACTGCCTTACCTCTCCACATGCCTTGATCCCCTCTTCTCTCTCCCCTCTGTCCAAACCCTACCACACCACCCACTCCTTTCTCTCCCTGAACTTCACTGCCCATTTTTCCTCTTCCTCCCTCTGCCTCACCCCCCACTCTTCAGTCAATCAATCAAATGTATTTATAAAGCCCTTCTTACATCAGCCGATTTCACAAAGTGCTATACAGAAACCCAGCTTAAAACCGCAAACAGCAAACAATGCAGATGTAGACACACGGTGGCTAGGAAAAACTCCCTAGAAAGGCAGGAACCTAGGAAGAAATGTTTGGTATTTTTGGTTGCAAAAGCAGCAGCTACTCTTCCTGGGGTCCACACAAAACATGAAACATAATACAGAATGACATAATACAAAACATCATTAGACAAGAACAGCTCAAGGACAGAACTATATACATTTTTTAAAAGTCACACGTAGCCTAGATATCAATGCATGCACACAAACTATCTAGGTCAAATTGGGGAGAGGTGTTGTGCTGTGAGGTGTTGCTTTATCTGTTTTTTTTTTAAACCAGGTTTTCTGTTTATGTGAGCAATATGAGATGGAATGAAGTTCCATGCATTAAGGGCTCTATATAAGACTGTATGTTTTCTTGACCCCTGGTGGCATGTCTGGTGGGATAAGTGTGTGTGTCAGAGCTGTGTGTAAATTGACTATGCAAACAATTTGGGATTTTCAACACATTAATGTTTCTTATAAAAAGAAGAAGTGATGCACTCAGTCTCCCCTCAACTCTTAGCCAAGAGAGACTTGCATGCATAGTATTTATATCAGCCCTCTGTGCCGCTCTGTTCTGGGCCAGCTGCACCTTAACTAGGTCTTTCCTTGCCGCACTGGACCAGACGACTGGACAATAATTAAGATAAGATCAAACTAGAGCCCGCAGAACTTGCTTTTTGAAGTGTGGTGTCAAAAAAGCAGAGCATCTCTTTATTATGGCTAGACCCCTCCCCATCTTTGCAACCATTGAATCAATATTTTTTGACCATGACAGTTTACAATCTAAGGTAACACCAAGTAATTTAGTCTCCCAACTTGTTCAACAGCCACACCATTCATTACCAGATTAAACTGAGGTCTAGCACTTAAGGAATGATTTGTAACAAATAGAATGCTCTTAGTTTGAGAGATGTTCAGGACCAGTTTATTACTAGTCACCCATTCCAAAACAGACTGCAACTCTTTGTTAAGGGTTTCAGTGACTTCATTAGCTGTGGTTGCTGATGTGCAAACAGTTGAATCATCAGCATATATGGACACACATGCTTTGTTTAATGCCAGTGGCAGGCCATTGGTAAAAATAGAAAAGAGTAGAGGGCCTAGAGAGCTGCCCTGCGGTTCACCACACTTTACATGTTTGACATTAGAGACGCTTCCATTAAAGAAAACTTTGAGTTCTATTAGATAGATAGCTCTGAATCTATGATATGGCAGAGGTTGAAAAGCCATAGCACCTCATTTTTTTCAACAACAGGTTATGGTCAATAATATCAAAGGATGCACTGAACTCTAACAGTACATCTCCCACAATCTTCTTATTATCAATTTCTTTCAAACAAACATCAGTCTTTGTGTCAGTGTAGTACATGTTGAGTGCCCTTCTCTATAAGCATGCTGAAAGTCTGTTGATAATATGTTTACAGAGAAATAGCATTGTATTTGGTCAAACACATTTTTCCCCAACAGTTTACTAAGAGCTGGGAGCAAGCTTATACGTAGGTCTGCTGTTAGAACCAGTAAAGGCCGCTTTACCACTCTTGGGTAGCGGAATTACTTTGTCTTCCCTCCAGGCCTGAGGACTTTCCTCTAGGCTCAGAAGAAAAATATGACAGATAGGAGTGGCTATAGTCAGCTACCACCCTCAGTATCTTTCCATCTAAGTTATCAATGCCAGGAGGTTTGTCATTATTGATTGTTAACAATAATTTTTTCACCTCTCCCACACTAACATTACAAAATTCTAACTTGCACTGCTTTTCTTTCATTATTTGTTATTTATTTATGCATGAGCATAATTGCTCACTGTTTGTCGTGGCCATTTCCTGCCTAAGTTTGCCCACTTTGCCAATGAAATAATCATTGAAATAATTGTCAACATCAAATGGTTTTGTGATGAATAAGCCATCTGATTCAATGAAAGATGGAGTTGAATTTGTCTTTCTGCCCATAATTTCATTCAAGGTAAAGTTTTTTCTATCATTCTTTATATCATTGAGCTTGGCTTCATAATAAAGTTTATTTTTTTGTTGCGTTTAGTCACATCATTTCTCAATTTGCAGTAAGTCAGATGTATAGCCAGACTTATTAGCCACTCCTTTTGCCCCATCTCTTTCAACCATACAGTTTTTTCAATTCCTCATCAATCCACGGAGCCTAAACAGTTCTAACAGTCAGTTTCTTAACAGGTGCATGTTTATCAATAATTGGAAGAAGCAATTTCATACATTCATTAAGTGCAGCACCTGGATGCTCCTCATTAATCACATCAGATCAACTAATATATCTAACATCCTCCACATAAGAGCCACAGCAAAATATTTTGTATGATCTCCTACACTATTTTAGGCCCAGCTGTTGGAACTTTGGCTTTCCTGGATATAGCCACTATATTGTGATCACTGCATCCAATGGGTACGGATACAGCTTTAGAACAAAGTTCTACAGTATTAGTAAAAATGTGGTCGATACATGTGGAGGATCTTGTTCCTGTAGTGTTTGTAAACACCCTGGTAGGTTGATTAATAACCTGAACCAGATTACAGGCACTTGTTACAGGTAGAAGCTTCCTCTTGAGCAGAAAGCTTGATGAAAACCAATCAATATTCAGGTCCCCAAGAAAGTAGACCTCTCTGTTTACATCACATACACTATGAAGCATTTCACACATATTATTTAGATACTGACTGTTCGCACTTGGTAGCCTATAGCAACACCTCAAAAGAAAGGCTTTAGATGTGCCAAGGGAACCTGCAACCACAACACTTCAATAACACTTGACATAAGATTTTCTTTAAGCATTACAGGGATATGGCTCTGAATACTGTATATACAGCAACTCCTCCGCCATAAGCATTTCTGTCTCTTCTATAAATGTTATATCCTTGTATTGCTACTGATGTATCATCAAATCTAGAAAGGAACCAGGCTCTGAGGGGTGGCCAGTCCTCCTGAGATTATAACAGTACATGGCCAAGATGTTCAAACTGAGATGACCAGCAGTGTCAAATAATAGTAATAATCACAGTGGTTGTAGAGGGTGCAACAGGTCAGCACCTCAGGAGTAAATGTCAGTTGGCTTTTCATAGCCGAGCATTCAGAGTTAGAGACGGTTTCACTTTTCTTTTTTTTGTCATTTTTTGTTGAGGGGGGGCGGGGGGGGGGGGGGGGTCACAGGTACATTATCCATTTTACTTTATACGTTTATAAAACATGTACCCATAGGCTGCCACTCAAAAGAACAGTAAGAAATACATAAAGAGTTTACAGTGTCTTCAGAAAGTATTCATACCCTTTCACTTATTCTATACATTTGGTTGTGTTGCAGCCTGAATTCAAAATGGATTAAATATATTTTTTTCTCACCCATCAACACACAATACCCCACAACAACAATGTGAAAATATGTTTTTAGAAATGTTTGCAAATGTATTGAAAATGAAACACAGAAATATCTCATTTACATAAGTATTCACACCCCTAAGTCAATAATGTTTAGAATCACCTTTGGCAGCGATTACAGCTGTGAGTTTTTCTGGGTATGAGAGTGAACGTTATTTATAATAAGTGTTATGTGGAGAAAATTGGCCCGCTCTGAAATTAAAATGGATGGCCCTCCCTTCTGCAAAATATATTTTACCTAAACACTCCCTGACCCCCCCCCTATACCCAAAATAATAATTCAAACATAAAGTGGATAGCAGAGAACATGTCTACCATTTAACCTCATTTCTTTAACAGACCAGAGCATTATATATGCAGTTTTAGAAATTGTTCTTTGTCCTGTAAGCATTATATGGCAGCGCAGGAAATGTTATAGTGCACAGGGCAGTGGGCCAGAAGGTTGTGGGTTTGCAGACCACCGTGGAGAAGAGTAGGTGTGGAAAGATCTCCTTCATAGTAAAAGCATTGCATTAATCTATCATCGTATTTACAGTCAGACAATGCGATTCTATGCCATTTTACATATAAGCAGAATCTTTTACCGAAATTACAGGCTAAGAATGGACAGAGAGATAAGTCTCATCATATTTCTACAATGCCAAATCAGTATGTCTTGTTTGCAACAAACAGATAGATCGTCGCCGGGGATGATCCATGGTGATGATCCATGGCCCGGAGTCTCCAGTGATGATTCATGGCCCAGAGCCTCCAGAGACGGCCTGCAGTCCAGAGTCTCCAGCAACGGTCTGCGGTCCAGAGCCTCCAGCGACGGTCGGCAGTCCAGAGCCTCCAGCGACGGTCGGCAGTCCAGAGCCTCCAGCGACGGTCGGCAGTCCAGAGCCTCCAGCGACGGTCTGCGGTCCAGAGCTTTCTGCGACAGTCTGCAGCCTAGAGCTTCCAGCGGGGGTTCCCAGTCCAGAGCCTCCTGCGAGGGTTCCCAGTCCGGAGCCTCCGGCGACGATCTACGGTCTGGAGTCTCCGGGGACGATCTACGGTCCGGAGTACCCGGCCACGATCTATGGTCCGGAGTCCCTGGCGACGATCTATGGTCCGGAGTCCCCGGCGGCGATCTATGGTCCGGAGTCCCCGGTGACGATCTATGGTCCGGAGTCCACGGCGAAGATCTACGGTCCGGAGCCTCTGGCGACGATCTACGGTCTGGAGTCTCCGGGGACGATCTACGGTCCGGAGTACCCGGCCACGATCTATGGTCCGGAGTCCCCGGCGACGATCTATGGTCCGGAGTCCACGACGAAGATCTACGGTCCGGAGCCTCTGGCGACGATCCACGGTCCGGAGCCTCTGGCGACGATCCACGGTCCGGAGCCTCCGGCGACAATCCATGGTCCAGTTCAACTATAATATCCCCATATGCATCAGAGACTATCCCGGGTATTTTATAGCTTGTTTCTAGCATAAAGCATCACGGACTAAAGCTATTTTATACTGTAGATCATTTTATATAATCTGATCAGATTTATTTCTGCCATTTTCTTTAATAAAAAGTAGGACTATGGCATACCCTCTCATACCCCTTCAATTCAAGTCTTGGTTTTAACTTCACAGCCCTTCACTGACACTACAGTATGGAAACAGCAGTCTATAGCCTACTTTTGTCTGTCAAACAGGTAGGCCTGCCTCTCATTTCTTAAATAGGGTCCAACACAAAACAGGGTCCAACACAAAACCCTGTTGTTGTTAGTAAAGTCGAATTAAAATAAAGACGGTTTAATAATTAAATTAATTTGCCTACTTTCAGCACCATGAGCTGTCCATTTCCGATTGATTGAGCCGCGGCTGCTTCAGCACCACAAAGTAAGTTACTCGAATCTGGCTTATTGTGAGGTCAATAACTCTGATGTATAAGCAAAAAACATGTTGTTTTTAATAAAAATTAATTATAGTAGTAGCAATCAATCAAAGTTGACCTCTGGTCCTACAACTCATCTTCGCTCTCTCCTTCTCAAACTGAACAGAACATAGGCTATGGGCTAGTTCGCACGCAAGAGGAAGACGCTTGAAATGAACTATACCTACTCGAATTTGCCTACTTTCAGCACTATGAGCTGTCCATTCCCAATAGGAAATCGAGGATATCAAGACAGTTTAATAGGACTATTAAGGCCTTTCAATTCCAATAGAGAATAGCTAGCGTTGACATTATACACTGCTCAAAAAAATAAAGGGAACACTAAAATAACACATCCTAGATCTGAATGAATTAAATATTCTCATTAAATACTTTTTTCTTGACATAGTTGAATGTGCTGACAACAAAATCACACAAAAATTATCAATGGAAATCAAATTTATCAACCCATGAAGATCTGGATTTGGAGTCACACTCAAAATTAAAACCTGTTAAGGATATGGCAGACCTATGCCCCCTTTGGAGGAATTGGGTACCCCTAGTAAACTGAAAAAAACATCTGTCAATAATTGCTAATATATGCATATAATAATTATTGTTGGATAGAAAACACTCTAAAGCTTCTAAAACCGTTGGAATTATGTATGTAAGTATAGCAGAACTCACAGGGCAGGCATTTTTCCAAACTAGTTTTTGTGGTCATGAAAGTTGGAGCAACTTTGACGTCATCGACACCACCCTTCCCAACCAGTTATGATTCTGGGGAGACTTTCTATGTCTTCCACTAGATGTCCTCATTCAGTAGAGCTTTTAATCATTCAAATCCCGCGAGAATTGGCCCTATGGGAGTGAAATTAGTGTGTGCCATGGGAAAATATGTTGTGCGTTGGGGCGCGAATTGGTCCCAGCCATTCCTTTGTTCCAGCACCCAGATGAAGTACAAGCAATGACCGATTGAATTGAAAATTGTTTAGTATGTCTATAACATCCTAAAGCTTGATTCTGCACTTAGTTTGACCAGTTTAGTCGACATATAATATGTAATTTTGAAGTTTTGATGCGCAACTTTTCCAGACCAGAGGACATTTTGGGTGCATTTCAGCTGATGTTATTAGCAGTAGCTAATACAAAGACGCAAGACTTGAAACCAAACGATGTATTGGGTAAGTATGAACCTTTCCAGAACATTCTGAACGAAGACCATCGAAGGTAAGGGAATATTTATGCTGAAATCTGTGTTTCTGTTGACTCCAACATTACGGAGAAATGTAGCTTATATCTGAGCGCCGTCTCAGAATATTGAAGTGTGCGATTTCTGTAACGTTAAAAATAATTGTAACAAAGCGATTGCATAAAGAATCAGTGTATCTTTCTAACTATATGTAGAACATGTATATTTAGTCAAAGTTTATGATGTCTATTTACGTTATCTTGCCGCGCTACCTAGATTTCCTGCGGACATTTTTGAGTAATTTCTGAACATGAACTCAATGTAAATGGACATTTATGGATATAATATATATATAATATAATATAATATGGCATATTATTGAAAAAAAAATGTACTGTGTAACATGTCCTATTACTGTCATCTGATGAAGATTTTCAAAAGGTTAGTGAATACGATCAAACCGGTGTGATTAGAACGCTTATTTAGAACGCCCAGTTTTGAATGACGCAACAATCAGCATTTGAGCCGGCCACACTGTTTTTTCAGAAACATTTTGCACAAACACAGTCCTTACAAAGTTATGTCCAGAATGTGAGCAGTTTATTTTTGGATGCAATGTTCAGACATTCACAGAAGTATCTACAGCATAACACAATCATCCAAACCGGAAAAATGTTTGTCCTAGCGCTAACTGAGGAAAGAATGACATGAAGACAGGATTTGTCCAGGACATTATAGTTTACACAGGGTCCACCACTGACATCCAACATTATGAGGGGTTTGGAGTGTCCAGGTCCACAGTGATGACCATGTTGGCTCCTCATCTCAGCAAGGGACACACTTTGTATGTGAACAATTGTTACAGCAGTTCCACACTCTTCCAGCATCTGCTCTCCAACAGCACAGGTGCCTGTGGCACAGTCAGGTCGAACAGGAAGGGGATGCCGGCATCTGATCAACGCTGCCCTCAATGACCACATAGTTCACAGCCAACTAACAGGTGAGATGATTACTGAAGGTATTTTTTGTAATTGGACGTACAGTTCACTTGCAAATCACATACAGAAACTATTAACATAATAAGGCACTTACTTTGATAGAAACACAGCCTGGATGTCAGGGTGTCTGTAGTGACACCTCTAGCACTGAGATGCTGTGCCTTAGACCGCTGCGCCACTTGGCCAGTGTAGCTTCAAAATACAACACAATCTAATACTTCTCTGACGCAATTAGCATTGTTTTACATAAGCATGATTGAATATAACACCATAAAGGTTATGGAATGAGTAACGTTACCTTGCGTGTCTGCGGTTATAAGGAATATAGACAAATATACTATGCTCCATACATATTGAACTACAGTAGAAACAACATAACACGAAATACAGAACCTATGATAACATAATAAGGCACTTACTTTGATAGAAACGAACACATTTCCAAAGTTATTATTGGTAACGAATACAACAATGACTGCGATGCTGCAACAGACGGAAAATGTGAACACGTGTGCAGGTCCTGTTCTGACGGGACATGCACAAATGTCTGCAGACTTGAACTGCACAAACAATTGCGAAGTGCTTGGGGAATTTTGTCCTGGTCAGAAATGTAAAAAAATGTAAAAGTAAAAATTATTAGTTTTATGTGAATGAATGAGGAGGCGGAACAAACCTCAATTCAAACTGTTCTTAGAAAATAAAAACTTGTTAGAAAATCATTTGAAATTGACAAGTTGAACAGCCTATAAATAAAAACAGTCTGCGTGCCTTGGTTTGAGGGCAGCGCAAATTAAATGTATTGTTGCGTAACAATCACATTCTGGAATGGAGAGAATGTTCTAACATCACATGCATAAACAAACTCACTGGCTTTAGCAGTGGATACATAGGAAGAGAATGTAGATGGGAGGGAGTAAAAGGATGATAGGTCCTCTGGAAGTTTATATTTTCAATTTTTTTTGCTCAGCTGCCCGCAGCCCTGTTCTGTAAGTTCACAATTAGTCACTAAGCCGTGGAGCAGGAGGGGTGGGCCAAGCCGGCCAGGAAGAAAGGGAACAGTGCGAGTCATAGGATGCGGAAAGGAAGGAGAGTACGGTAGAAGAGGCAGAATCAGGAGGCAGACGGGAGAAGGATTTAGCAGAAAGGAGAGATAGGATAGAAGAGGAGAGAGTAGTGGGGGAGAGAGCAAAGATAGCGATGGCACATGACCATCTGTTAGGGGCTGAGTGGCTAGGATTGGAGGAAAGGGAGACAGAAAGGTAAAGAATGTAGCGATCAGTGACCTGGAGGGGGGTTGCAGTAAGATTAGTAGGCGAACTGTCATGTACTGTCATGTTGTCTTGTCTCTGTCCTTTCCCTTCACCCTGTCTCCCTCTGCTGGTCGTGTTAGGTTACCTTTTCTCCCCCGCTTTCCCCCAGCTGTCCCTTGTCTCCTCTAACTACCCATTCACCCCGTTCCCCACCTGTTCCCTTTTTCCCTCTGATTAGGTCCCTATATCTCTCTCTGTTTCTGCTCCTGTCCTTGTCGGATTCTTGTTTGTTTGTGTCATTCATGCCTGAACCAGACTGTCATCATGTTTGCTGTAACCTTGTCCTGTCCTGTCAGAATCTGCCGGTCCATCTGAGCCTACCTATGTTTGGTAATTAAAGAAGCTCTGTTTAAGTTGATTCGCTTTTGGGTCCTCATTCACGCACCGTAACAGAAGAATCCGACCAAGAATGGACCCAGCGACTTCGGATCCTCTCCACTCAGCCGTCGAGATCCAGGGAGCGATGCTAGGCAGACACAAGCAGGAATTGTCTGCTGCTCGACATGCCGTTGAGACCCTGGCCACCCAAGTCTCCAACCTCACAGAACAGGTTCACCATCTCCGCCTCGATCCACCGGCCACTTCCAGGGCTTTCGAATCTCCGGAGCCCAGAATCAATAACCCGCCGTGTTACTCTGGGGAGCCCACTGAATGCCGCTCGTTCCTCACCCAGTGTGATATTGTGTTTTCTCTCCAGCCCAACACTTACTCCAGGAGCACTGCTCGTGTCGCCTACGTCATATCTCTCCTTATTGGACGGGCTCGTGAGTGGGGCACGGCAATCTGGGAGGCAAGGGCTGAGTGTATTAACCAGTATCAAGACTTTAAGGAGGAGATGATACGGGTTTTTGATCGATCTGTTTTTGGGGAGGAGGCTTCCAGGGCCCTGTCTTCCCTATGTCAAGGCAATCGATCCATAACAGACTACTCTATTGAGTTTCGCACTCTTGCTGTCTCCAGTGGCTGGAACGAGCCGGCCTTGCTCGCTCGTCTTCTGGAGGGTTTCCGCGCAGAGGTAAAGGATGAGATTCTCTCCCGGGAGGTTCCTTCCAGCGTGGATTCCTTGATTGAACTCGCTATTCGCATTGAGCGACGGGTTGATCTTCGTCACCGAGCTCGTGGAAAGGAGCTCGCGCTCTCCGTCGCCTCCCTCTCCGCATCACTACCATCTTCCTCTGCCGGCTCGGGTGCTGAGCCCATGCAGCTGGGAGGTATCCGCATCTCGACTAAGGAGAGGGAACGGAGAATCACCAACCGCCTCTGTCTCTATTGCGGTTCCGCTGGTCATTTTGTCACTTCATGTCCAGTAAAAGGCCAGAGCTCGTCAGTAAGCGGAGGGCTACTGGTGAGCGCTACTACTCCTGTCTCTCCTTCAAGATCCTGCACTACCTTGTCGGTCCATCTACGCTGGACCGGTTCGTCAGCTTCCTGCAGTGCCTTAATAGACTCTGGGGCGGAGGGCTGTTTTATGGACGAGACCTGGGCTCGGGAACATGACATTCCTCTCAGACAGTTAAAGGAGCCCACGGCCTTGTTCGCCCTGGATGGTAGTCCTCTCCCCAGGATTCAGCGTGAGACGCTACCTTTAACCCTCACTGTTTCTGGTAATCATAGTGAAACCATTTCTTTTTTAATTTTTCGTTCACCTTTTACACCTGTTGTTTTGGGCCATCCCTGGCTAGTTTGTCATAATCCTTCCATTAATTGGTCTAGTAATTCTATCCTCTCCTGGAACGTCTCTTGTCATGTGAAATGTTTAATGTCTGCTATCCCTCCTGTTTCCTCTGTCTCTTCTTCACAGGAGGAGCCTGGTGATTTGACAGGGGTGCCGGAGGAATATCACGATCTGCGCACGGTGTTCAGTCGGTCCAGGGCCACCTCTCTTCCTCCACACCGGTCGTATGATTGTAGTATTGATCTCCTTCCGGGAACCACCCCCCCCCGGGGTAGACTATACTCTCTGTCGTCTCCCGAACGTAAGGCTCTCGAAGATTATTTGTCTGTAGCTCTTGACGCCGGTACCATAGTCCCCTCCTCCTCTCCCGCCGGAGCGGGGTTTTTTTTTTGTCAAGAAGAAGGACGGGTCTCTGCGCCCCTGCATAGATTATCGAGGGCTGAATGACATAACAGTGAAGAATCGTTATCCGCTTCCTCTTATGTCTTCAGCCTTCGAGATCCTGCAGGGAGCCAGGTTTTTCACTAAGTTGGACCTTCGTAACGCTTACCATCTCGTGCGCATCAGGGAGGGGGACGAGTGGAAGACGGCGTTTAACACTCCGTTAGGGCACTTTGAATACCGGGTTCTTCCTTTCGGCCTCGCCAACGCTCCAGCTGTCTTTCAGGCATTAGTCAATGATGTCCTGAGAGACATGCTGAACATCTTTGTTTTCGTTTACCTTGACGATATCCTGATTTTTTCACCGTCACTCCAGATTCATGTTCAGCACGTTCGACGTGTCCTCCAGCGCCTTTTAGAGAATTGTCTTTTTGTGAAGGCTGAGAAGTGCACGTTTCATGCCTCCTCCGTCACATTTCTCGGTTCTGTTATTTCCGCTGAAGGCATTAAGATGGATCCCGCTAAGGTCCAAGCTGTCATTGATTGGCCCGTCCCTAAGTCACGCGTCGAGCTGCAGCGCTTTCTCGGCTTCGCGAACTTCTATCGTCGTTTCATCCGTAATTTCGGTCAGGTGGCAGCTCCTCTCACAGCCCTTACTTCTGTCAAGACGTGCTTTAAGTGGTCCGTTTCCGCCCAGGGAGCTTTTGATCTCCTCAAGAATCGTTTTACATCCGCTCCTATCCTTGTTACACCTGACATCTCTAGACAGTTCGTTGTCGAGGTTGACGCGTCAGAGGTGGGAGTGGGAGCCATCCTTTCTCAGCGCTCCCTCTCTGACGACAAGGTCCACCCATGCGCGTATTTTTCTCATCGCCTGTCGCCGTCGGAACGTAACTATGATGTGGGTAACCGCGAACTGCTCGCCATCCGGTTAGCCCTAGGCGAATGGCGACAGTGGTTGGAGGGGGCGACCGTTCCTTTTGTCGTTTGGACTGACCATAGGAACCTTGAGTACATCCGTTCTGCCAAACGACTTAATGCGCGTCAGGCGCGTTGGGCGCTGTTTTTCGCTCGTTTCGAGTTCGTGATTTCTTATCGTCCGGGCTCTAAGAACACCAAGCCTGATGCTTTGTCTCGTCTCTTCAGTTCTTCAGTAGCCTCCACTGACCCCGAGGGGATTCTCCCTGAGGGGCGTGTTGTCGGGTTGACTGTCTGGGGAATTGAGAGGCAGGTAAAGCAAGCACTCTCTCAAACTCCGTCGCCGCGCGCTTGTCCTAGGAACCTTCTTTTCGTTCCCGTTCCTACTCGTCTGGCCGTTCTTCAGTGGGCTCACTCTGCCAAGTTAGCCGGCCACCCTGGCGTTCGGGGTACGCTTGCTTCCATTCGCCAGCGTTTCTGGTGGCCCACCCGGGAGCATGACACGCGTCGTTTCGTGGCTGCTTGTTCGGTCTGCGCGCAGACTAAGTCCGGTAACTCTCCTCCTGCCGGCCGTCTCAGGCCGCTTCCTATTCCCTCTCGACCGTGGTCTCACATCGCCTTAGATTTTGTCACCGGACTGCCTTCGTCAGCGGGGAAGACTGTTATTCTTACGGTTGTCGATAGGTTCTCTAAGGCGGCTCATTTCATTCCCCTTGCTAAGCTTCCTTCTGCTAAAGAGACGGCACAAATCATCATCGAGAATGTTTTCAGAATTCATGGCCTTCCGTCAGACGTCGTTTCGGACAGAGGTCCGCAATTCACGTCTCAATTTTGGAGGGAGTTTTTCCGTTTGATTGGGGCTTCCGTCAGTCTCTCTTCCGGCTTTCACCCCCAGTCTAACGGTCAAGCAGAACGGGCCAATCAGACTATTGGTCGCATCTTACGCAGTCTTTCTTTTCGCAACCCTGCGTCTTGGTCAGAACAGCTCCCCTGGGCAGAATACGCCCACAACTCGCTTCCTTCGTCTGCGACCGGGCTATCTCCTTTTCAGAGTAGCCTCGGGTACCAGCCTCCGTTGTTCTCATCTCAGTTCGCCGAGTCCAGCGTCCCCTCCGCTCAGGCTTTTGTCCAACGTTGCGAGCGCACCTGGAAGAGGGTCAGGTCTGCACTTTGCCGTTATAGGGCGCAGACTGTGAGAGCTGCTAATAAGCGTAGAACGAAGAGCCCTAGATATTGTCGCGGTCAGAGAGTTTGGCTCTCCACTCAGAACCTTCCCCTTAAGACGGCTTCTCGCAAGTTGACCCCGCGGTTCATTGGTCCATTCCGTATCTCTCAGGTCATTAATCCTGTCGCAGTGCGACTTCTTCTTCCGCGATATCTTCGTCGCGTCCACCCGGTCTTCCATGTCTCCTGTGTTAAGCCCGTTCTTCGCGCCCCCGCTCGTCTTCCCCCCCCCCCCCCCATCCTTGTCGAGGGCGCACCTATCTACAGGGTCCGTAAAATCTTGGACATGCGTCCTCGGGGCCGTGGTCATCAGTACCTAGTTGACTGGGAGGGGTACGGTCCTGAGGAGAGGAGTTGGGTTCCCTCTCGGGACGTGCTGGACCGTGCGCTGATTGATGATTACCTCCGTTGCCGCCAGGTTTCCTCCTCGAGTGCGCCAGGAGGCGCTCGGTGAGTGGGGGGGTACTGTCATGTACTGTCATGTTGTCTTGTCTCTGTCCTTTCCCTTCACCCTGTCTCCCTCTGCTGGTCGTGTTAGGTTACCTTTTCTCCCCCGCTTTCCCCCAGCTGTCCCTTGTCTCCTCTAACTACCCATTCACCCCGTTCCCCACCTGTTCCCTTTTTCCCTCTGATTAGGTCCCTATATCTCTCTCTGTTTCTGCTCCTGTCCTTGTCGGATTCTTGTTTGTTTGTGTCATTCATGCCTGAACCAGACTGTCATCATGTTTGCTGTAACCTTGTCCTGTCCTGTCAGAATCTGCCGGTCCATCTGAGCCTACCTATGTTTGGTAATTAAAGAAGCTCTGTTTAAGTTGATTCGCTTTTGGGTCCTCATTCACGCACCGTAACACGAACAGCCTCTAGTAAAGATGAGATCAAGCGTATTGCCTGCCTTGTGAGTTGAAGGGGATTGGGAAAGGGTGAGGTCAAAAGGCAGATGTCTGGAGGTTGAAGTCGCCAAGTACGAAGTGGGGTGAGCCATCATCAGGAAATGAGCTTATCAAGGTGTCAAACTCACCTGGTGGGCGATGAATGACAACAATGTTAAGCTTGAGTGGACAAGTGACCGTATGGAATTCAAATGAGAAAATGGACAGGTGAGAGAGAGGGAAAAGAGAAAATCTCAAGTTAGGAGAAATGAGTAGACCTGTGCCACAACCATGATGACCAGATGCTCTTGGACTATAGTAGAAAACATAGTCAGATGAAGAGAGCAGTTGGAGAAGCAGTGTTCTCTTGGGTGATCCATGTCTCCGTCAGGGCCAAAAGGTCAAGGGACTGAAGGGCAGCATAGGCTGAGATTAACTTCTTGACCGCAGATTGCCAGTTCCAAACGCTGCCAAAGGTCCAGAATTCCAAATGGTTGTGCGCACAGTGTACACTAAATTAGAAGGGTTGCAGCCAAGGAGTGGGGAGCATCTGTAAAGCCTACAGGGAGAGGAGCGAACAGGTATAAAAAATACACACAGTTTCCAAAGCTACAAAATAGAATAAATTAGATAATCAGAAAATAACTAGGTAAAATACTCAAGTGAGAGAGTGGTGTGGAGTCTTCCTCTCTTTCCTTCCTCAAATAATGTCCTCAGTCTTTGTTTCCGCGATGGTCTTAGCTTTGCTGATGAGACCGCCACTGAGATGACCACCGCTTTTGCTGCCACAGAGAAACTAGGGGAGACTGAAGTACTAATTTCTAATTGCCCAGGAGAGGTGAAACCACTCCCCTTCCAATACAGCCACTGATTACCAAAACAAGACACAAACTGCCCTGCCCCTTAATCATGGTTGATGTGTCAACAACTATTTGCAAGTTATGAGCCGTTAGGGGTTCACACACCAAGTAGGCTACTGGGAAGAAAGGCAGCCCTTAAAGTAAACTATACAATAACAGATAAAGACCAAAATTATATGTATCTCTCCTAGAGATATGAGTAGTCCTCTAGCTATAGAATGAAGCATGGTGCCGTTAAAAATTACACTTTGGATGGTGTATTAATACACCCAGTCACTACAAAAATACAGGTGTATTCCAAAACATGCATCCTATTTGCAATAAGAAACTTAATACGGCAAGAAATTACATTTTTGTCCTGACTACAAAGTGTTATGTTTGGGGTAAATCCAACACAACACATCACTGAGTACCACGCTTCATATTTTCAAGCATAATGATGGCTGCATCATGTTATGGGTATGCTTGTCATCGGCAAGGATTAGGGAGTTTTTTAGGATAAAAATAAAGGGAATAGAGCTAAATAAAAAAACATCAACAATTCAATCAATTTGAATCCCATTTTGTAACACAACAAAATGTGGAAAAAGTCAAGTGGTGTGAATACTTTCTGAAGGCACTGTATCCTAAACATTAGTACTATAAAAAAAAGTAGGGGAATAGCTTTCAATTTACATTAACATATTTAGCTCATATAGGAATGCAATACACTGTATCCCTCCTGAGGAGGATGAGCTGGCCAATCAGCGGTCTACTTGCATGAATATTTTTAATGGCCGGTATACACCCACACCATTATTTTGTTGGGGCACACCCACACCATTCTAACTTAATTACAATTTTTGGAAGGAGAACTATTTCACTCATATGGTAATTAATTTTAGGTCATATTTCATAGAAAAAAACTGCTGCAGCACCCCCTGAAAACCAGAATATTTACAAAATAAATAATAATAATATTAGATTTGTATTTTTTTTGTACAAAAGTAGTGCACTAGGCCTTTAATATATATACATATATGTTAATACAGGACTATTAAAGGATATATACAGTGCCTTGCGAAAGTATTCGGCCCCCTTGAACTTTGCGACCTTTTGCCACATTTCAGGCTTCAAACATAAAGATCTAAAACTGTATTTTTTTGTGAAGAATCAACAACAAGTGGGACACAATCATGAAGTGGAACGACATTTATTGGATATTTCAAACTTTTTTAACAAATCAAAAACTGAAAAATTGGGCGTGCAAAATTATTCAGCCCTCTTAAGTTAATACTTTGTAGCGCCACCTTTTGCTGCGATTACAGCTGTAAGTCGCTTGGGGTATGTCTCTATCAGTTTTGCACATCGAGAGACTGAAATGTTTTCCCATTCCTCCTTGCAAAACAGCTCGAGCTCAGTGAGGTTGGATGGAGAGCATTTGTGAACAGCAGTTTTCAGTTCTTTCCACAGATTCTCGATTAGATTCAGGTCTGGACTTTGACTTGGCTATTCTAACACCTGGATATGTTTATTTTTGAACCATTCCATTGTAGATTTTGCTTTATGTTTTGGATCATTGTCTTGTTGGAAGACAAATCTCCGTCCCAGTTTCAGGTCTTTTGCAGACTCCATCAGGTTTTCTTCCAGAATGGTCCTGTATTTGGCTCCATCCATCTTCCCATCAATTTTAACCATCTTCCCTGTCCCTGCTGAAGAAAAGCAGGCCCAAACCATGATGCTGCCACCACCATGTTTGACAGTGGGGATGGTGTGTTCAGCTGTGTTGCTTTTACGCCAAACATAACGTTTTGCATTGTTGCCAAAAAGTTCAATTTTGGTTTCATCTGACCAGAGCACCTTCTTCCACATGTTTGGTGTGTCTCCCAGGTGGCTTGTGGCAAACTTTAAACCACACTTTTTATGGATATCTTTAAGAAATGGCTTTCTTCTTGCCACTCTTCCATAAAGGCCAGATTTGTGCAATATACGACTGATTGTTGTCCTATGGACAGAGTCTCCCACCTCAGCTGTAGATCTCTGCAGTTCATCCAGAGTGAGCATGGGCCTCTTGGCTGCATCTCTGATCAGTCTTCTCCTTGTATGAGCTGAAAGTTTAGAGAGACGGCCAGGTCTTGGTAGATTTGCAGTGGTCTGATACTCCTTCCATTTCAATATTATCGCTTGCACAGTGCTCCTTGGGATGTTTAAAGCTTGGGAAATCTTTTTGTATCCAAATCCGGCTTTAAACTTCTTCACAACAGTATCTCGGACCTGCCTGGTGTGTTCCTTGTTCTTCATGATGCTCTCTGCGCTTTTAACGGACCTCTGGGACTATCACAGTGCAGGTGCATTTATACGGAGACTTGATTACACACAGGTGGATTGCATTTATCATCATTAGTCATTTAGGTCAACATTGGATCATTCAGAGATCCTCACTGAACTTCTGGAGAGTTTGCTGCACTGAAAGTAAAGGGGCTGAATAATTTTGCACGCCCAATTTTTCAGTTTTTGATTTGTTAAAAAAGTTTGAAATATCCAATAAATGTCGTTCCACTTCATGATTGTGTCCCACTTGTTGTTGATTCTTCACAAAAAAATACAGTTTTATATCTTTATGTTTGAAGCCTGAAATGTGGCAAAAGGTCGCAAAGTTCAAGGGGGCCGAATACTTTCGCAAGGCACTGTGTGTTACTACAGGACTATTAAAGGCCTATATATATATATATAGCCATCTGCAGCGTGGGCAAAAAAAAAATCCAACCCCGCAGTACCTCCACCTCCAAACTACTTCCAGTGCCTATGTACTGGCTAGCTACAAGTGGCTAGCTTAACTAACAAACTAGTTACGTTGGTTGCAGCGCATGGCCAGAATGACACATAGATTAATCACCAAAGGGACACCCCATTTCTGTTTTAAAGTTTAGAAAGAGGGGGAGATTTCGTGCCAAAGTCGACCGTTAAAGCTAATTTCCTGCAATTCTACACATTTTGCCATTGCTTTAATTGAACAAAATATTGTCCCTGCATCCCCCGTGGAAATGTCACCTATGACACACACACGTGCATGTGAATGTGCACGCACACCACACACACACTGCTGCAGTCCAGGGGGAACCAGACACGAGGGAAAATATCCAAAGAAAACTATATTTTTAAGGTGTGTTGTTTTAATGGTTGACGTACTGTGTCTGGGCACTGACAGGCAAGTTGAACGTGAACAAGATCTCCAGAGACATCAAGAAATATGTTACTAATTTCAAACCGAAATCTGTGTGTAACTCAAATCGCACAAGAGTCATAAAGACAGATATCAAGATATTAAGTTCAGATTTGGCCCTGTAATTTTTTTGTGAAAATGAACCATCTTCATACTATGAATGTCTCAAATAAATGTTACTACTGTATTAGGTACTTTATGAGATAATGTATAAGGTTTCTCATTGACTATCAGTTGCAATGATTTGTGTGTGCATCTGGATGACTTTTAGGGAAGTTCTTCATGTGCTAATATCTATAAGCTACGAACAGATTTTTAATATGGATATTAATATTTAATATTCTAGGCTTACATCCTTTCGTCTATATCAGTGTCTCTGTCAAGCAATAGGGGGATTGGGACATTTTCATCTCTTCATCTTCTCATCTGTGCGTTTTTCCTCTCCCTGTTTTTGTGCATAAATCACCCAGCAGATGTTATTTTGCAACGAGGAGGACCCTTCCATCTGGCCCATCATAGAGAATTGTAACAGTTGTGGAAATGCAGAGACGCACACAGTGACAGAGCACTGGCATCAGGAGGAACCAGAAGTATTGTTATAGTAAAGCCTGTGATAAATCACTGATCTGGCATAGATGTGGTACATTTACACACACACGAGCTCGTGCACATCGTATGTCTGTGCCAGTGTGTGTGTCGATGAAATCTTCAAGGAGAAGGACACCCAAGGAAGAATCATATTTGTGTGTGTGTGCATGCTCTCTGTCTGGAGTGATTTTATATTTATTCAGGCCTCAGCCCCAGGCTCTCAGTATAAGTGGATAGATCTACAAAATGATTTAGAATTGACTATGCCCAGTCTGTCTGTTCATTCCTATTAAAAAGAGTAGCCAGTCACTTTAATGGCCTCCTCTCAAATTCATCTGCTGCAGGACCCAAACCTGCGTCACTGTCTAATGAAAACCTTGTAACTCCATATTTTCATTGTTGCAGTAACTCCCCTCAATTTTCTGAGTCTAGAACCAAGAAACTGTATTCTCATACAGTGGGGAGAACAAGTATTTGATACACTGCCGATTTTGCAGGTTTTCCTACTTACAAAGCATGTAGAGGTCTGTAAGTTTTATCATAGGTACACTTCAACTGTGAGAGACAGAATCTAAAACAAAAATCCAGAAAATCACATTGTATGATTTTTAAGTAAGTATTTTGAATTTTATTGCATGACATAAGTATTTGATACATCAGAAAAGCAGAACTTAATATTTGGTACAGAAACCTTTGTTTGCAATTACAGAGATCATACGTTTCCTGTAGTTCTTGACCAGGTTTGCACACACTGCAGCAGGGATTTTGGCCCACTCCTCCATACAGACCTTCTCCAGATCCTTCAGGTTTCGGGGCTGTCGCTGGGCAATACGGACTTTCAGCTCCCTCCAAAGATGTTCTATTGGGTTCAGGTCTGGAGACTGGCTAGGCCACTCCAGGACCTTGAGATGCTTCTTACGGAGCCACTCCTTAGTTGCCCTGGCTGTGTGTTTCGGGTCGTTGTCATGCTGGAAGACCCAGCCACGACCCATCTTCAATGCTCTTACTGAGGGAAGGAGGTTGTTGGCCAAGATCTCGCGATACATGGCCCCATCCATCCTCCCCTCAATACGGTGCAGCCCTACTGTCCCCTATGCAGACAAGCAACACCAAATAATGACCAATAATTTCCACCTCCATGCTTCACGGTTGGGATGGTGTTCTTGGGGTTGTACTCATCCTTCTTCTTCCTCCAAACACAGCATCTTGAACTTCTTCCATTTTCTAATAATTGCGCCAACAGTTGTTGCCTTCTCACCAAGCTGCTTGCCTATTGTCCTGTAGCCCATCCCAGCCTTGTGCAGGTCTACAATTTTATCCCTGATGTCCTTATACAGCTCTCTGGTCTTGGCCATTGTGGAGAGGTTGGAGTGAGTTTGGTTGAGTGTGTGGACACGTGTCTTTTATACAGGTAACGAGTTCAAACAGGTGCAGTTAATACAGGTAATGAGTGGAGAACAGGAGGGCTTCATAAAGAAAAACTGACAGGTCTGTGAGAGCCGGAATTCTTACTGGTTGGTAGGTGAGAAAATACTTATGTCATGCAATAAAATGAAAATTAATTACTTAAAAATCATACCATGTGATTTTCTGGATTTTTGTTTTAGATTCCGTCTCTCACAGTTGAAGTGTACCTATGATTAAAATGACAGACCTCTAAATGCTTTGTAAGTAGGAAAACCTGCAAAATCGGCAGTGTATCAAATTTGTTCTCCCCACTGTACAGCTTCTGAAATTTCTAAATGGTATGTTTGTTAAGGGTAAAACATGGAAGTTTTTCCATTTCCTGAAAATACTTTTTTATAAGAAAGCGATGATTTGTGCTCAGGCACTTGGTTCGCCTGCCAAAATATTTATCATCAGGCACAAACACACCAGATTATGAATGATTTATTACTAAAACCAAAGGCAGTTATTTGGAATGGATGCTGGGAAAGTTCTCTAACTTAGTTGTATAGAGAAGAGAAAAATTTGTAGTTTTCCATTGTTTTTAAAATGGCCTAATAATCAACCAGATTATTTTTAGCCAATGACTGGAACAAAATAATCTGCAAAAGCAACAATATCCACAGATGGTTTCAACAAAAAATGAGACACCCTCCCTCAGTTTTCCTTATCAATGTAGCACACACACAAGCAGAGCTGTTTCTCACAGTTTCACCATGCCGTTGTTTGATTTAGTCTCTGACCTTTGACATTGGCTGGGTCGTGTTGGATGAACTACTGGTGCTGGTCCAACTGGGAGGCTTGAAAACTGGCCAGACTGGATATGTGTATTCACTTATTTTCCCCCTCAGTCTTGTGACTTTGAGAGAAATAGACCTGAGTAACTGGAGTGCAGTATTAGTCGTCTAGCTAAATGGCCAGCTTAATGCAATGGCACACAGAATTTTACTTTTGGTTGCAATGACACTGCAATGATTGGACCATAAGAGGAGACACAGGAGTAAGTTTAAGAATTAGGATTCCCTGCGCATACCAATGTAACCAATGATGACAGCCACAACTCTGTTAGCCAATCAGAATACAACGCTGAGGTGAGTGTCAAGCCAGGTGATAGAAAGAAGAAGAGTTTGTAGTGCATCATTCATAAATTGACCCCTGGGGTCAAAACCTGCATCATACAGTAGGTGATAGATCGACCTCATAGAGTGTATCAGCACATCTATGGAGCAGATAGCACTACTATAAGCCATCTGTGATGTGTGTGTGATGACCTGGATTGCTGAGACATAACAGCCATGATAATAGCAACCCAACCTTGATAATCAAAGGTCAACAACCACTAGACCCCTAATAAAGTAATTAATGATCGTTACAAGTGGGCCAAAAAGACGAAGCTGTAATCAGTGTCGTGACTCAGTCCATTGTGACTCCAACTCCCATGAGACCACAGTCATGAACTCTGTATGTTAAAGGACGAAGCTTGAATACAGAAAAGCACTTGGGTAATAAGGTACATGGGAGTCTTTCTGTGATATATGGGCTATATACTGTACATCGCTGTAGGATATGTCTGAAGAAACATTTCCTGCGCTTCAAGTTGAGATTCTGTATGTAATGAATAGCGCTATAAAAGTTGAATAAATTATTATTATGATTAATGTTGTCCTGATATCTAAAAAACTAAGTGCATCAGGAGACGGTTGAATCATTTCTGACTGATCTCATTGCTGATGGATAGTTTTTTCCCACTGTTGTTTCAGTGTTATTTTTTACTTATTCTCTGAATTTCTCATTTGAAGTCAGCCCACAGATGTGAGGGTTTCTAGTTCAGTCTCTGTATTCATTTTTCAAATACGTAAATCAAAGCATTTCTGCATCGGCCTATCCTGCGTGCCGATACAGGAACTGAAAGTCCCAGCAGCTCAGTTCTATTTCAGAGCATTTCAACGTTTCTTCTGTTGAGCACCCTCAGCAGGATTTTCAGGGGAAATAGAGAGCCTGTGACGCGCGTCTTCTGTTTTTGGGTGTTAACAAGGCGACACTCCATCTTAACTCCTCCACATTTACTGGATTGGTTAAATAGTGCAGAAGAGAACATCCCTAGACAGTTTTTTGTCTCTCGTCAGAAACAGAACGCTGCCCAAACGTTTCTTTTACGCCTGCTACAGAAGCCTGTTTCACCCAGTGTTCTGAGGAGTAAATATTCCCCTGGAAATATAAAGGATTAACTGTTTAGAAGCATTTAAGTTGCAGCCTCTTAATAATCATCACATTTGGTCAGTTCTGAATGGGAACCTCACAATACATTCACAATAGGTGACCCTCATTTTGACATCATTAAAGTACCCTCATTATTGACTCTTCTCACTGTCCATATGACATTAAATTAGGCACTCTAATCGCCGTCTTTGGGACATTACAATGAAGTATTCTCATCACAATGAGGAATTTTAATTCCTGTTTTGATGACATCACAATTAGGTATTCTCATTACTGTCTTTGTGACATCACAATTAGGTAAACCCTCTTATTCCTTTCTTTGTGCCATCACAATAGGTTACCAATTATCACTGTCTCTGTAAAATCATAATCCACTTAGAATAGGTTGTTATAAATAAAATGTCACAATACGGTGCTGAGCTTTCGCTTTGGCTGCTGGGGGGCAAGGAGACCCCCATCTCCGCAAACCATTGACAACTACATTCCGTTTTCAAGGGATTGTTAAATAAATGTTATGACTATTTGGTTTTAATAGCATCACTGTTGAAGAGCAACAGTCAGATCTACACATTTCCGATTATTCTACATTTAGCCCTATCATCAGAGCCCTATCAGTATACAGCAAATAATATGAGGGTAGCCTATCCATTTGTCATTTATCTAGCCAGCTAGCTAAACAAACAACGTGTCATAAGATTGCCTAATCAGAGATTAGGCTTTTGGACTGAGCTTGACATCAGCAAGTCCTCGACCTAGTAAAGTTGTCAATTGGACTACGGTCATCATCACCACTATAGATGGCAAGCAAATTAAACAATATTTGGATATATCCATCTACTGTAGTAGTAGCAGTGCATGGGTAAAATCAATGAGGAAGCCAAACCAAGCCAGTAAGAAATCCATGTTACAATCTATGTTGTGATAATTGCGTTGGTTGCTCTATAACCCATTTGTTCATTTGCCAGCGTGGTATACAATAAGTCTGTGACAACAAACAGTCACACAGTGACGGAATAAATTCAACTACACATACGTTTCATCACAAAACCAGAGAGCAACATCTGTCCAGTGAAGTCAACAAAGCAAATATTGCATGTAACAAAGTTACATTGCATTCAGAAAGTATTCAGACCCCTTGACTTTCTCCACATTTTGTTACGTTACAGCCTTATTCTAAAATGGATCAAATTTTGGTTTATTTATCATCAATCTACACACAATACCCCATAATGACAAAGAAAAACAGGTTTTTAGACATTTTTCCAAAATAATTGTTTTTAATAATAATTGAAATATCACATTTACATAAGTACTTTGTTGAAGCACCTTTGGTAGCAATTACAGCCTCGAGTCTTCTTGGGTATGTTCTCTACAAGATTGACACACCTGTATTTGGGGAGTTTTTCCCATTCCTCTGGCTTTCGTCTGGCCACTCTACCATAAAGGCCTGATTGGTGGAGTGCTGCAGAAAAGTTGTCCTTCTGGAAGTTTCTCCTATCTCCACAGAGGAACTCTGGAGCTCTGTCAGAGTGACCATCGGGTTCTTGGTCACCTCCCTGACCAAGACCCTTCTCCCCCAATTGCTCAGTTTGGCCAGATGGCCAGCTCTAGGAAGAGTCTCGATGGTTCCAAACTTCTTCCATTTCAGAATTATGGAGGCCACTGGGTTCTTGGGGACCTTCAATGCTGCAGAAATGTTTCAGTACCCTTCCTCAGATCTGTGCCAAGACACAATCTTGTCTCGGAGCCCTACGGACAATTCCTTCAACCTCATGGCTTGGTTTTTGCTCGGACATGCACTGTCAACTGTGGGACCTTATATAGACAGGTGTGTGCCTTTCCAAATCATGTCCAATAACTTGAATTTACCACAGGTGGACTCCAATCAAGTTGTAGAAACATATCAAGGATGATCAATAGAAACAGGATGCACCGGAACTCAATTTTGAGTCTTATTGCAAAGGGTCTGAATACTTATGTAAATAAGATATTTCTGTTTTTTAGACATTTGCAAAAATGTCTAAAAAACTGTTTTTCGCTTTGTCTTTATGGGTATTGTGTGTAGATTGATAAACTGGATAAACTGAAAACAAGATACCAAAACAATTTAGTCCAATCAATGTTGCTAAATATCATGTGACTGTCCATGGTACTAATTTATGTGTGTGTGTGTGTGTGTGTGTGTGTGTGTGTGTGTGTGTGTGTGTGTGTGCACTTTCATGTTGGAAAAACAGTCTTTGGCTTTGTCATACAGAAAGCTTTTCGGTTTTATTGTCATAGGCTATCTAGCTAAAATGCTTGCTAGCATAACTTCTTTGCATGGTCAACAATGAACCAGCTAAGTTAGCTAGCTAGTTAACGTGAGCCTAAAAGTACTAGACTACATCTAGGCTACATATTTAACTTCAATCGTGTCAGGCCAGTGGCACAATATATTAATTCACGGTTAGGTCAGAATGGCCATCATAATCATTGGTATGTACAGAGAATTAAGACAAAACCACAAGTCCAAATTACCATCTCCATCCATGGCTTACGAAAGGGCTGATTTAACAAGCTAGCTACTGCAGGACATCAACACAAGCTGACCAGAAACTAAAAGGAAGTTTTGGTTAGGATGTTTGGATTGGTGTGAAGCCAAATCCAAACTGGCCTCCCATGGGGGGTGTTTTGCTGCACCAGGACAATCCACTGTTTTTTTTATCAAGGGAGGCCACAAAGAATGTAAACTTAACCTCTCATACTTGTCAGGTATAGTTCACCTTTATTTTATATCACTCTTTATATTGAGGTTACCCTCATGTATCTAAAATTACATGATCTTTGATGTTTACTGATCATGAAAAGCAGGCAGTTACTTCCTGTATAACTCTGATGATAGAGCTAAATGTGCACAGTAGTTTTGCACGAAATAAGCAGACAATTGTAGTTCTGACTATGCTCTTCAAGAGCAGATAATATTACAACCAAATAGTTAACATTTATTTAGCAATCCCTTGAAAACAGCACGCAGATGTCAATTATTTTAGTGGAGCTGGGAGACTCCTTCCCCCCCAGCATGGAAATCGAATGCTCTGCACTTTATTGTGCCGTTTTAGTGATAACGACCTAGACTGTCATTATCTTCACTGTGACATCACAATGTGGCAAACTTATCACCTCATTATTGCGCCATCACCAAATGGACAGCTACCTGATTAGTAACACTATCACAGTACTATGTAGGCCACCTACAGTATTACTCTATCTAGGTCAGTCCTGTGTTGTGCAACATAAGAAACATTTCTGGCATTTTTTTTAAAGTGTTCACCTGAGAAGGAAGTGAACTGGTTCAGTCAGCAGGGGAGACGGGGTGACCTAACAGAGTGATGATCAATACAGTGCTAGTAAATACCCCTGCAGCAACCACAGTAGACTGTGATCAAAAGCTTATAAAGGAGCAAATCAGCTTTCCCAGACGACAGGGTAATGCCCTTATCATGGCCAGCACTATATTTAGCAGCCACTCTCCCTCTTAGCAGGGGATAACATTGCCCTGGTTCCCTACCGTTGGTGATCATACACACTAATACCCCCAAAGGGACCAGACATAGTGAGAGAGGGAAGCGAGAGTCACCTCATGCAACAGGTGTGAGGAAAAACTACCTTTGTCCTTTCCTCCTCTGAGAAATGACATAAAGACAAGGGGAAAGTGAGACAGGAGAGCCAGTTTTTCACCAGGGAGAGTGACTTCTGGAGGCCTGTCCTGGTTACATTAGTATGACGCAGGCCTGGAGCAAATCCATTCAGTCCTCTTCTCTACTTTGCTCTGCTGGGAGTGCCACACTCAAGTTCATTACATTTACATCATTTAACAGATTTATCCAGAGTGACTTGCACAGACAGATGTTTCACCTAGCCGGCTTGGGATTCGAACCAGCGACCTTTCGGTTACTGGTAGATACACACCTGGCTTTTGTTTGACATATACTCCCAGTGATGGTGGGTGACGTCTGACAATGACGTCTGTGAAAGGGAAATCCGACACGGTCTGCTTGATGTGATACGAGCATATTGGGCAGTCACCCTATTGGAACATTGGCCAAAGCTGAGCCACAGGGATTTGTGTCACACTACTCATTTTTTTGCACGTTTCGTCATAATATTGTTTTGAACTTTCTCTTGAGGACTGATGGTTCCACTCAATACATTCTCAATGGGTGCTGATTAAGATTTCATCTTAAGTGTAACATAGTGGGGCTTGGAAACACGATACAATTTCAAAAGGAGGAAAATAATTAATAGAAAAACCTTTTGTCGTCATTGGGATGTCACCAGATTTACTTTAGATGCAGGTTAACTTTAGCTAGCTAGCTAATTTGAAGGGACAGCACCGAATTTTTGCAAGCTAACATTAAGATTGCGAGCCATTTTTGACAAGCTTTGCTCAGTAACTGCAACATTGCCATCTCTCTAAAGTACATTTGACGACATCATAGTGATGGCAAAGTTGTTTCCT
This sequence comes from Oncorhynchus mykiss, assembly GCF_013265735.2. NCBI lineage: Eukaryota > Metazoa > Chordata > Actinopteri > Salmoniformes > Salmonidae > Oncorhynchus > Oncorhynchus mykiss. Next base: position 26,274,263 of record NC_048572.1, on the reverse strand, counting down.
ACGAATTATTTGCATACTTTAACAATGTCATCGTATTTCCAGGCCACTATGTTGCACTTTAGACTAAATCTTCATCAGCGCCCATTGAGAATGTATTGAGTAGAACCATCAGTCCTCAAGAGAACATTCAAAAAATATTATGATGAAACGTGCAACCCATGAATAGTGACATTGCTCGCTGTAGATTAAGTCATTAGCCCCCTTTCAGAATGACTGGGCATTAGTGGACTTTTGGGCACCACTATGGCGGGCCTCTTTTTAGAATGGTCAAAAACAATGGCATGACGCGACTGAGTGACGGAAGTGCACCGTTGATAAAGAGTAGTAAAAATGACTGTATTTAATAATAAAAAAATACCGAGCTATAATGTGATCTAGAGGTGCTCACTGTCCAGTTGAGCTTGCAAACAAAAACACACAGAGGCATATATGTTGAGTTTGACAAATTGGGGTGGCTGGTAGCCTAGTGGTTAGAGCATTGGGCCAGTAATCAAAAAGTTGCTAGATTGAATCCCTGAGCTGACAAGATAAAAATAAGTTGTTCTGCCCCTGAACAAGGCAGTTAACCCACTGTTCCTAGGCTATCATCTTAAATAAGAATTTGTTCTTAATTGACTTGCCTAGTTAAATCAAAATCATTGTGGTCTATTTCTATATGTGTATTGCTAATGCAAATCACTATGACCCTGCCTCTTTGTCTAAGCTTTTATTACATTCAATCGCAGGGGGGGCACCAAACAAACTTCTCCAGACGCTTCAATTGTATGCTAAACAATTACTCAGAGAAATATATTTTGTTTAACAAGCAATACTGTTTCTCAAAAAGGTAGGGGTCAAAATTACTGACACACCTGTTTTCAATACCTCACCGTGGGAGGATAACGGCACTGAGCCTTTTTCTAAAATGTTTTGAGTTGGAGAAAACATTGGGAGGGATCTTAGACCATTCCTCCATACAGAATCCTCCCAGGTCCTTGATATCCTCTGTCTGCGCTTATGGCTCTTCAATTCAAATCACAGGTTTTCAAGTGGTTTGAAATCCGGAGACAGAGATGGCCATTGCTAAATTGTGATTTAGTGGCCCATTAACAATTTTTTTTGTGGATTTTGATGTGTGCTTGTGTTTATTGTCTTGCTGGAAGATGCACCTGCAGCCAAGTTTTAGGCAACCCATTTTTTGGGGCTAAAATTACCTGGTACTGGGTAAAGTTAATGATGCCATTGGCCATAAGTGCCCCAGGACCAGTGGAATCAAAATAGTGCCATAACGTCAAAGATTCACCACCATTTTTTACAGTAGGTATGAAGTTATTTTCTGCATTCACCATTTCGACACCAATCACACCACTGGTGTGCGTGGCCAAACAGCTCTATTTTCATGTCTTCTGACCAAAGCACTGGTTCCAATCCAAGTGTCAATGCCATTTAGCAAACTCAAGGCATATACATTTGTTGGATGAAATGAAAATAGAGCCCTGGCCATGCACACTAGTGGTGGGTTTGGCATCGAAATGAGAATTAATGAGCAGAAAAGAACCATATACAGAAAGAGCATGGGTGATCAGGGACGTACAGTTGAGTATTTAAATACTGTATATAATTTGGTAAATCCACTTCAATCAGTGTAGATCAAGGGGAGGAGACAGGTTAAAGAAAGCCTTTCGTAAATTGAGACTTCAATTGTGTATGTGTGGCATTCATAGGGTGCATGGGCAAGACAAATAGATTTTAGTGCCTTTGAACGGGGTATAGTAGTAGGTGCCAGGCGCACCGGTTTGTGTCAAGAGCAGCAACACTGCTGGGTTTTTCCACGCTCAACAGTTTCTCTAGTATATCAAGAACGGTCCACCACCCAAAGGACATCCAGCCAACCTGACACAACTGTAGGAAGCATTGGAGTCGACATGGGCCAAAACCTCTGTGGAACGCTTTTAACACCTTGTAGAGTCCATGCCCTGGCGAATTGAGGCTGTTTTGAGGGATAAAGGGGGCAGAACTCAATATTAGGAAGGTGTTCCTAATGTTTAGTATACTCAGTGTATTCATAACTGACTACAGGAGTGCATAACTTATTTTCCTTCCTATTTAATTATAAAAGTATTTAATCTTAGACACTTGCTTTAAACATTATTTCCAACTCTTTGACCAACCCCATATTGGATGGCAATCAAAATAGACATTTACACAACAATAAGACTCAAAGACATTCTCTTTCTTACATGCCGACAACACCAGCCACGTGTCCCAACCAGACACATTGGGTTAAAATACCAAAATCAACTGTGAATCAATTATATTATACATTAAACATTCATGGACATTTAGCTAGCTAGCGGTTGCTAGTTAGTTTGTCCTGGGAGATGAACATTAGGTTATTACCCAGAGTCATACGAAATCTACTCCGATGATTAATCCACAGATATAAAAGGATACCTAGTTAGTCATCTATAATTAATCTCTCCTCGTTTGCCTTTCAAGCATCCAAGTGGGTCTGTATCTTCCGGATATCCAATAAGAGGGGACTTGAAGCTCGTAGAACCAAGTCCTATTTTAGCGGGCTATGCAGACACTCGTTCGGGGGCTGTGTGGGTGAAATTATTGAATAACATATGCGTACATTTATTTTGCAACGCTCACGCACGCATGTTCGGTGTGGTTTGCGTGTTAGTTAGAAAATAATGTTTTTAAAACAAAAAAGAAAGGAAAAAAGGTAACATGAGCAACACCATTAATCTTGTGTGTATGAGTCATTAGGTTTGCAAAATTCTGGGAACTTTCAATAAATTCCCTGTTTTTCCAGAACTCTTGGTTGGAGGATTCGAGATTTCCAGCTTATTCCTTCCTGATTCCGGGAATTCTCCAATCAGGATTTGGGGAAAACCAGAGAATTTATTGAAATAACTCTCCCACACATGCAAACACACACTTGCATTAACACTCTCTGTACAGCCTCTTGGAACGAGGCAATCAAGAAACTATGGCATGAGCCGAACAACATGTACAAAAATAGAGATTGATACAAAAATAAGATATCCAAGAACAGGTTTAATAGAATGATGTGAGGTGTCTGCATTGATAGGGTTAGTTTAACCCAATATTTTCACCTGCTCAAAGTTTTCACCCAACATCTTTATAAGGGGAATACAAGATCATTTAAAAAAATACATTTATTGAGATGTTAACTTAGTTATCCTTCTCTTAATCTTTACTTTGTTCTTTATTTTATGTTTAATTACTTAAAAATTACAGGTGCAAACTTTGCACAGGTGAAAATGCTTACGCTCCCCCTTTCTCACGTCACATGGAAACCTCTCCCAAATAAAACATTAGAAATGTCACAAAGAAGAAAATGGCAAAGGACAATTTCCACCTTGTGAAAAAACACATTTCCCATACACACTCTAAAAGATATTTCCCGAAATACACTTTCAGGACCCTCTCTCTACTGGTAAAAACACCTACAGTACGCTCTGTTGACATACTCTCCTTGTAAACTCCTTCTCGCTCTTACTTTCTTTTGCACTCTAACCCATCTCCCTCTCGTCATCCAATTATACTTTCTTGAGTTGGGAGATATGAAACACACCAAGTCAAAGGTCCCAACCGTGTCCCTCTACTTCAATAACAATTCCACATTGTGTCCCTTTCTGGTCCAAAATACATTCATTTACACAGGTAACACACTATCACCCTTAAAAGGCCCATGGTCCTTTGTCTAAAATGAACAGGCCTGGGTTTATTGACAAAATATAACAACCTATTTCTTCCTTTTAGACATGTAGGCACTTAAAGCAAAATATTCACATACATATTGCATATTTTCCCCCTTGATCAGCCAAATGGTGGGTATCAACAAGATAGATCTTTGGTTTGTAAACTATGTCCAGTTCTTCTTTTGCATTGTCTGCGGTCAGACTCTCACACTTTTTGTTTTCACTGGTCAGAGAAATGTCAACGCTCTGTCTTATTAGCCAACCAATCAGGACATGTACACAACTTCCTGTATTCTCTGTGATCACTTTCTTTCACCGTACACTCAGTGTGTGCCTATGTAAATGTATGCAATGTCTGGGGGTGTGAGATGTTTAATCGTGTGTCTGTGTTTGTATACATGTATGAGTGTTAGGCAGTATACTGTGTATGTACATTCAAGCGTGAGTCTCAAATACAAGTCACTGCTTGCAAAAACATAACCACTATCACGGTGGTTATGTAGATTATTTCACTGCATCAACACTGGTAGTATTTAGCCCTAAGCCAAATGTTCCTATACTTGTCACTCTGTGGGGGTGCTTGGTTGTTCAGCAAGGTGCCTGGCTTCTAGGCCTGGCTAATAGCCATGGACAAACTGGCCTCCTGGCTTAAACCTCAGCATCATCTTAGATCAGCATTCTTCTGGCTCGCCTCTTTTTACCCTCCTCTCCTCCACCGCTGGCTTTCTGCCCTGTATGAAAGCCTTCTCTCCAGGGTCTGACCACATCCAAGTGGCCTCTTCTCTCCCATCCATCCTGCTCGAAACCAAAGCAAAACTACACATATCTTTATCTCTCTATCAGAATACAGAGAGGAACCATGATCATGCTGTGATCTATCTATTCGTTAGGATGAGAATCCTGTCGTTCCATGAGTGACTGTGTGTATGTGTGTGTGTCCACACACACACTCAGTTGCAGGGCATCCATGCAGTGTACATGGGGTGGTGCGGAGGTGGATGGTGTGGAAGGGGATACTGTGACGGAGGGTGTTGTTGAGGTGGGTACTGCTGAGGTGGGTACTGCTGAGATGGGTACTGCTGAGATGGGTACTGCTGAGATGGGTAATGCGGGTAAACGTGCTGCACCTGGGCCACGTAGTAGTTGCTGAAGTTGCCGTCTGCGACGTAAGGGGCCGGCTGGTAGTAGCAGGTGACGTTGGCCGTGTTGGGGATAACGTTCTGCTCGGCAAGGACCCGAAGGGCCAGGGAGGAGATGAGGCCCAGTGTCTGTCTCCTCTCGTGGCCCATCAGGCACACTGTGCTCTCCCGCACTACTCCATGCAGAGTGGCCAGATAGTCGTATTTCCTGTCCTCGAGACCCACAAAGTGGTTCTGGAGGTAGGATTCCAGCTTCCTCCTCTGCTCGCCCACCTCTGGGAAGTCTATGAAGAACCTGGAGCACATGTAGCGTTGCAGAAGTTTCATTTCGGGTCCGGAAGCCGCACAGAAACCCCGGACCAGCAGATGGCAGTATTTCAGTAGACCACCACCGCGAATCTCCTCAGGGCTCCGCGTGCAGATGAGGCGTTTGCGTAGATGGTCGAGGGCGGCGGAGAAATCACCATAGACGCTCTCTCCCAGGATGGTGGGGTGGAAGGTGGCTGCCATGGGGTGCTCGGAGCACTCGTAGAAGAGGAGAAGGGAATCCAGGCGAATCTGGAAGGAGTCCACACTGAACTCAAACTGGCGACGCAGAGAGTCCACAAACTTTAACTCCACATTCTTGCCTCTGTTGTTGGAGAGGGAGATGAGGCTCCAGCGGTCTGAGTCATTACACACCTTCACCATCTTCTGCACATAGGCCTCCTGAAAACACAATAACAAAGTTATAAGAACACATATCTATGGTAAATTGTAATAATAAATTAAAGATTAGATCCATTAATTATATTTTTTATTTTATGAATTGGTTGGTTTTTGAGACCTGAAAGTTGATTGGCTGAAAACCATTGTAAATCAGACTATTATACCTTGGGTATGACAAAACATTTATTTTTACTCTTCTAATTATACTGGTAAACAGTTTATAATAGCAATAAGGCACCTTGGGGATTGGTGGAAAAAGTCCAATATACCGCTGCTAAGGGCTGTATCCAGGCACTTAGCAGTGGTATATTGGCCAGACACCACAACCCCTCGGGCCTTATTGCTTAAGTATAGTATTAACAGCATATCTATTAGTGATGAGGGGGGGGGGGGAAATCATTGATATAGTTACATATCGGGATATTATTTTTGACGATATATCGTAGGGGGAGTGTGAGTGCTTCTCAAATGTATTGTTTTATGCATTCTCCACACTCTCGTCCCCACAAGAACGTACTCAAGGGAATGTCCTCGGAATATGAGAGTGTGGAGCACGGTAGTATGCATATTGAGAAACACCCTATATGTTTTGCATTGAACAGGGGTAATCTTCTCCCTTATTTGGTCTGCTGGACAGCTCTAGTGTCGGGTCATGCGTAAGTAGGTATCTGGGTAAATGAGCGGATCCCGTTCCAATTGGATTAGTTTGAATCCTCTTTGTAGTGGAAACCACAGTTTCTACTATCTGCAGCCTTATCACCATGCAGCTTAGAATCCAGGGCAGAAATCTGAATGCATCACAGGCATACTGCAAAAAATGTATGTTAATACAATGTGGATTGGCATAACTGTAATTTATAGGCTGCTGTAGCATGCATAACTTATTGCATGCAGTAAGCTCATTGAGGGGAAATGAAGATGTAAAACGAATGTACTGCATTCTCATACTGGAGTATAACTTTCACTGGTTGCATTGTAACGCCAGCCATGATACGTTCTGCCCCGTAACAAGGCAGTTAACCCACTGTTCCTAGGCCATAGTTTTTAAAAAAGTAAAATAAAATACAAAAAATACGCAGCATTCAATGTTCATACAAACATTTGCGCATCTAAACTGTTACGTAATACACTGTATTAACCAGCAGTATGAATCTGAAATGATCATGTCAAATGATAATAAAAGTTAAATTACCTTTAAGGTCACTGGTGTGATCTTCTCCTTGTTCACTCCTTCGGGTAAGAAGTCTAGTAGAGCGTCAAGAACTATATCCTTCACCGTCTGAAACTCTAGTTCGCCTTTCATGTCGGCACAGAATATCAAGTCCAGATCCTTCCATCCCAAACCGCTGTCCTCGTGGAGAACATGGCTGGCCGCGGAACCGTTCAGGCGGACCTCCCGGACATGTATGCGTTTCTCCTCCATGCGACACCGGACCACTTTGACTATGTCCCGCGGTTTAATCTCCAGGGTTGGGAAGTTCCAGCGGCCGTGGATGGGGATGGACCCAGCCAGGATGGCGTCCAGGCGCTGCACTTGTTCCCAGTTCAGCACGCTGAGGTCGCTGCTCTCCCCGTCGACCAAACAGCCCTCCACTGGAGTCGATCGTCTCGAGTCGACTTTCTCGCCCATACTGATAAAAGGTAGATATGAAAATGTAAACGACAAAATTGTTCACTCCCTCCGTCTCTTGCTTTGCTGTGAAATAAGGCAGCCGTGTTGCCGCAGGAGTAGCTTGCCAGAGTGCTTTGGCCACATCAACTGGCTGTATTTACCTTTATCGCCGTCCTTTAGATAACGTTGTTCATCATAACAAGTCGTGTCGTCTCCAATTTACGCACAGCAGACGTAGTTCCACTTCTCAGTTGCTTGTAGTATAGTCGGGGTATATGTTCAGCTCGTTGCGCTGCGTAAAGCTAGCTGTCCAATCTCTTCCCTTTCCCCAAGTTCACCGGGATATTATTCGATTGTTGGGCGGGTCTCAATGGCTTGTACAGCCGTGGGCCTAGCTCACTGTCCCGTATTCGTTAGGTCACTGTGCGCTTTCTCTTCCGTCTGGGTCGCCATCGCCTAAAGTTGCGCCTGTCAATTAGCATTGATACAGAATAGCGTCTTTCACTTTAAGTTGTATCCCCACCCCTAACATAAATCGCCTCTTCTGTTAGAATCAAAAACATTTCAGCACCTCCAAAAGTTTATTTTCCTCCCACTTTTATACGCAGCAGGTTTCGCGTCTTTTCGAATATCTCTGCTGCTCTTTTACGCATCAGATTTAACCTACGAAAGACGTATTCCTATACACCTTAACATACCATGACATAAAATGGTGTATTGCTTCTACTTGCGCGTTACATGTTTCCCGTGTTTCGCTTGATGGCAGTGCGTCGCATCGCTGAGAGGTTCTGACGTCGAAAATGTTTTCCCCTGCGAAGGAACAGCGGGGATGGTTAGTTTGAGTGGCAGCTCGTTCCACCAATCGCTGTAATCGGTGCTTCAGGGTACATCGCTCGCAACGCGCAATTACTTTTTAAAACATTTTGTTCACCTTTATTTAACCATTTAGGCCAGTTGAGAAAAAAAAATCATTTACAACTGCGACCTGGCCAAGGTAAAGCAAAGCAGTGCGACAAAAACAACACCGAGTTACACATGGGATAAACAAACGTACAGTCAATAACACAATAGAAAAATATATGTACAGTGTGTGCAAATGTAGTAAGGGAATAAAGTTGTCCCATATGCTGATCTGAGGTCAGTTTCACCCACCCCATAGATTAACGTTATATTGGCAGAATGAACGCTGATTTTAGATCTGTCACTAGGCACATTCTACAAGAAGTCTTGCAAACTGACAAAGGCTGTTTTTAAAGATGCAACACCCTTTGCACAGGGATTTTGATAAGCTTTTCAGTTATTTTACACCCTGAAGATTCACTACTAAAAGCCACAAGCATGTGTTGTTTGACAAACTCCAATGTGTACATCATACCCTTCACATGTGTCACAGAGAGTACCTTTAATTATGCGTAATATTGTGTCAGATATGTAGATCATGATGTTTATACAAATATTAATGTTAACTATCAGTCATATTAATCTCTTGATATAAACTGGGCTATGCACGATCCTTCCCTATATCGCCCTCTAGGGGTGGCAAAATCTCTCTCGAAGTGTAAGCGTCACATGTCAAATCTTTAAAAAGTCAATATTCCCAATTTCTAATTTTACAGTACTTTTCACTCAGAATCCATCAGAGAGCTTCTTTGGCATATCTGCGTCACTGTTGATTAGCCCATAAACCATCTTACTGCAGATTACCCTGTATGTACAGTAACACAGTTGTGTGCACACACACATATATACATGCATACACACAGTCCCACACACGCATGTACATGTATGTACTGTATGTACACACACACACACACACAGTTCCTAGTAGGCCTGTGTTTTTCCCATGACTGATAAACCTAAGTTGCTCTTTTACATGTATAACTTCCTGGCAGAAACCAGGAAGGAAAGACCACCCTGGCGAATGACCTGGCCCTGTGCATGCTCCGCATTGTAAAACCACTCTTTTAGTGACACAGAGGGCATGGCCATTTTGGGTCTATAAACAGAGACCTGGAAGAGAAACCTTTGTACAGTCACGCTATGAAACCATACAATCTTCCCCAGGGTTAACCTGTTGGAAAAGACAGAGGTGTGTGAGGGAAGAGGTGGCGAAAGACAACACTCTGACATGTCACACCTCTGAAAAGGGAGTCCCTATCCAGGAACAGAATGGAAAATAGTTCCATTCACTACATTTGGATATCATAATTACACAGTGGTTTTTAGATTAATCGTTTCACAATAGTATCTGGAATATAGTCCATGCAGAAAGAATGACTGCAATTTCAACCCACCATTTCTGTGTGGCTACTTTCCCAGACTTGCAAACTTGCCAATGAAATGACTCAAGAAATTCAGCACAGTATAGCCTACCTTCACCTCCACCCAAACAGTTTAACCCCAGAATCATAATGGATTAAGGAAGATGGTGGTCAACATCTGGGGGAAGGGGTAAGACATAGGATTTACATAATGTTACACAACCCTGGAACATCTACTCTAGTCTCGGGGACGTTCTGTGTGTCTAAGTTGTAGAGGTAGTAGGGTTAGAGGTCAGAATGCAGCTACGTGCTTCCGGTTGAGATTATACATAGTCACGTTCACACAGGAGGGGAAAGAGAGGGCAGTTGAGTGAACTGATTGGTTTATAGAGGCTGATTTTACCAAGAATAACAAAAGGATCTTTGAAGACTTATTGTAACAAGAGATAATTATGAATCCTCTAGTTACCTAGCCTTTTTCACCATGTGTTAGCTTCTGTTAGTCCCACAAGGAAGCTTGCAATAGAATAGAATAAAATGCAGTGCAATAAATTAATTACACATTATACAATACAGTAAAACTGTATTTCTTCAAGGCTGCAGTGCATGCACATTAGGCTACATAGTAAGTACACACACAGCTATAGTGCAGAAATATGATGTACCTGTATAAAAAATATATCAGCTATAGCGTATAGGTGAGAAATAGAGGGTCCATTTAACAGTCTCCAATCAGCTATTGACTCAATGTCAGGCTTAGGAGACCCTCCCCATGATACAGCCATTTAGATGAACAGGTGAAGACTGCAGATCCTCCCCTCCCCTCCGGAAATTCATTATAAGATTACCATGAGCCTGTGAGAGCCGAATGTACATCCCCACCCTTCCTCCCTCCCACTGTCCCTCAGAGCAGGCCCAGAAAAGATGCATTGACCTACTGTGCTTAATTGATACTCATAGATAGAAAGTACATAGAACTCACTGGACATTACAGTTTGGAGAGGTAACTTCAGTTGTATTGCAATTACACACGTCTGTGAAATATAGATTCTAACAAGGATATATAGCTGGTAAAAAGCACATGGTTTGTGGAATAGAAGTGCTAGCACAGGTGGAGTAGTGTCCTTTCTAGACAATGTACTTTGGAATTGTTGGCCCATGATACAGTAGGTGTAAAATTACAGACATATTTTCATTCTACAGGTTGCATTTCTATATGGCCACTCTCACCCCTCCCTGTGGCACTGACCTTAATGAGCTACCGCTCCAGAACTGACCTTCTGGAGCACACTTAGTAAGCCTTAGCTAAACGGCTCCATTGCTAATGAGATTCGCTGACTCGGTCTGCCAGCTAAACCAAGATGGACAGCTCCCATCCCTAAAGGGTACTATGTAACAGTGTGACTGTGTGTCTTGATAAATTAGTAACTTGTTAATTAGGCTATTTAAGGCATTGCTGTTCACAAGGCAACATCACTTTAAATGATTTCCTTTCGATGAAGAAATTAATAAGCGAGTTAAGAAGGACATAGTCAACAAAACTATTTGTTCAGCACTTTTGAAATGTACAGCGACATAATTCATAACATGGCCCGTTCTTACAGTAGTCTCCCTGTACACCAATTCAGAACCGTACGATAAATACAGGGGACATATAGGCAGAGAATTAAAGCTCTTACAATATTCGATGATGACATTTCTCTAAAAACAGGCCCATGTGCACCACCAAGTCAGAACAGTTGGCTAAGTTATGTGGGGGAAAGGGACCAAATGATTAGGGTGAGGCACATGTGCTACTAACAGCTTACTACACAACATACACTTAGTATTACTTTCTTAGCTACAGTATATAAACTCAGCAAAAAAAAAAACGTCCTCTCACTGTCAACTGTGTTTATTTTCAGCAAACTTAACATGTGTAAATATTTGTATGAACACAACAAGATTCAACAACTGAGACATAAACTGAACAATTTCCACAGACATGTGACGAACATAAATTGAATAATGTGTCCCTGAACAAAGGGGGGGTCAAAATCAACAGTAACAGTCAGTATCTGGTGTGGCCACCAGCTGCATTAAGTACTGCAATGCATCTCCTCCTCATGGGCTGCACTAAATTTGCCAGTTATTTCTGTGAGATGTTACACCACTCTTCCGCCAAGGCACCTGCAAGTTCCCAGACATTCCTGGGTTGGAATGGCCCTAGCCCTCACCCTCCGATCCAACAGGTCTCAGACGTGCTCAATAAGATTGAGATCCGAGCTCTTCGCTGGCCATGGCAGAACACTGACATTCATGTCTTGCAGGAAATCAAGAACAGAACGAGCATTACGGCTGGTGAATTGTCGTGCTGGAGGGTCAGGTCAGGATGAGCCTGCAGGAAGGGTACCACATGAGGGAGGAGGATGTCTTCCCTGTAACGCACAGCGTTGAGATTGCCTGCAATGACAACAAGCTCAGTCCGATGATGCTGTGACACACCGCCCCAGACCATGACGGACCCTCCACCTCCAAATCGATCCCGCTCCAGAGTAAGGCCTCAGTTCAATCCTTCATCGATAAACGCGAATCCGACCATCACCCCTGGTGAGACAAAACCATGACTCGTCAGTGAAGAGCACTTTTTGCTAGTCGTGTCTGGTCAAGCAACGGTGGGTTTGTGCCCATTGGCGACGTTGTTGCTGGTGATGTCTGGTGAGGACCTGCCTTACAACAGGCCTACAAGCCCTCAGTCCAGCCTCTCTCAGCCTATTATGGACAGTCTGAGCACTGATGTGGGGATTGTGTAACTCGGGCAGTTGTTGTTGCCATCCTGTACCTGTTCCTCAGTTGTTATGTTCAGATGTACCGATCCTGTGCAGGTGTTGTTACTGCAAGGACAAATCAGCTGTCCGTCCTGTCTCCCTGTAGCGCTGTCTTAGGTGTCTCACATTACGGACATTGCAATTTATTGCCCTGGCCACATCTGCAGTCCTCAGGCCTCCTTGCAGCATGCCTAGGCACATCCACACAGATGAGCAGGGACTCTGGGCAACTTTCCTTTGGTGTTTTTCAGAGTCAGTACAAAGGCCTCTTTAGTGTCCTAAGTTTTCATAACTGTGACCTTAATTGCCTACTGTCTGGAAGCTGTATGTCTTAATGACCGTTCCACAGGTGCATATTCATTAATTGTTGATGGTAATTGAATAAGCAGAAGGTGTAACGACGTTCGTCTGTAGAAGGAGAAGCGGACCAAAAAGCAGTGTGGTGGTTACTCATGTTCTTTAATGGAAAATGAACGATACATGAAATAACTTGAATCTACAAAACAACAAACGGAATGTGAAAAACCTATACAGCCTATCCTGTGACAACAAACACAGTGACAGGAACAATCACCCACAAACACACAGTGAAACCCAGGCTACCTAAGTATGATTCTCAATCAGAGACAACTAATGACACCTGCCTCTGATTGAGAACCATACTAGGCCGAAAACATAGAAATGCCCCAAAACATAGAAAAACAAACATAGACTGCCCACCCAACTCACGCCCTGACCATACCAAATAAATACAAAACAACGGAAATCAAGGTCAGAACGTGACAGAAGGTGAGTCCAAAAATGATGTAATATGCCAGGGAGATGTAAAAAAAAAGAAAAATAAATATTTTACAATGAAGATCTGTGAAGTTACTTACACTTTTTTTTTTTTTACATCTCCCTGGCATATTACATCATTTTTGGACTCACCTGCTGTGCTCACTTGTTGAATTTGGGATTTCCAACTTGTTGTGTAATGTCCAATGGCCGATGAACACCGATACATTGTATCTATAATTTCTCTTTATTATTTATCTTCATATGACAAGGATTAAAAAGGATTTGCCAGTTGATTGTCGACTTGATTCATAATGACTGCTAGCTAAGATTTTGAATGTATGATGTTGACATAATCAGTCCAATCAAAGCTACTGTAGATATGTGATTTGATGTAATTTTATCTGTGGCCAATTACCCTGAGCCCTCTTGGATGGGCATTTCTAATTTAACAATGGCAGCACCCAAGGGGCTTGCATTTTCTAGCTCTACCCTTAGACTTAGCGGTGACGTTGTATCCCCATGACAGAACACTGAGCCAATCACGGTGCAACGCTCCCTATTTTCTGCTGGCTTGCCCCACCACCACAGAAAGCACTGAGCTAGGCTGAAACACCTGCATTTGAGTGCCTTACTCAAGAAAACAAAAAAAGAGACCATGTTTGTATGCAGCTTTATTAACTCAATGATATCTATATATTTGTTTCACATTGTTTGCATACTGATATGTGACACGTATTAATGCAAAAATAACATGCTACAAATGTGGGTTTCAAAACAGGTTGTTCCCCACCTGCCCTGAATGACGGGTCGCCACTGGGCATTAACACATTAAGCATTTGTTAATGCTTAATTTGTCTAAATGGGTAATAGAAACACTTCAACCACTACCTTTGATTTGACATTGTAGTTTTATGTGAACATTTTTGGTGTGACGTCATTATGTCCAGGTGTTTTTATCAACACAAGATGGTTAAATGGAAACGGAGCCCAGCAGACAATTGTCACATCTATTTTCTATGCAAACATTCTAAATGTCGACAGAAAAAAATCACTGATCAAGTTAATGGAAACATAGCTATTGCATTGCATGTCGGATTGAAACCCATGTCCATTCTACTTATGTCCAATCTATTTCCATGGCTGACTGTCTTTAATCAGGCTGTTTCCCCCTCATGTTGAGTGACCTTTCCGGAAGACTGACATTGATTGCCACGGCGACATAAACAGGAAGTGAGTCAGTTAGCTGAGAGAACTCTGACTCAGTTCCTGTTTGATTCCGTGCAACAAAATGTGATCTCCACATTAATATTATCAATTATTTCACAAAGGCACACACAGCAACACCCCATACTTTCCTGCTGCTTATCCACCCACAATACATCTTCTTATGATACAGCACAGTCTTTCACCCCGTCACACACAAGCTGCTGTGAGATTCTCTACCCTTCTCCCTAAAGTGTACACTTGTGTAGAAAGGTAGGGAACCAGAACTGTCTTGTCTCTCCCTTTCACTCACTGTCTAACAAGTCATACAACTATAAGGTACCGTTCTGCCATCTGCTGGACTAAACAGCACCAAGTCCATCAACGAGAGACTTTCTATCAATGGAGAATGCCTCCAAGAAGTCTCCCTCTTAGCTGACACTAGGTGGCAGTCTTAACAGTTATTCACTGCAACCCAGCAAATGCAGGGGGGGACAGAATGCTTGAGTCCTTTTGTGTCCTCTCCAGTCAAACTGTAAGGTCTCAAATGGTAAGTAGGTTCTCTTCTGATGGTTGTCAAATCAAAGCATTTTAATATAAACAAAAGTTCAAACACAAATGAGAATAACGTCAACTAGTGTATTTCATTATGGTGACTGAGACACATATGCAAATAACTTCTCTAGTTGCATAAGAAAGTAATTTATCCCATATCGTAGTAATTGATTGATTTCAGATATGTTTTAGTCTATAAGCAGTAGAAACAACAAACTGCTCTCCACACCTGTTTCAGTAAAAAGCTGAGTGATGGACTGGAGAAATGTAACCACTAGGTGGCAGTCTTCAAACAGTTACAACGGCCCCAGCTCTCATTCACTGCACCCAGGCAAAGAAAGGATGGGACAGAATGCTCGAGTCCTTTTGTCCTCTCCGGTCAAACAGTAAGGACATCTCAAATGGTAAGTAGGTTCTCTTCTGCTGGTTGTCAAACACAGCGTTGTGATTTAAACAAAAGTTCAAACACAAATGAGAATCAGATGCACATTACTTTTTATGCAACTAGAGGAGTTATTTCTCCCATATCTGGTAGTAATTGATTGATTTCAGATATATGCTCTCAACACCCCTGTTTCAGTAAAAAGCTGAGTGATGGGGCTGGAGAAATGTAACCACTCTCAAATTCATAGACAGAGCTATGGATACAAGGTGTGACCATCCATGATATTAAAATGATTGTTTTGAGGCTACGTAATGTTTGTTTACATTTACATTATTTACAAACACTGAAGTAAAACAAGCTTACATTTTTGGGTTCTGAGGGTTTATATCATCCATCTTTCTGTAGCCTGGAGTACTGAATAGAATACAACTTTGTTGTCACGTTTGTAAAGCAATTCTGTTGTTATGGTTCTACATTTGGTGTCTACAGGCTACTGGATTTGATACAACCTGTCAACCCCTCATTCACCTCCTACAGGGATTTCTCCCTGGTAACACCAACACTACAAATCAAATCAATTTATATAGCCTTTCTTACATCAGCTGATATCGCAAAGTTCTGTACAGAAACCCAGCCTAAAACCCCAAACAGCAAGCAATGCAGGTGTAGAAGCACTACAGAAACATACTGTGGGGATAAATCAACATACAGTCTCTGGGGTTTCCCACAGTATATGATCCTTCAGGGGCATCGCTGTTGGACCACTATCCAATCTTAATATCACGCTGTATTACAGACCATTATATAACGCTGTAGTGTGTACTGTGTTATGCCCATGGGCTATTATCTGGTTCAATGACCATACAGGAAGTAAAAAAAAAAAAAAAACTCTGCTAAGGGCCCTATTAAATTCAAATAAATATTTATAAGAGACATTAGGAAATGCAAATGTTGTCTTCTTGCATGGGAAGAATTCGATTTTGACTCATCCGGGAACTTTTGATTGAAAAGGGCCCGAAGGTTATTATTTTTTCTCTTCAAATAGCCATGATTTCAATCAAATATCCTTCTGTAAACATACTCTAATCCTCTCTCTGCTTATCCTGAGGTTATTTACGTTCCATTCTGTTTCAATCACTGTTCTGATGGTTTTAGGCTGGAGAGAAAATGCAGACAGTGACCAGACTTACTAACTCATGTGGGCATTAAACAGTCAGTGAGTCTGAGCCAGCTGGTTTGGAGTCAGGCTCTATAGTTGGTGAGACCATGAGCGCACAGTCTCTGTCACATGCACTGAAGGGTGAGTCACAGTCAGGCTTGAAGTGGTCATAACTACTATATTTTAATGTCACATGCACAAGTACAGTGAAATGCCTTAGTTGCAAGCTCCAAACCCAATAATGCAGTAATCAATATAGCACTAAAAATAGCATAAGGTAGAAAAAACACAGGAGAAATAAAAATAAAAATAAATAAAAACATGAGTAAGTAAGAAGCTATATACAGTCAGTTACAATACCATATTTACAATGTGCAGGGATACTGGAGTGATAGAAGTACAGTGCCATCAGAAAGTATTCATACCAATTAACATTCCACATTTTTCTGTGTTACAGACTGAAGGAGAAAGGAAACCGCACACTGCTCTTGAAAGCATCACCGATATTTAATAAGCTTACGTATCGGCCACACGGCCTTCATCAGAGATTGTGATTTAATTATTTTTTTTTGCACCCTTATGTAGACCTGGCCCCACCCACATCCGTTCTACACATCGAAGGGGGATGGAGGCAAAGGAAAAACAAATAAGTGCTACCAAGTATAGCAATATGCATTTCATAAATTTTACAAAAAAGTGTATAAATAAGGAGTATTTCTGTAAAACGTCTGTAAAAATCTCAACGAGGACATAGTAAGTTTTCATTAGTCACTGGGTACATCGTACGAAAAACGTCAGAATAATCTACAAGATTTCTCCTGTGTGTCATATGTCATGTTCAAATTCACAACATAACATACATAGGCATTTCATCATTAAGTCCTTTAAGAAATCATGTCTGGAGGGTGAAAATCCAAAAACATTCTCTTTTACTCAGAGTATTATTAATATCTCATCCCCTGTCTGAAATCTTAACTTTCTCTATGCCACAAAATCTAAAGGTAGAAATGTCATGCTTTAAGTCATTAAAATGTACTGCGACTGGATCATCCCTGTGGCAG
Organism: Oncorhynchus mykiss; assembly: GCF_013265735.2. NCBI lineage: Eukaryota > Metazoa > Chordata > Actinopteri > Salmoniformes > Salmonidae > Oncorhynchus > Oncorhynchus mykiss. Next base: position 26,256,880 of record NC_048572.1, on the reverse strand, counting down.
AAATATTCACACTATATCATAGTTGCACTGTGCGCATCCTCTGCATTTATAGCTACCATTTGGTAGAGGGCGTAAAAGAGCCTGGCTGATTTTCTTGTGGCAGGCAGTTGGCATGAACCAATTTATCGCGTAAATTGCGACCTCTCCCATACACAATAAGTGGTGGATTTTTAAATTCAGCCGGCAAAACTGGATCCGATGATAAAATATGCCAGTGTTTCTTGACCACACCTCCCACTGTTCGCGAATTCAAAGTATATGTGGTTGTGAACATTACGGAGTGTTCCTTAGCTTCAGCGGGTCTTTTTTGTAACAGTTCATCTCGTGTTTTTCCCAATGCCAAATTAAGAGCTTCATCCACACATAGTGGCGAATAGTCTCTTCTTAGAAACCTAATGCGCATCTCCACTGCTTTTTCTAGATAATCCTCTGTGGAGTGGCATATACGGCGCGGTCTGAAAAATTGGTTTCTTGGAAGTCCTCTTTTTAATGGCTCAGGATGGAAGCTGTCCCTCTGTAATATAGTATTTCTGCCCGTTTTTTTTCAATACAGAGTTGTAAACAGTGTTCCATTTGATTTCTCAATCCACATATCGAGGTAATGAACACGTTGAGTGTCACACGTTCAATCGTGAATTTGAGATTGGGGTCAATGTCATTGAGTCGTGCCATACAATCCGACAGCTCTTTTTCAGTTCCTTCCCATATGCAAAACATGTCAATATATCGATACCACTTCAGGACTTTATTCTATAAATACCCACATAAAAGGTTAGCATAACTAGGAGCGAATGAGGAGCTACTCGATGTTCCATTTGTTTGGAGGTAATATTCATCATCAAACCTAAAATAGTTGTACGTCAAAACATATTCAGCCAGCTCTAGAATGAAGTTTGTTGGTGGATATTCATTAGTATCTCTGTCTCCCAAATAGTGTGCTAGTGCTGCCAGCTTCCCCCCCCCCCCCCCCCATTATTCTACAATGTAGAAAATAGTACAAATAAAGAAAAACCCTTGAATGAGTATGTGTGTCCAAACTTTTGACTGGTATTGTAGCTTTGCCTTGCAAAAGTATTTATCCCCCTTGGCGTTTTTCATATTTTGATGCATTATATCCTGTAATTTAAATATATTTTTATTTGGATTTCATGTAATTGACATACACAAAATTGTCCAAATTGGTGAGGTGAAAGGAATAAAATTACTTGTTTAAAAAAAGTCCAAAAAATTAAAAACGGAATATTGGTGCGTGCATTTGTATTCACCCCCTTTGCTATAGCCACTAAATAAGATCTGGTGCAACCAATTACATTCACAAGTCATTTAATTAGTTAAATAAAGTCCACCTGTATGCAATCTAAGTGTCACATGATCTGTCACATGATCTCAGTATATATACACTTATATATACACCTGTTCTGAAAGGCCCCAGAGTCTGCAACACCACTAAGCAAGGGGCACCACCAAGCAAGTGGCACCATGAAGACCAAGGAGCTCGCCAAACAGGTCAGGGACAAAGTTGTGGAGAAGTACAGATAAGGGTTGGGTTCTAAAAAAAATCTGAAACTTTGAACATCCCATGGAGCACCATTATTAAAAAATGGAAAGAATATGGCACTACAACAAACCTGCCAAGAGCGGGCCGCCCAACCAAAACTCATGGACCAGGCAAGGAGGGCATTAATAAGAGAGGTAACAAAGAGACCAAAAATAACCCTGAAGGAGCTGCAAAGCTCCACAGCGGAGATTGGAGGATCTGTCCATAGGACCACTTTAAGCAGTACACTCCACAGAGCTGGGCTTTACGGAAGAGTGGCCAGAAAAAAAGCCATTGTTTAAAGAAATAAATAAGCAAACACGTTCGGTGTTTGCCAAAAGGCATGTGAGAGACTCCCCAAACTCTGTTCAGATGGTGAAAAAGCTCAATTTTTGTCTCATCGAGGAAAACACTGTCTGATGCAAACCCATCACCCCGAGAACTTCGGCATCTTCAAAGTGGTAAATTCATAAAAAATCCTACAATGTGATTTTCTGGATTTTTTTTTCTCATTTTGTCTGTCATCGTTGAAGTGTACCTATGATGAAAATTATAGACCTCTCATCTTTTTAAGTGGGAGAACTTGCACAATTGGTGGCTGACTAAATACTTTTTTGCCCCACTGTATATGCATTACAGCTGGATAAGTCAACAGATGTGGTGGGCCTGGCACAGCTCCTGGTATATGTCCGTTACGTTTATGGGGGTCCATTAAGGAAGACATCCTCTTCTGCAAACCAGGACAACAGGAGAGGATATTTTTAAAGTACTTGACAGCTTTGTGACATCAAATGGACTTTGGTGGTCAAGATGTGTTCGTATCTGTACTGATGGTGCAAAAGCAATGACAGGGAAACATAGTGGTAACGCAAGCAGTTCTCCCGACGACACTTGGGTACAGGCTCTTACTGCCAAGGGAATTTCTGACTGCTTGAAGTACGTTTTGGACACTACTGTGAAAATGGTTAACTTTGTTAAAGCAAGGCCCCTGAACTATTGTGTATTTTCTACACATCTAATGATATGGGCAGAGACCATGTCACACTTCTACAACATACAGAAGTACGCTGGTTATCAATGGGCAAAGTATTGACACGTTTTTTTAAAAATTGAGAGACGAGCTTAAAGTTCTTTACTGACCATAATTTTCACTTGTCTGACCGCTTGCATGATGACGAGTTTCTCACACGACCGGCCTATCTGGGTGATGTTTTTTCTCAGCTGAATTATCTGAATCTAGGATTACAGGGAGCTCTTTTCTGTCTGCATTAACAAGGACACTACACGGGTCTTTCCATCATTGTATGATTTTTGTGTGTAAATGAACTCAAGCTTATGGACAATGTCAAATGTGATATAGCGAAGCACCTGAGTGAGTTGGGTGCGCAATTATGCAGGTACTGTCCCAAAACTGATTACACAAACAACTGGATTCGTTATCCCTTTCATGGCCTGTCTACAGTCCACTTACCGGTATCTGAACAAGAGAGACTCATCGAAGTTGCAGCAAGCGGTTCTGTGAAAATTCAATTTAAATCAGAAGCCACTGCCAGATTTCTGGATTGCGCTGTGCTCAGAGTATCCTGCCTTGGCAAATCGCACTGTTAAGACACTGATGCCCTTTGCAACCACGTACCTATGTGAGAGTGGATTCTGAGGTTATTCACATTTTTTTATGAACAAACAAGGTTTTATATGTAAGATTGTTAAATAAAGAGCAAAATTATTAATTATTATTATATTATTATTTGTGCCCTGGTCCTATGAGAGCACTTTGTCACTTCCCACGAGCTGGGTTGTGACAAACTCATTCTTATGTTTAATAAATGTATTGTATAGTGTGTGTGTGTGGCAAGTTTACAATGATGCCAAAAAACAACATTTGAGAGTGCGCTGACCCTGGTGCTAGAGGGGGTACTCAGCTGGAAGTTGAATGTTTGGGGTAGGGGTACAGGACTATAAAAAGTTTGAGAACCACTGTTCTAAATCAAAGAGGAATACGTGAAGCAAGAATATGTTAGCTACATGAAGTAGCTAAGATTGAACATTCAATGTAGTCAAATACTACAGGGTCCCCAAGGAAACACTTATAAACACTTTGGTTCCTACCCTGTCACAATAACTCCTCCCTGGCGTTTTCATTCGTAGTCATTTCGAACAACACTGTATTCACCATTATATTCTAACTATAGAATTAGAATAATCATTCTATTTCCATGACTCCAACAGTTCACCAAAGTGTTTTTCTTTAAATCACAAGTCAAATAGAATTGAACAATATAAAACAATCAGAATGGAGAAATACCCATTGAAATCATGTAGACTGGATGTGTTGCCACCCTAGGGTCATGCACTACTCATAAAGAACATGTTGAACTTTTATTACTCAAAAACATAAAATACTGTCAAATACCGTCAATTTATTTTTCTTCTTTTTTCCCCTCTTAAATAAATAAATAAATAAATACTGTGATATATTTTGGCCATATCGCCCAGCCCTTGCCGATGACAAGCATACCCATAACATGATACTGACACCACCATGCTTGAAAATATGAAAAGTGGTACTCAGTGATGTGTTGTGTTGGATTTGCCCCAAACATAACACTTTGTATTCAGGACATAGTTAATTTCTTTGACACATAGGCCAGTGACACAAAATCTAAATGTAATCCATTTTAAATTCAGCTGTAACAACAAATCTGGAAAAAGTAAAGGGGTGTGAATACTTTCTTTAGGCACTGTAGATATGTATAGTGGAAAGGTGACAAGGCATCAGAATATATGATAAACAGGGTAGAAACAGCATCAGTTATAATTGTATGTGAGTGTGTGTGTGTCTAGAGTCAGTATACTGTTAATGTGAGTGAATGTTACAGTATGTGTGTGTTGGAGTGTCAGTGCACGTGAGTGTGTGGAAGCTGTGAGTGTGCATCGAGACCATGCAAAATAAAAATTAAATACAAGGGTTAACTCAGACTATGATATATAATGATGTCTATAGGAATTACCTAGTTACATTTCAAATACTCTTTTCAATGTCGTACTATGAGATGCGCCTGAGTGTGTCCATTAGCTCAAAGCATCCAATCAAACAGAGTCTGTTGGAGACAGACAGGTCGAGTGGCGAATCAGGTGAGCCCCTCTCCTCCACAAGGGGAGCCACTCTCCCGCCAAACTGGTAATTCTCACCTCTCATTCTTGCGTTAGAGAATACGTTCACTAAACTCTACTCAGCTTGACTAGTTGACTAGATTCCTGGTTTCCTACTGAACTGATCACACGAAACTTGAGGTTAATGCTGCGAAACATAGAACGTCAGCTTCTGTCAATAGTTGAGTACCGACAGAAAGGTTTTTGCTTTGAAAATAATTCATGGCTCCACATGGCTAGCTATCGAGGTTCGGTTTGCCCTCACCGTTAAGCTTCGTCTGACCAGGTTAGCACAAGCCTTCGACCAACACGATGCTAGCTACAGTGCGCCTTAGCAAGGGTAGCTGATAGCTTGCTAACGTGTCACTATCTTCACGGTTGTAGCTAGCTTTAGCTGTAAGGCTTCTACTAGTTAGCTTATGCCTAACTAAAGTATACATATTTTTATTCAGTATAAAAACAAATGCAACATGTAAAGTGTTGGTCCCATGTTTCATGATCTGAAATAAAAGATCCCAGAAATGTTCCATACGCACAAAAACCGTATCTCTCTGAAATGTTGTGCACAAATTTGTTTAATTTGTTTCCCTGTTAGTCATTATTTCTTCTTTGCCAAGATAATCCTGACAGGTGTGACATATCAAGAAGCTGATTAAACAGCATGATCATCACACAGGTGCACCTTGTGCTGGTGTCAATAAAAGGCCCCTCAAATGCACAGTTCTGTCAACAAAACACAATGACACAGATGTCAAGTTGAGGAAGTGTGCAATTGGCATGAGACTGCAGGAATGTCCACCAGAGCTGTTGCCAGAGAATTGAATGTTCATTTCTCTACCATAAGCCATCTCAACGTCATTTTAGAGAATTTGGCAGTACGTCCAACCAGCCTCACAACCGCAGACCACGTGTTACCACGCCAAACTAGGACCTCCACACCCAGCTTCTTCAACTACGGGATCGCCTGAGACCAGCCAACTGGACAGCTGATGAAACTGAGCAGTATTTTGATCTGTAATAAAGCCCTTTGGTGGGGAAAAATTAATTCTGATTGGCTGGCCTGGTTCCCCAGTGGGTGGGCCTACCTCCCAAGTGGGTGGGCATATTTCCTTCCAGGCCCACGCATGGCTGTGCCATGGTTGTATGTTGCGTTGAGATTTTTATTCAGTATAGTTTTCTCCACCATGGTAACTGCTGCCACATCCCTAGATGAGCCTCGCGCCCAAACCACCACGTTGTTGTGATTACGGCACCGCGGTTGCGGGGAAGGATTTTCACACTCTGTGCATCAATTGTCTGGGACGAGAACCTGCTCAGGAAGCAGTCGATAACCCAGAGTAGTGTAAGCATTGTAAATTGCTCTCTAGAGCAGGTTAGAAAAGGAGGCTAAAACTCTCCGCTATTACTACCCCCTCCCTCCCTTCTCAGCCACCGGCCGAGGCTCAACTCCCCACAGCCAAGCCCAGTTGATTCCCTACTCTCGCTCACTGACAACATAGTGTCAGGGGAAGTCGAGCTAGGGGATGACGAAGACAACAACGTGATTAATATCGTGGGTCTCGTCGGCTTTGTGACTGACATGGAGGGTGAAGGCCCCGTTCCCCCCCATCTTAAGTCCCCGAGGTCCCCCTGCCCCCAAGACTGAGGAGCAGATGATATCCCCTTGGAGTACGGGCTCCTCAACATTTGCACGCGAACCGCGGGCAGACTTGATATTGTGTGGCAAGCTCTTTTGGAGAGCCAGGACCCCGAAAGGGACCTATATGATGGGAAAGGACTGCGATCTCGCATGGCCCCTGCCAAGCAACTTCTTCTTGCGGGCCCAGACGGTCTCAAAGAGGCTAGGAGTTAATGGGATAAGCCCCCTTACCAGCAATATCCTGGCTTACTGAGTATGGACAAGCACAATATGAAAGAATCTGGGTGCTGCAACCCTCTCATGGTGGAGCCGTCACTGGCGGACCACCCCACATGCAGTGCTGCTAGCACTTCTGGCACTTCTCTCCCTGGAAAGACAAAGCGCTTTTCTGCCTCCATTTTTCATAAGACGTACAAAGCCTTGGCTTTATCAATCAGAGCACCAAACGTGTTGGATTACCAGGCATAGCTACTGGAGGATGTGGGGAAGCAACGGAATCAACTGGACCCTGAATCAGGAAGGTTGGGATGAGATCTGTATGATTACGGATCTAAATCTCCAGGCCTCCCATAATGCCATCCGTCTGTGGACGCACCATGAGCCTGGTGGTGGTGGATGAAAGGGCACTTTGGCTAAGCTTGTCCAGCTTAACAGACAAAGAGAAAATGGAGCTCCTGGATTTCCCTGTGACACCCAGAGTTGTTCAGCCCTGCTGTCACCACCATGAGGCAGAAGTGTGATGTGTAAGGAAGAAGTCGAAGCCCGTTGGTCACTGCAACTCGCCCTAGCCTCACAGCAGGGAGGGGGAAACAAGCTGACTCTGGGGGCCCAAGACCCCCGGCGACTCAGCAGACTACACTCTTAGAAAAAAAGGTTCTGCGGCTGTCCCCATAGGAGAACCCTTTTTGTTCCAGGTAGAACCCTTTTTGGAACCCTCTGTGGAAAGAATTCTACATGGAACCCAAAAGGGGTCTACCAGGAACCAAAAGGGTTCTACCTGAAACCAAAAGGGCTTCTTCAAAGGGTTCTCCTATGGGGACAGCCAAAGAACAATTTTTGGTTCTAGATAGCACCTGCTAAGAAGCAAACCTGTAGTTAAACAGTCCTTTGCTGTGGCTGAAGTCATCCCTCCCCCTCTCGGCCTGACAACAATGGGGAGGCACATCTGCATTGGGGGGGGGGATAATATTTCCTGTGTAGCAGTGCCTTTTCAGGTCTTCGCTCACATGGCAAAATGGGGGATGTGCACTCTTAACCCCAAGTGCCATCCACTCTCCAGCTATCCCCTTGGCACCTTCTCAGGTTTTGAGCCAGGACGAAACTCAACATGTCCGCTCTCCCTCTGGTCTTGTGACTTATGGATCTGGATGACTGATTGCCATTTGTCATAACCAGGGCTCCCACTCTAGGTGTGTAAGGCAGGGAAGAAAGCTAACACAATTCCTGTTTTTATATAATAAACTGGAAAATAGGCTTCTCGGGTTCACTTCAGATATCTTCTCTGGATATTTTTGGGGAAATCTTATGACAACTTAGCTCTGTCAATTGAAAAATATAAAACAGTCAATACAGAATTCCATTATTCATACTTTGCTGGGAAGCCACAAACAGCCATCTCAGGTCTACCACACTCTGGCATTTTTTCTGTTCCTTGTAAGCTGCTGAGGACATTTTTGCTCGTCAGCCCTTTCCTCCAGGGTAGGACTAAGACAGACCAGACACATGGGATTAGGACATCTGGGTTACCAGCCTGTTTCCTTCTTCCTTTCAGCTACACCTATTGGTGCCTTATTTCATTCCTTTGGCCACTCTCATGCAAAATCCCTGCTCAGTGACACGGTATAGCCATACCCATTGCAATATGCTAGGGACGCAGTCCAAGGGGATCAGGCATGTTTTGAAATAAATATTATGCCCATATGCATTATGAGGATATCTCAGCAACGGGACACACTCTCTGCCCTGTGCCACCCGGTGACGTTATCACGCCCTGGGGTGTGCATGACACGCACGTACTAGCACTTCAAACCTGTTCCTGAGAGCTCGCCCTCCGCATCTATCCAGACTGACTCAAAAGACACCGTTAGAAAGCAACAACCCTGAGGATTTTGGAGAACCCTGTCTCTTTACGGTGGTTACACACCACTATGGGTGGAAGCACCAACACACCCTCTCAAGAGTAATGCCATAAGCTTTCCCCTCTCCTAGACCTGACACCCTCCACTCTAACTAAGCGAGGTAACAGTCTTATCCCTCCTCTTTGAGCCCCTCTATGACCAAGGTTTTTACTGACTGGATGTGAGTGCACATTTTTTGGGGCATACTCTCATGTTCGCAACCTCAGAGGTGATGCTGTTGATGCATAGTCCTCTCACTGTCAACTGCGTTTAGTTCCAGCAAACTTCACGTGTAAATATTTGTATGAACATAACAAGATTCAACAACTGAGACATAAACTGAACAAGTTCCACAGACATGTGACTAACAGAAATGGAATAATGTTTCCCTGAACAAAGGGGGGGGGGGGGGGGGGGGGGGGGTGGTTAATTTAAAAAGTCAGTCAGTATCTGGTGTGGCCACCAGCTGCATTAAGTACCGCAGTGCATCCCCTCCTCATGGACTGCACCAGATTTGCCAGTTCTTGCTGTGAGATGTTACCCCACTCTTCCACCAAGGCACCTGCAAGTTCCTGGACATTTCTGGGGGGAATGGCCCTAGCCCTCACCCTCCGATCCAACAGGTCCCAGACGTGCTCAATGGGATTGAGATCCGGGCTCTTCTCTGGCCATGGCAGAACACTGACATTCCGGTCTTCCAGGAAATCACGCACAGAACGAGCAGTATGGCTGGTAGCATTGTCATGCTGGAGGGTCATGTCAGGATGAGCCTGCAGGAAGGGTACCACATGTGGGAGGAGGATGTCTTCCCTGTAACGCACAGCGTTGAGATTGCCTGCAATAACAACAAGCTCAGTCCGATGATGCTGTGACACACCGCCCCAGACCATGACGGACCCTCCACCTTCAAATCGATCCCGCTCCAGAGTACAGGCCTCGGCGTAAGGCTCAATCCTTTGATGATAGATCGGAATCCCACCATCACCCCTGGTGAGACAAAACCGCGACTCGTCAGTGAAGAGCACTTTTTGCCAGTCCTGTCTGGTCCAGCGACGGTGGGTTTGTGCCCATAGGCGACGTTGTTGCCGGTGACGTCTGGTGAGGACCTGCCTTACAACAGGCCTACAAGCCTTCAGTCCAGCCTCTCTCAGTCTATTGCGGACAGTCTGAGCACTGATGGAGGGATTGTGCGTTCCTGGTATAACTCGGGCAGTTGTTGTTGCCATCCTGTACCGGTCCTGCTGGTGTGAGGTCCGGATATACCGATCCTCTGCAGGTGTTGTTACACGTGGTCTGCCACTGCGAGGACGATCAGCTGTCTGTCCTGTCTCCCTGTAGCGCTGCCTTAGGCGTCTCACATTACGGACATTGCAATTTATTGCCCTGGCCACATCTGCAGTCCTCATGCCTCCTTGCAGCATGCCTAAGGCACGTTCACGCAGATGAGAAGGGACCCTGGGCATCTTTCTTTTGGTGTTTTTCAGAGTCAGTAGAAAGGCCTCTTTAGTGTCCTAAGTTTTCATAACTATGACCTTAATTGCCTACCACCTGTTAGCTGTTAGTGTCTTAGCGACCGTTCCACAGGTGCATGTTCATTAATTGATCATGGTTCATTGAACAAACATGCAAAACAGTGTTTAAACCCTTTACAATGAAGATCTGTGAAGTTCTTTTGATTTTTACAAATAATCTTTGAAAGACAGGGTCCTGAAAAAAGGATGTTTCTTTTTTTCCTGAGTTAATGTACAAGAGCTAGCAATATCTATACCACAATGCAGTTGTGAGCATACTAGGCATTCTATATTATACTACAACATCAGTCTAACTGAATTTGGATGTTGTGTTGGCTGAATGTTCCAGGCAGGTTCCAGAGTGTTCTTCAGCTGGTGAACCTCGTCTTGTAGGGTAATGGAAGCTGGTGTTGCAGACTGACGCTGTGGCGATGTTGGCAGGAATGTTGGGTTTGGGGAGCTGTGTCTCTGGCTCCTTGTAGACAACATTCTAAGTTGTTTTGCACTCCACAGACAGGTGGACAAGCCTCTCCCTGAAGTGGGGGGTTCTGGGCTCATACACTTTCTTCATCACCCACTGCGTCGACCTCTTACAGAAGATGTGTTTGTACTGCAAGTCTCCTGGAAAGACATGAATACTGATGAGGATGTGTAAAACAAAGACTGATCATGAGGATGTGTAACCATACAAGAAACCATGTTAATCTGTAAACGGCAGAAGAAATTTGGCATGCCGCCCCGGGTCCTCTAAATACTACCGCTGCACCATCAAGAGAGCCCTGACCGGTTGCATCACGGCCTGGTATGGGAATTGCTCCGTCCACGACAGCAAGGCCCTCTAGCGGGTGGTGAAGACGGCCCAATACATCACTGGGACCATGCTTCCACCCCATCCAGGACATCTACTCGAAACGGTGCTTGAGGAAGTCTCGCAGCAATATCAAGGACCCCACACACACCAGACAAGCTTTTCTCTCCCTTACCGTCAGGCAGATGGTATCGGAGAATGAGGTCTAATAGAAATTCTCTGAGCCTGTTGGTATCTACAAGACTGCTGAACACTTGAACTTGACTGACCACCTGCTTTGATTCTCTGCACCTTAGCACACATCACAACTACTGCTACCAAACTCTTATTATACTGCTCAATTTATACACTTGCCCCCCTCCCCTTCTACAATACACATGTAAATATTGTACTATACACTGTGCCTTTTTACAATATCTCATTATTGTTGCATTAAGGAACCTGCAAGTAAACATTTTGTTGGATGATGTATACCATGTGTATCCCGTACATACGACCAATAACACTTGAACCAAAAAAGGATACAGTAGACTGGTACAGTATGTGTTCTGTTACACTCAGTCAATAATGGGGCATTGAGATGGACTGTTAGCATAGATGTGAAACGTTTGATGGGGGCTTGACTTGTAGACAGTCCAGTTGTGTATTGTTGTATATGAGTGCCTACAGTTGTGTTGTTGGGTAGACAAGCACTGCCAACAATACAGTAAATATGTTGGAAGAGTACACCAACAGCCTCTCTCCCCCATGCCAAAGCATATGTAGGACACTCAGTATTAGTGATTAGCCAACATTTTACAAATGTGTCCCGCATCAATACACACTCAAACAAGGTATTATATACACCCACCCCCCTCACATGAATAGATTAACCTTCTCTCTCACACACACACACACCATCCCCTCTTTACTAATTCCTAATATTCTCCAATGTAGACTTCAAGCCTTGTTTGAACAATCAGCTAAGCCTCCACTACACAGAGAAAACGACAGTTGAAGTTGCAGCCTGATTGTAAACACACCAGCTATGACAAGACACGGACCATGTATAAGCCTAGCTACAGTATAATTATTTACTCATCATGTTATCATTGAAAGGTTTAGCAAAGGTAACGTACACTAGTTCCTGGTGCTGAGCTTGATGTTGATGCCGCTGCAGATGTTGATGGGATCGAACACAGTCACGTTAGCCTCTACGGTACTGTTAGTTAGCTATCTACGATCCGGTGGGCAGTAGCTAACGTAATGTAGCTAATGTTAGCTTGCAAAGTAACAAATCACTTTGCCAGATAGCAGTTAGATAATTACATTACTTTGGAATGTCTAGCCAGCGTATTATGAAAGCTAGCTAATTAGATTTTGGATTAGATAAACAAACGCAGTTGGCTAGTTAGCTACCCTATCTCAGCTAGACTTATTTTCTGCTGTGCTGATGTTGGCTGATCGGGTACCTTTCCTCTTTGAAGTGAAAGGGAAATTCAATGGAATACCATCACTTTAAAACGTTCGATATCCCGGCAACCTCATCAGCTGAGACTTCATGTCTATATCGAAATCCTCCGTCTGAAAGTGCTGGCTACAAACACATACATTTTGATATTTCTCCACGGGAGTGTTCAACTGGATCCACCTCCAATGAAATCGCTAGGAATTCTGGATATTGTTGTTTGCTTACAACCAGGAAATGTAGTTGACCCGTTTCTACCAATGAGATGCAGAAACGCTCATATTTGCGTGTAGTGAGGAAATTCTCGATTTCTATGACACATAATACGTTAATAAAATATTAATGGACATACACAGTGTAATAGAGCAGCGGTGACATTTCCCTTTAACGATTTCTAGCATGCATTGTTGCTGTATAGAGCGCAACATGGTAAATGTAGGAAACTTGGCTGAACAATTTACTGTTTTATTTGCCTCAAGGGAGAGTGGTGTGGTCAGCGGGATGTTCTGGACCAAACACAAATTACTAAACTCCAATTAATGACCAAACTCCAAAGGATCCACTTAAACTCCCACAAAATTAACACAGCCAGTAAGATATGCATATAGTCAGCCACAGTCCTCCATCCACAGAGAGAGAGGAGTACCACCGTTTTTCAATCATTGAAATTATGGAGAATATGGAGAATTGACTTGAAGTGCTCTAGTATGTACAAGGTCAAGGCTGGAAATGAGTGACAGCATGGTTTCGTTTCGTTTTTTAAGATCCCCATTAACTTCTACACATGCAGCAGCTACTCTTCCATGCACCAGCAAGGTGGTTGTCATGGCAAAGGGCTTGCCTATCCTGTGGCATTCCCTGAGTAACCATCGTACCCTATTGCTTTAGGGTGTTACTTTATGATTGATGAGTTATATTGGTTGAATATGTCGGGGGAGAGTTATGGAAGGCCTTATTTTCATAGATTGATTTATAACCACAGTGATGCAAAGGTGAAAGTGTTTACTTTGAATCCAGTGCCTAAGTTTCAAATCAAATCAAATCAAATTTTATTTGTCACATACACATGGTTAGCAGATGTTAATGAGAGTGTAGCGAAATGCTTGTGCTTCTAGTTCCGACAATGCAGTAATAACCAACAAGTAATCTAACTAACAATTCCAAAACTACTGTCTTGTACACAGTGTAAGGGGATAAAGAATATGTACATAAGGATATATGAATGAGTGGTGGTACAGAGCAGCATAGGCAAGATACAGTAGATGGTATCGAGTACAGTATATACATGAGATGAGTATGTAAACAAAGTGGCATAGTTAAAGTGGCTAGTGATACATGTATTACATAAGGATACAGTCGATGATATAGAGTACAGTATATACGTATGCATATGAGATGAATAATGTAGGGTAATTAACATTATATAAGGTAGCATTGTTTAAAGTGGCTAGTGATATATTTACATAATTTCCCATCAATTCCCATTATTAAAGTGGCTGGAGTTGAGTCAGTGTCAGTGTGTTGGCAGCAGCCACTCAATGTTAGTGGTGGCTGTTTAACAGTCTGATGGCCTTGAGATAGAAGCTGTTTTTCAGTCTCTCGGTCCCAGCTTTGATGCACCTGTACTGACCTCGCCTTCTGGATGATAGCGGGGTGAACAGGCAGTGGCTCGGGTGGTTGATGTCCTTGATGATCTTTATGGCCTTCCTGTGACATCGGGTGGTGTAGGTGTCCTGGAGGGCAGGTAGTTTGCCCCCGGTGATGCGTTGTGCAGACCTCACCACCCTCTGGAGAGCCTTACGGTTGAGGGCGGAGCAGTTGCCGTACCAGGCGGTGATACAGCCCGCCAGGATGCTCTCGATTGTGCATCTGTAGAAGTTTGTGAGTGCTTTTGGTGACAAGCCGAATTTCTTCAGCCTCCTGAGGTTGAAGAGGCGCTGCTGCGCCTTCTTCACAATGCTGTCTGTGTGAGTGGACCAATTCAGTTTGTCTGTGATGTGTATGCCGAGGAACTTAAAACTTGCTACCCTCTCCACTACTGTTCCATCGATGTGGATAGGGGGGTGTTCCCTCTGCTGTTTCCTGAAGTCCACAATCATCTCCTTAGTTTGTTGACGTTGAGTGTGAGGTTATTTTCCTGACACCACACTCCGAGGGCCCTCACCTCCTCCCTGTAGGCCGTCTCGTCGTTGTTGGTAATCAAGCCTACCACTGTTGTGTCGTCCGCAAACTTGATGATTGAGTTGGAGGCGTGCGTGGCCACGCAGTCGTGGGTGAACAGGGAGTACAGGAGAGGGCTCAGAACGCACCCTTGTGGGGCCCCAGTGTTGAGGATCAGCGGGGAGGAGATGTTGTTGCCTACCCTCACCACCTGGGGGCGGCCCGTCAGGAAGTCCAGTACCCAGTTGCACAGGGCGGGGTCGAGACCCAGGGTCTCGAGCTTGATGACGAGCTTGGAGGGTACTATGGTGTTGTGTGTGACTTGTGTGTGACTGTGTGTGTTTGAGGTGATTGTGTGTATGCATATCTCGGTTTGTGTGTAAGGGGTAAGGGGTGTGTGTGTGTGTGTGTGTGAGAGAGTGTGCATGCGTGCATGTGGGTTTCATGTCTGTAGGCATGTGAATGTATGTATGAATGTGATTGTACTTGACAGAGCATGTAATATGAATAGTAGTCTTTATCCCTATGTGTATACAAGTGTGTGGGTGTATCTTGACATTTCCATGTGTTCCTTAAACTGAGTGAAAGCTGATATTTTCCACAGTGCTCACTGACAGTGCTCACTGACAGTGCTCTGTGTTGGCTGCAGTCAGACCTGCTCCAAGCAGCACACATCTGTAGGTCTCCCATGTTCAGGAGAGTAGACTGCCAGAGAGGAGGAGGAGGAATACACCCTGTTTGCAGGCATGTTCAGTTGATACAAAAATACACACACCCACACAGCTGAGTCTCAGCTATGTCTCTCTCCCCTCCCTGCTCTCCAGAGATAAGTCCACTGCCACCCCCGGTATGGATGTTCAGTCAGTGGCAGTATGGCTATTCTAATGCAGTGTTTCCCAACTCCAGGTCACAAGTACCCCAACAGGACACATTTTTTTGTCACCTCGAGGACTGGAGTTGGGAAACACTGTTCTAATGTATGTAAACTCCCTTATTTAAAATGTTATATTAGTGTGGAAGGTCTAGGGTCCCTTTCTTCCTCTGCTTTCTGCTTGCTTGGTTTATGTGTACAGTGTGATTTAGGGAGATGCTTGTCTACTGATGAGTGTGTAGAAGACAAAGGAGAGGGGGAAAAGAGAGAGAGAGAGCGCTCTCTGGGTTGTGGTCATTTCGCCTTTCTTCGCTTGGCTAGGGTTATCCACATCTGCCTTAAGCCAGGTCTAGGCTTGTGGAGGAGGGGGAGAAGAAGAGAAGGATAGGATGGGAGAAGAAGGAGAAGGAAAAGTAACAGGATGGGGGAGTATGACGAGGTGGAGAGGAGAGCCTAAAGTAGGTGGAAGAGGAGATTCGGAGGAGAATAAGGTGAACAACTAGAGGGAAAAAGGTGCTTGGTAAAATAGAAGACAATGCAATCAAATGATCAGCGCTCTGAGTCATTATCCCATCGATCAGATCCAACAGTCCAAGATCATCCAAAACTTCAATTGTTCTCTCTTTCCTGTCTCTCTCTCTCCTCTCCTCTCTCTCTCTCCCCTTTGCTAACTTTGCTCTTATTCTTTTACTTTGATTTCTCTATTTTATTGGAAGCTCCAGTGTGAAATAACAAACTAACGAATTAAAGCAAATACACTATATATATTTTTTTAAGTGTATGGACACCCCTTCAAATGAGTGGATTTGGCTATTTCAGCCACACCCGTTGCTTACAGATGTATAAAATTGAGCACACAGCCATGCAATCTACATAGACTAACATTGGCAGTAGAATTGCCTTACTGAAGAGCTCAGTGACTTTCAACGTGGCACCATCATAAAATTCCAACTTTCGAACAAATCAGTTTGTCAAATTTCTGCCCTGCTAGAGCTGCTCTGGTCAACTGTAAGTGCTGTTATTGTTAAGTGGAAACGTCTAGGGGCAACAACAGCTCTACCACAAAGTGGTAGGCAACACTAGCTCACAGAATGGGACCGCCGAGTGCTGAAGCGCATAGCTTTTGTCCTCAGTTGCAAAACTCACTACCGAGTTCCAAACTGCCTCTGAAAGCAACGTCAGCACAATAACTGTTTGTTGGGACATTCATGAAATGGGTTTCCATGGCTGAGTACATTTATTTATATTTTTTGTTTAAGCTTTATTTAACAAGGCAAGTCAGTTAAGAACAAATTCTTATTTACAATGAAGGCCTACCAAAAGGCAAAAGGCCACCTGTGTGGACGGGAGCCTGGGATGAAAAAAAATATATATATATATATATATAGAAATGTTGGACAAAACACACATCACAACAGGAGAGACAACACAACACTACATAAAGAGAGACCTAAAGACAACTACATAGCAAGGCAGCAATACATGACAACACGGCATGGTAGCAACACAACATGGTAGCAGCACAAAACATGGTACAAACATTATTGGACACAGTCAACAGCACAAAGGTCAAGAAGGTAGAGACAACAATATATCACACAAAGCAGCCACAACTGTCAGTAAGAGTGTCCATGATTGAGTCTTTGAATGAAGAGATTGAGATAAAACTGTCCAGTTTGAGTGTTTGTTGCAGCTTGTTCCAGCCGCTAGCTGCAGGGAACTTAGTGGAGGAGGAATAATGGACTGGGGCTGCTTTTCATGGATCAGACTAGGCCCCTTAGTTCTAAGGAAGGGAAATCTTAAAGCTACAGCATTCAATGATATTCTAGACGATTCTGTCCTTCCAACTTTATGGCAACAGTTTAGGGAAGGCCCTTCCTGTTTCAGCATGACAAGACCCGCATGCACAAAGCGAAGTCCAAGAAGAAATGGTTTATCAAGATCGGTGTGGAAGAACTTGACAGGCCTGCACAGAGCCCTGAGCTTAACCCCATCAAACACCTTTAGGATGAATTGGAATGCCGACCGCGAGCTAGGCCTAATCGCCAAACATCCGTGCCTGACCTCACTAATGCACTAGTGGCTGAATGGGAGCAATTCCTCGCAGCAATCTTCCAATATCTAGTGGAAAGTCTTCCCAGAAGAGTGGAGGTTGTTGTAGCAGCAAATGGAGGGACCAACTCCATATTAATGCCCATGACTTTGGAATGAGATGTTCGACAATCAGGTCTCCACATACTTTTGGTCATGTAGTGTACCTCAAATGGGTGTGGGAAGTTAAGAACCCATTCCTGACACACATGTTGTCTTAAAGCATTTCTCATGAACACCCGTACGTGTGTGTGTGAGCGATGAGACAGAGAGAAAGCGAGCGCAAGAGAGAATCTTGGAAGCTCATCTCTGAAGCCAACTCCACAGTTTGAAACAGCCAAGACGTCGTCAACAGTTTTTATTCATTATTTGGACTTTAGTTTACGAGCACAATATTAGTGTTTACGGAATTGTTTTCACTGAGGACTTCATATTCTTCTTCTCCAAGACATTAACAAATATTTAGAGACTTCATGGCCTTTGTGTTAGTTGCTGCCTTACAAATATTTTGTATGTTTATAATCATATGGTTTCCTGTTCAGAGAAGATAGGCTTGGTTCCCTCTTACCTCACAGACACAACACAAAGGATGTTAGTGGTCCAACACAAAAGATTGAATGAGAGCATTATCAACATTAAGTCAGACAGATTGACTATGTGTTTGTGGGGTGTTGAGCCATGGGTGCATGGAACCATTCAGGGTTTGGATTACTCATTGTATGTGAACTAATATGGGGTAGAACAGGGTGCCGTGGTTTTTTATGGGTGTACCCAGCACTCATGGGTACACCGGTAATTCAGAAACTGAGACCAGAGCTTAAGAAACTGTTTGCGCTCACTTCTCCAGTCCTACAGTAGAGGGGAGACTCCTTATTTCCTACCCAGCTGACATAGGCCCTAAATATCACCAAGCATCAGCCAGTAATACAAACCCTGATTCAGGTTCCCCCTTTCTCACATAACGATGCACTATGAAAAACCAATCAGTGCAATGAACAGCTGGTGAACATCAGAGAGAATATTTCAGCCCTCTGGTTCATAGAGAGAAAAGTAGTTTATTTCAATATTAATTAGATTCATACAGAGGGGAAATATGGATATAATATGTTCTATGCCAGCCCAATGATGACAGAATTGCATAATAGTCACAAAGCTTGTCCTGGTAAATGCATGTTATTTGGACTTGTAGATTGTGATCAACAGTGCGACTGGACTTCATTAATGTATTTTCTAAAGATCTTAGGCCAGTGACATGGGTTAGGGCTGGATTGGTACTGTAGTGTCACAAGAATAATCTGTTGGTCATTTGTGAATTAGCTGACCACTGTACTATGTGAGGCCACAAATAATAATTTTTTCTCTCTCTCTCTCTGATGAATTGACATACTGTAATCTAAAAGAGTAACCATGACTTCACATCCTTTAAGACTGAATATGACAGTGACCTTGGACATTTACAGCCATCCTGCATTTGATAAAAAGGGATGTAAAAATGAGAACGGAAATGTAAACCGGGATTAAATGATCGATAGAGTGGAGGGGAATGTGATAACTTCATGTTAAAGGAACTCCAAGCAGATTTGGGGGATAAATTACAGCTTCCATTTTGGCATAAATGTTTTTACAGAAATAAATGATGGATTTCCCTTCAGGTTTGGACAGAGAGAGAGAATGTAAAAGAGATCCTGCATCTCCAGTTGTTTATGTGTTTACCAAATTGGCAGAGATGCTGCAGTTTGGTGAACACATAAACAGAGAGCGAAAGGAGGAGTACGGGGAGGAGAGGCAGAAAAGGAGGAAAACAGTAGAGAGTTGAATGATTTACCCAGGTCCTGATATTTCACTATGTGGGGTCAACAGTGCCAACTCTCTCCCACTGTCTGAGATTACACTGTTTTCCACTGCACTGTTTTCCTCCCCCGTTGTCTCTCTGTGGTATACTTGATGATTGTGTTGGCCTTACAGAGAATCCCTCTTTACTACACCTTGTGCATAGGAAAGTCAGAAGAGAAAGAACTAGTAAACACTGGTAATTAAGCAGCACACACAGTCGGTATTATCTAGGAGTTTGCATTCTTTTCTGTGATCTACCACTAATTACTTGATGTGATAACTCATCTGATTTGGATAGGTGAAATTATTATGGTAGAAAACCGGATTTAACCCATCTCTGATTCAAAAGATGCATATCTTAAAGTGATGTTCCAGAACTTTTGTATAATTTCAGACAGTAGTTTTGAAAGTGGTGCTCACAAGCTATAAATGGGTCCCTGTTTTTTTGTGTACTACATCATATTTCGTATGTTATGTCCTGTTTGTGTGTTGCAATTCGTATGATATGCTAATAATCCAATTCATGGGGCCTCCCAAGTGGTGCAGTGGTCTAAGGCACTGCAGCGCAGTGCTAAAGGCGTCACTACATATCTGGGTTCGATCCCAGGCTGTATCACAAATCTCCGTGATCGGGAGTCCCATAGGGCCGTGCACAATTGGCCCAGCGTTGTCTGAATTAGGGGAGGGTTTGGCCGGGGGGGCGCTTAACTTGGCTCATCACGCTCTAGAGACTCCTTGTGGCGGGCCGGGCGCCTGCAGGCTCGGTCGTCAGTTGAACAGTGCTTCCGGGTTAAGCAGGTGGGTGTTAAGAAGCGCGGGTCATGTTTCGGAGGACTCATGACTCGACCGTCGTCTCCCGAGGGTGTTGGGGAGTTACAGCGATGAGACAAGATCGAAATTGGGGAGAAAAAGGGGGGTAATATAATTTGTACAATATGTTACGAATTTGGTGTGCTTAATATCCCAGACTGCATCTTTCAGCGTGAGATCAAGACTCCATATGACATGGTGGTCGGTGTGTATCTCATGGTTTACAGGCCAGAGAGATTGAGGACAGTAAATACAACAACACTCCAAACGAGTGAGCATTGTCATAATAACAAACAGAATATAGAGATGGAATGGAATCCCAAAAACATCTGGAGTTGATATAGAATAAAACTATCACGATATGTGATGACACATGACACTAACACACAAGAAGCTGTGTTTATACAAATGCTGCCAGAACTGTTGAATAGTACTATAATCTGCAGAAAACAACATGGCAGGTAGTAATATTTCAGTGTAGTTGGACACACTAAATGCGTGGTCATTATAAAGTTTGACTGTTCAGTGGGGTTTGTGGCAATGCTTGAACAAGATCCGTCTCATTGGCTTTGGTAAATGTATATGCTGTCTCTGACTCCCTCCCTCCCTCCCTCTCTCTCTGTGTATATCACGTATCTTTGTATATCTCCTCTGAGGGTGTTTAATTCTGAAAAAGAGGTGTGGGTTGTCAGTGTGGTTCTGATGAATTAAAAAACAACATATAATCAATGCTAACACACAGAGTATCAGCTCCTTGCAAGATGCCGCATAGTTGTTATTCCAAGTTTTAGAGGGCAGGCACCTGTTAGGATTCCACAACTAGCTACGTTTGAGCTTTTCAACTAGACTCCAGAGCAGTAACAACTGGTTGTACATAATAATGTACGATTGTCACGCCCTGACCTTAGAGATCCTTTTTATGTCTCTATTTTGGTTTGGTCAGGGTGTGAGTTGGGGTGAGTATTCTATGTTGTGTAGTTCTATGTTTTGGCCGGGTAGGGTTCTCAATCAGGGACAGCTGTCTATCGTTATCTCTGATTGAGAACCATACTTAGGCTGCCCTTTTTCCCCACCTGTGTTTGTGGGAAGTTGACTTTTGTTTATGGCACATAACCTGTAGCTTCACAGTTGTTTTCTCGCTTGTTGTTTTGTTGGCGTCATTTTTTATAATAAAATAAATGGGTACCACACTGCACCTTGGTCCACTTCCTTCAACAGCCGTGACAACGATGTTGACCTGAGATGTCTATTTAAACAGTCAGAACCACCAGACTCCTGCTTTTACTATATTAGCTTACAGAGTAACACTTCAAACATTCAATTTTATATACTCAATGTGTACACGATCAAGAAAATGGCTGTTGGATGAATTCCAATAGTTTAAGAGGTGATTATGCACAACATTTATTATTGGAAATAGGAATTCACAAGAAATTCACTGCAGCTCCAGAGTAGTATTTCAGAGGAAAATTACATGTGTGTATGTACTCAACAGACCCATGCTCTGTGCTATTGTTCTCTTTCATCTCTACAACACATACATCAAATCTACCAAAACAGAGTCTCTCTCTCTCATAACCCTGTGCTCTCTCTCTAGACACACATGCCACTATTAAGACAACTGATACAATAAGGGCCACAATGAAAAATACTGTGTGTGTGGGAGGTTGTGCGTTTTCTCCCCAGATGTTCCTAGGCTATGCCTGTGTTTTCTTTGGCTCAATCTCAGTCAATATGTCTGGGTTTTCAATGGCTCAATCTCATTCCTACAAGGATGACTTCCCCTCTATTTGTAGTCTGTAATACAGCCAATATGCTTGGAATCAATTTTCTGTATTTTATTTATTTACTATTATATATTGTCCTTCAGCAAAGGTTATTTTGACCCAATGCAGACAGAAGTTAAGCATGTCTAAACCCTTATACGTTGTCTCTCTCAGTGTGTGTGCAGTGCATGCACGAGTGTGTATGTGAGCAAGTCTGTTTCTGCTAACATTTGTTTTTGTAAGTCAGGAAGTGTAAGCCTGTGAACAAATAGAGATTTCTCTCTCCACTCCTTTATTCTAGTAAATAAATAGATTTGAGTTTGGAGTGAGTTGTGTTTTCCCTAGACAGTAAGGGGAAAACTAGGATCCTACATATCAGTAAGCACTTGTATATTGTAGCAACCACCGTTTAACAATTTACTAATCATCCAGTTTATTTTCCTTTCTGATCATTACTGTACCAACACAGCTGTTTCATATACTGTACCAATACACACTAACACAGAACTTTCAAAGACATTTAACACAGAACCAACATTGGCAAGGTAGTCAGTATATTTTAAGAACCATTTAATTGTTATTTGCATACATTTTCGTGTTGATTACTGATAAATATTTTGTTATTCTGAAATAGCACCACATGTTTTGATTTCACCACTTACTGTATGTCCAAAGTGGTCATGTTTATTGACATGAATGTTGAGTCAATCATGGTTTTAGCAATCATTATTACTTTAATGATGGAGGTAAGACCTAGTTGATTATGCAAGCACAGTGAGAAGGATGTACTACTTTGGGTTAAACATGACAAAGATGGAATTAGTATGAATGGGTTCAGACAATGAAGTAGCAAGGTTTTATGAATAAACATATACTGTAGGTTTCCCCTTAAACAAGGGTACACATGGTAGATGTCTTCTTACTTCTTACTGTAGGGTTGTACATGAAGGGTTGTATTGAACTCATCAAGACGATTTTTATGATGTTAGACCCTTGTATGGTGGGGTTAGTGCAGTTGGACAGGGTGTGTGTGGTGGGATCCAGGCTGATAATTAGATTGAATTCGTTTTTATTCATTTTGGTGGATAGGTCTGGTCCCTAGGAGGCTAGTGATAACAGCACTATATTTCCTGTGTCTATGAGATGAGTCATCAACAGGACCTGTCATGCTCCTCTTCTCACACTTATTTGTTGTGCTGCTGACCCTCTTCTCATCTCTCTGGTTCTCTCAGTGTTTAAGTAGTCTGATTTCTGATGTAGCCTTGAGCTGTTGATGACCGGCTGGCAAATGCTAACAGGGGCATTTTTAGATTTAATAGTCTATATCTGGTCTTGATTAACTTTCCACAGCTCAACACAAGCATACATAAACATGTTAACATCACTCACCTCTTTAAATCGGGAGGACAATTCACACTTTGAGACTATACACACATCTGGGATTAACTGACATGCATTATAGAGGTGAGGTGTGTGTGGGGGGAGGTGTTTACTTTCCAAATGATGTTGCTCAAGTCATAGGGTGTGCAAGATACTTAAAAGGACAGGTTGGAGGGTACAATTATACCATCATATTAAATGCCAACTGGAATCCTATGGGCTCTAGGTAATTGGCATGGGCACATGTAAAACATGCTCACACATTCATTTTATACGTCTATTTTATTGCGTTACTCTTATAGGAATATTTCTGTTTTATGATGTGTTACGTCATTTGTAACCTCAACTCACCCCAGGGGAAATTAAAACATTATTTATTCTCAGGGTTTGAAATGATAGAGTGGTGGAAGGATATTTGGCCTGTGAAGATGTTGCCTTGAGAGAAGGTCCAGGATGGAGGGTCCTGTGAAGATGTTGCCTTGAGAGAAGGTTCAGGACGGAGGGTCCTGTGAAGATGTTGCCTTGAGAGAAGGTTCAGGATGGAGGGTGCTGTGAGATGTTGCCTTGAGAGAAGGTTCAGGATGGAGGGTCCTGTGAGATATTGCCTTGGGAGAAGGTCCAGGACGGAGGGTCCTGTGAGATATTGCCTTGGGAGAAGATCCAGGACGGAGGTTCCTGTGAGATATTGCCTTGGGAGAAGGTCCAGGACGGAGGGTCCTGTGAGATATTGCCTTGGGAGAAGATCCAGGACGGAGGGTCCTGTGAGATATTGCCTTGGGAGAAGGTCCAGGACGGAGGGTCCTGTGAGATGTTGCCTCTGGAGAAATACCGATATTGAAGGTCCTGTAAGATTTTTGCCTTGGGAGAAGGTCCAGGAAGGGAGTTCATGTTTAAGTATTCAGACCCTTTGCTATGAGACTCGAAATTGAGCCCTGCTGCATTCTGTTTCCATTGATCGTCCTTGAAATGTTTCTACAACTTGATTGGAGTCCACCTGTGGTAAATTCAATTGATTGGACATGATTTGGAAAGGCACACACTTGTCTATATAAGGTCCCAAGTTGACAGTGCATGTCAGAGCAAAAACCAAGCCATTAGTTCAAAGGAATTGTCCGTAGAGCTCCGAGACAGGATTGTGTCGAGGGACAGATCTGGGCAAGGGAACCAAAACATTTCTGCAGCATTGAAGGTCCCCAAGAACACAATGGCCTCCATCATTATTAAATGGAAAAAGTTTGGAACCACAAAGACTCTTCCTAGAGCTGGCCGCCCAGCCAAACTGAGCAATCAGGGGAGAAGGGCCTTGGTCAGGGAAGTCAACAAGAACCCGATGGTCACTCTAACAGAGCTCCAGTGTTCCTCTGTGGAGATTGGAGAACCTTCCAGAAGTACAACCATCTCTGCAGCACTCCACCAATCAGGCTTTTATGGTAGAGTGGACAGACGAAAGCCACTCCTCAGTAAAAGGCACACGACAGCCCACTTGGAGTTTACCAAAAGGTACCTAAAGACTCTCAGACCATGAGAAACAAGATTCTCTGGTCTGCTGAAACTAAGATTGAACTCTTTGGCCTGAATGCCAAGCGTCACGTCTGCAGGAAGCCTGGCACCATACCTACGGTGAAGAATGGTGGTGGCAAGATCCTTTTTTGTCATCTCCAGTCAAACAGTAAGGTCTCAAATGGTAAGTAGGTTATCTTCTGCTGGTTGTCAAACAAAGCATTTCAATTAAACAAAAGTTCAAACACAAATGAGAATCAGAATGTCAACTAGTGCTGGTCATTATGGTGACTGAGACATAAGCAAATAACTGCTCTAGTTGCATAAAAAAATTCTAATTTCTCCCATATCTGGTAGAAATTGATTAATTTCAGATATGTTTTAGTCTAAGCAGTAGAAACAACAAACTGCTCTCAACACCCCTGTTTCAGTAAAAAGCTGAGTGATGGGGCTGGAGAAATGTAACCACTCTCAAATTCATAGACAGAGCTATGGATGCAAGGTCTGACCATCCATGATATTAAAATGACAGTTTTAACCATGTTTTGAGGCTATATAGTGTTTGTTTACATTGACTTTGTTTACAAACACTGAAGTAAAACAAGGGTTCTGAGGGTTTATATCATCCATCTTTCTGTAGCCTGGAGTACTGAATAGAATACAACTTTATTGTCACGTTTGTAAAGCAGTCCTGTTGTGTGTACTGTGTTATGTCCATGGGCTATTATCTGGTTCAATGACCATACAGGAAGTATTAAAAAATAACTCCGCTAAGGGCCCTATTAAATTCAAATAAATATTTATAAGAGACATTAGGAAATGCAAATGTTGTCTTCTTACATGGGAAGAATTAGATTTTGACTCATCCGGAAACATTTGATTGAAAAGGGCCCGAAGGTTTTTATTTTTTCTCCCCAAATAGCCATGATTTCAATCAAATATCCTTCTGTAAACATACTCTAATCCTCTCTCTGCTTATCCTGAGGTTATTTACGTTCCATTCTGTTTCAATCACTGTTCTGATGGTTTTTGGGGGGAGAGAAAATGCTGACCGTGACCATACTTACTAACTAATGTGGGCATTATACAGTCAGTGAGTCTGAGCCAGCTGGTTTGGAGTCAGGCTCTATAGTCGATGAGACCACGAGTGCACTGTCTCTGTCGCATGCACTGAAGGGTGAGTCACAGTCAGGCTTGAAGTGGTCATAACTACTATGTTTTAATGTCACACGCAAGTACAGTGAAATGCCTTAGTTGCAAGCTCCAAACCCAATAATGCAGTAATCAATATAGCACTAAAAATAGCAGAAGGTAGAAAAAACACAGGAGAAATAAATAAAAAATAAGAAAAACATGAGTAAGTAAGAAGCTATATACAGTCAGTTACAATACCATATTTACAATGTGCAGGGATACTGGAGTGAAAGAAGTACAGTGCCATCAGAAAGTATTCATACCCCTTGACATTCCACATTTTGCTGTGTTACAGACTGAAGGAAAAATTGATTCAATGTATTTTTCTCACCCATCTACACACAATAAGTGAAAACATGTTTTTAGAAACTTTTGCAAATGTATTGAAAATGAAATACAGAAATATCCCATTTACAAAAATATTCACACCCCCAAGTCAATACATGTTAGAATCACCTTTGGCAGTGATTACACGTCTCTAAGAGCTTTGCACACCTGGATTGTACAATACTTGCACATTCTTATTTTTTTAATTCTTCAAGCTCTGTCAAGTTGGTTGTTGATCATTGCTAGACAGCCATATTTTCAAGCAGATTTAAGTCAAAACTGTAACTAGGCCACTCAGGAACATTCAACGTGGTCTTGGTAAGCAACTCCAGTGTATATTTGGCATTGTGTTTTAGGTTATAGTCTTGCTGAAAAGTGAATTTGTCTCCCAATGTCTGTTGGAAAGCAGACTGAACCAGGTTTTCTTCTAGGATTTTGCCTGTGCTTATAACTCTATTCCGTTTCAGTTTATCCTACAACACTCCTTACTCCTTGCTAGGGCTGGGCGAAATACTGTATTTAACTATATACCCGGTATTGATGCACGGACCGGTTTGGGTTTCTACTTTACCTTCTATAACGGTATTTACATGTTTTGTTAAATGTGATACGCCGTGTGTAACGTCCATTTTTATAGTTTACTACTCTGCTTGAGTCATCTCTATATGCTCTCTCTCCATGCCGCTTAACACAGACATAGCCCCACCCCCTGTCACTCAAGTAGCGTTTTTTGTTGTTCCTCGACCACTAGACACTTGCGTTTAGTCTGCATGGTCATTGTAGAACATGTAACAACGGTGATGACAATGATGCTGGTTTCACTTTGCTTCTTAATATAAATTCACTAGCATTTTAGAATTACACAATTAGTTTGTGTTTCTTACATCTGCAAACAGCGAGTTTGTCTTTACTTAACAAATTGGGCCTTAATCCTGTTAGCCGCTAATCGCTAATACTAATCGCTAGCTAGCTAATAAAATGTACTGAGTCAGAGCAAACAATTACAGTACCAGTCAAAAGTTTGGATACACCTACTCATTCATGTTATTTAATTTGTATTTGTACTATTTTCTACATTGTAGAATAAAAGTGAAGAGATCAAAACTATGAAATAACACATATGGAAACATGTAGTAGCCAAAAAAGTGTTAAAGAAATCTAAATAGATTTTTCAAAGTAGGCACCATTTGCCTTGATGACAGCTTTACACACTCTTGGCATTCTCTCAACCAGCTTCATAAGGAATACATTTCAAACAGTCTTGAAGGAGTTCCCACATATGCTGAGCACTTGTTGGCTGCTTTTCCTTCACTCTTCAGTCCAGCTCGTCCCAAACCATCTCAAAACCATCTCAATTGGGTTGAGGTCAGGTGATTGTGGAGGCCATGTCATCTGATGCAGCACTTCATCACTCTCCTTCTTTGTAAAAGTAGCCCTTACACAGCCTGGAGGTGTGTTGGGTCATTGTTCCGTTGAAAAACAAATGATAGTCCCACTACGCGCAGACCAGATGGGATGGTGTATCGCTGCAGAATGCTGTGATAGCCATGCTGGTTAAGTGTGCCTTAAATTCTAAATAAATCACTGACAGTGTCACCAGCAAAGCACCCACACACCTCTTCCTCCATGCTTCACAGTGGGAACCAAGCATGCAGAGATCATCCATTCACCTGCACTGCGTCTCACAAAGACGTCAGACCAAAGGACAGATTTCCACCTGTCTAATATCAATTGCTCGTGTTTCTTGGCGCAAGCAAGTCTCTTCTTATTGGTGTCCTTTGTAGTGCTTTCCTGCAGCAATTCGAACGTGAAGGCCTGAATCACACAGTCTACTCTGCACAGTTGATGTTAAGATGTGTCTGTTACTTGAACTCTGTGAAGCATTTATTTGGGCTGCAATCTGAGGAGCAGTTAATTGCTGATTTCTGAGGCTGGTAACTCTAATGAACTTATGCTCTGCAGCAGAGGTAAGAAAGAGGTCTTCCTTTCCTGTGGCGGTCCTCATGAGAGCCAGTTTCATCATAGCGCTTGATGGTTTTTGAGACTGCACTCAAAGAAACTTTCAAAGTTCTTGACATTTTCGGTATTGACTGACCTTCATGTTAAAGTAATGATGGAATGTCATTTCTCTTTGCTTATTTGAGCTGTTCTTGCCATAAAATGGACTTGGTCTTTTACCAAATAGGGCTATCTTCTGTATACCAACCTTACATTGTCACAACACAACTGATTGGCTCAAACGCATTAAGAAGGAAAGAAATTCAACAAAATAACTTTTAACAAGGCACACCTGCTAATTGAAATGCATTCCAGGTGACTACCTCATGAAGCTGGTTTAGAAAATGTTAAGAGTGTGCAAAGCTGTCATCAAGGCAAAGGGTGGCTACTTTGAAGAATCTAAAATATATTTTGATTTGTTTAACACTTTTTCAGTTCCTAAATGATTCCATATGTGTTATTTCATAGTTTTGATGTCTTCACTATTGTTCTACAAAGTAGACAATAGGAAAAATAAAGAAAAGGCCTTGAAGAGTAGGTGTGTCCAAACTTTTGACTCATACTGTAGTTACAGTGCCTTGCAAAAGTATTAATCCCCATTGGCGTTTTTCGATTTTGTTGCATTACAACTGTGCCGCCATCCTGTTAGAAGGTAACAGATAATTTTTATTACAATGGTTAAAATGTATTTTCATTGTGTTCCATGGCATTATTCGTCCCCTAGTGGAGCTTTCTGGTACTTAAGACTACGCAAACAGGAAGTAGAGAATTCGTTCTCTCTAGGCGGACGCAGCACATGCTCAAGTCTCCTATGCTGAGAAGGAAGCTTCTGTGATGAAGCAAAAATCTGACCTCGATGCAAGTTTGTATGTTCTCCAATTTGAGAGAACAGCTGCTGCTGCGTTGGCTGAAGCTGCAGCCCTTGAAGAAGCTGTAGAATCAGAACGCAGAGAGCTTCGCAAAGAACTAGACACAGGGACACAGCCCGTAAGTCCAGTCCAACGTACATGTGAGTATGTGCAACAACATGCTAGGCCCTACTTTGCTGAACTTCCATTTGAAGTAGAGAAACAAGAGCTTAGTGTTGACCCAGCTACATGCCATAATCCAGAAAGTAGTAAACAGAGCAAGAGAAGAGACTCTCCCGTTCAAAAGAAATGAACAGCAGCATGGTGGAAATGGAAAACAAGCCCACTTCCAGTCACACACACAAAGCTTCCCTGAGTCACAAGTGTCACCAGACCTCATCAAGTACCTCCTACGCCGTGAGATGGTGCGTTCCGGACTCCTGAAGTTTGATGATCGGCCTGAAAATTATTGGGCATGGAAAGCATCCTTTCTCAATGCAAGTGGCTTAGGGCAGAGTCGTCTGAGCAAGCAAAGATAATTAGATCTGTCCATATTTTCAATGCAACAGCAGGGCTTAACATGGTCTGGCAACTACTAGAAGAGTGCTATGGTACACCCGAAGTGATCGAGAATGCACTGTTGAAGTAAATTGATGATTTTCCAAAACTGGCTAACAAAGACAATCACAAACTAAGAGAACTAGGTGACATTCTTCTCGAACTGGAGTGTGCTAGAGTAGAAGGGTACCTTCCAGGCCTCGCTTAGCTGGACACATCTCGGGGGGAAAACCCTATTGTAGACAAACTTCCAGTCAGTTTACAAGAAAAATGGATAGCACAGGGATCCAAATATAAGGAGGACTATCGGGTAAAATTCCCACCATTCTCGTTCTTCTCGAGATTCATCAGGAACCAGGCGAAAACTAGAAACGACCCCAGTTTCACCCTCTACACCTCAACTAACCAGGTGTCTATGAAAAGTGAGAAACCTGCCAGGTACAGTAGCAAGACACCTGTGACTGTATACAAAACAGATGTGTCATCTGAGCCCTCAGACCATCAAGCCAAACCCAGTAAGACAAAGGTTGAAAACCCTGACCATCACCTACTCTAGATGAGCGCAAATTATATCTCAAAGAGAATAGCATTTGTTTCCGATGTTGTGGGTCAACTCAGCACTGAGCTAAATACTGTAAGGTGTCAATCAAGTGCTCTGAGTGTGACAGCGACAGACATCTTGCTGCTCTGCATCCAGGCCCAGCCCCTTCAAATACAGACACCGCTACCTCAGAGAAAGAGCATGACGGGGAGCAAGGTGACAATGCTCTTCTATCTGTCACCTCAAAGTGTACAGAGAACTGTGGTGAGGCAGTCAATCCAAGATCATGTTCAAAAATATGCCTAGTCAAAGCTTATCCGGCTGGGATAAGAGAGAAAGCTGTCAAAATGCATGTAGTGCTTGATGAACAGAGTAACAAATCTCTGGCCAAGAGAGTTTTTCAATCTCTTCAATATCAATGAGAACTTTTCTCCATACACAATGAAGACGTGTTCTGGGGTAACAGAGACTTCAGGCAGGAGAGCCGTCAACTTCATGGTGGAGTCTATAGATTTATCTATAGATGTGTCAGAGTGTGATATGATGCCAGACGATATGATGGAGATTCCCTCCCCCGACATTGTGTATCATCATCCCCATCTGCAACCAGTTATAGACAAAATTCCAGCTGTGGACCCAGACGCTCCCATCCTCCTGCTCTTAGGACGAGACATCTTAAGGGTACACAAGGTACGAGAGCAAATCAATGGGCCCCACGACACTCCTCATGCACAGCGACTCGACCTCGGGTGGGTCATCGTGGGTGAGGTCTGTCTGGGAACGGCTCACCGACCAGCCAATGTTAACGTGTTCAGGACAAACATACTTCAAAATGGTCGCACATCCTATCTGAGCCCTTGCCCTGACATCATCCAGGTAAAAGAGAACTACAGCAGCGTAGCTCAGAAACACATCTCTCCCTCTACAGTGCACTCGAGAGATCCAAGCACAACTGTGAACACAGACAGCCTGGGATGTTCCGTGTTCGACAAAACACAAGACGATGATAAACCAGCACCATCAGTGGAGGACAAAGCCTTCTTGGACATTATGGACAAACAGGTTTTCCAGGATGATGGAAACAACTGGGTGGCTCCACTACCCTTTCGCCCCACTAGACGTCACCTCCCTAATAACAGGGAGCAGGCCATGAACCGTCTCACATCACTTCGCAGGACTTTAGACAAAAAGCCTGACATGAAGCGTCATTTTAATGACTTCATGCAAAAGATGCTGGATAACGACCAAGCCGAACCTTCACCGCCACTAGAGGGAGACAAAGAACGTTGGTATCTGCCCATATTTGGTGTATTTGGTGTTTACCATCCACAAAAGCCTGAA
The DNA here is from genome assembly GCF_013265735.2 of Oncorhynchus mykiss. Lineage (NCBI taxonomy): Eukaryota > Metazoa > Chordata > Actinopteri > Salmoniformes > Salmonidae > Oncorhynchus > Oncorhynchus mykiss. The sequence goes on along the minus strand of NC_048572.1, from coordinate 26,225,450 downwards.
CAAATAAAAGTAGTATTTGACTCCAGTGCCAAGTGTCAAGGCGTGTCACTTAACCTGTTGCGTCGAGCAATCCCGTATCCGGGAGAATAATTATAGCCTCAAGCTCATTACCATAACGCAACGTTAACTATTCAAGAAAATCGCAAATTAAATGAAATAAATATATTGGCTCACAAGCTTAGCCTTTTGTTAACAACACTGTCATCTCAGATTTTCAAAATATACTTTTAAACCATAGCTACACAAGCATTTGTGTAAGAGTATTGATAGCTAGCATAGCATTAAGCCTAGCATTCAGCAGGCAACATTTTCACAAAAACAAGAAAAGCATTCAAATAAAATCATTTACCTTTGAAGAACTTCGGATGTTTTCAATGAGGAGACTCAGTTAGATAGCAAATGTTCCGTTTTTCCAAAAATATTATTTGTGTAGGAGAAATCGCTCCGTTTTGTTCATCACGTTTGGCTAAGAAAAAAAATACGAAAATTCAGTCATTACAACGCCAAACTTTTTTCCAAATTAACTCCATAATATCGACAGAAACATGGCAAACGTTGTTTAGAATCAATCCTCAAGGTGTTTTTCACATATCTATTCGATGATAAGTCATTCGTGGCAGTTTGGTTTCTCCTCTGAAGCAAATGGTAAAATACACGCAGCTGGAGATTACGCAATAATTGCAACGGAGGACACCAAGCGGAGCACCTGGTAAATGTAGTCTCTTATGGTCAATCTTCCAATGATATGCCTACAAATACGTCACAATGCTGCAGACACCTTGGGGAAACGACAGAAAGTGTAGGCTCATTCCTTGCGCATTCACAGCCATATAAGGAGACATTGGAACAAAGCGCATTCAAAATCTGGGGCATTTCCTGTTTGAAATTTCATCTTGGTTTCGCCTGTAGCATCAGTTCTGTGGCACTCACAGATAATATCTTTGCAGATTTGGAAACGTCAGAGTGTTTTCTTTCCAAAGCTGTCAATTATATGCATAGTCGAGCATATTTGTGACAAAATATCTTGTTTAAAACGGGAGAAAAAAAAATTATCCAAAAATGAAAAGAGCGCCCCCTATATCGAAGAAATTAACGATGTTCTGCTCAGTGGTCCAGACTTAAACAACACACTCTTGGGTGTAATCCTCTCCGCAAGGATTGCATTGCACTAACAGCAGATGTGCAACAATGTTTTACTGTTTTGGTGTATGTGAGGATCACAGAGATTACTTAAGGTTTCTCTGGTATGAAGACAACAACCCAGATAGAAACATAACCGAGTACAGGATGAAAGTCCATGTATTTGGGAACAGCCCTTCACCAGCCATAGCCATCTACTGCATGAGACGAGCAGCGCTACAGGGTGAGAAGGAACATGGGTCAGAACCCAAGCAATATGGAGTGAGGAACTTCTACGTCGATGATGGTCTGACATCAGTAGCTACTACAGAAGAAGCTATCAACATTCTAAGAAAAACACAAGCAATGTTGGCGGAGTCCAACATGAAACTACACAAGATTGCATCCAATAGCAAAACAGTTATGGAAGCCTTCCCTATGGAGGACCGTGCGAAAGACTTAAAAGATCTGAACCTAGGAGTGGATCCTCTCCCCTTTCAACGGAGTCTGGGACTTTCCTGGAACCTGGAAACAGACAGCTTCTCATTCCAGGTGTCCCACAATGAGAAGCCTTTTACGCGGAGAGGCATGCTGTCCACAGTGAAGTCTTTTATGACCCCCTTGGGTTTGTGGCTCCAATAACAATGCAAGGTAAAGCCTTAATCAGAGAACTCTCTTCTGATCAGAGTGAGTGGGATGCCCCTCTTCCCACAGAAAAAGAAGAGGAATGGAATCTTTGATGGAGTTGGAACATATGTATATTCAGCAGACCTACATCCCATTCTCCTTTTCTACCACTCAAAGAAGAGAGCTACACATCTTCTCGGATGCCTCTACAGTAGCCATAGGAGCGGTAGCCTACCTGAGAGTTGACTCGGAAGGTCAATGCCATGTTGGATTTGTCATGGGGAAATCGAAATTGGCCCCTCGTCCGGCCCACACTATCCCACGCCTAGAACTGTGTGTGGCTTTGCTACCTGTTGAGATGTATGAACTGATCAGAGACGAAATTGGCATTGATGTAAATGCGGCCAAGTTCTACACAGACAGTAAGATAGTTCTCGGTTACATCCACCAAAAGATTCTGTTTATGTTGCCAACAGGGTAACTCGCATCAGGAAGTCTACCCATCCAGATCAGTGGTGTTATGTAAACACTGACAGCAATCCAGCAGACCATGCAACCAGGCCCATACTTGCTGCACTCTTAAAGCACACCAGTTGGTTCTCAGGTCCACCGTTCCTGACCCAAACAAACTCGAGTAAGCCTGAGAACGTACATTTTGACCTTATAGAGCCTCACGCAGACGCAGAGATTCGACCAGACGTCACTGTCTTTGCCTCTAAGGTTTCTGGAGCTCAACTCGGCTCTCATCACTTTGAGAAGTTCTCAACCTGGAAAGCTGTCAATCGAGCCACAGCACGACTCATTCATGTTGCCAGATCCTTCCATGAAGGTGCGGACAACACCAGCTGCAGAGGCTAGCATGACTGTAATAAACCATGCGGTACAAGTGAGTTGTCACAAGCCAAAACAGCAATCATTCACTGTGTGCAACATGAAGCCTTCAGAGAGGAATTAAATTGCCTTGAAAAAGGAAAAGAGTTCCCAAAGCAAAGTACACTGAAAAAGCTGAACCCAGTGATTGATGAGGATGGGTTGCTGAGGGTGGGAGGCCGCTTATCCTCCGCCGACATGTTACAAGACGAAAAACATCCTCTCATCATCCCACGGACACATCATGTTGCCACTCTGCTGGTAAGACATTATCACGAGCAAGTGGCTCACCAAGGCCGTCATTTTTCAGATGGAGCTATTCGAGCAGCAGGCTTCTGGATTATTGGGAGCAAACGTCTGGTCTCTGGTATCATTCACAAGTGTGTTACCTGCCGCAAGGTTAGAGGGAGGTTAGTTGACCAAAAGATGGCTGACTTGCCTGCCAGAGAGACTCAGCTGAACCACCATTCACCAGGGCTAACCGAACCTCGATAGCTAGCCATGTGGAGCTAGCTAGTTGGAGACTTAGTTGGAAACTAGTTGGAAAATTATTAATTATATTCAAAACGAAAGACAAGCTTGAATCCCTACTCTCGCTCTCTGACAACATAGTGTCGGGGGAAGTCGAGCTAGGGGATGACGCAGACAACGACGGGATTAATATTGTGGGTCTGGTCGACTTTGTGACTGACATGGAGGGTGAAACCTGTTTTTCCCCCCATCTTAAGTCCCGAGGTCCCCCTGCCCCCAAGACAGAGGAGCAGATGATATCCCCTTGGAGTACGGGCTCCTAAACATTTGCAAGCAACCGCATATTATATTGTGATATTGTGATATTGTGATTATATTGTGATATTGTGTGGAAAGCTCTTTTGGGGAGCCAGAACCCCGGAAGGGACCTATGTGATGGGAAAAGACTCGCATCCCGCATAGCAACTGCTTCCTGCGGTCCCAGCCTGTCTCAAAGAGGCTAGGAGCTCATGGGATAAGCCCCCTTACCAGCAAAATCCTGGCTAGTAGTTTCCCGAGCATGGACAAGCACAATATGGAAGAATCTGTGTGTTGCAACCCTCTCATGGTGGAGCCGTCACTGGCGGACCACCTCCACCCTATATGCAGTGCTGCTAGCACTTCTGGCACTTCTCTCCCTGGAAAGACAAAGTGCTTTTCTGCCTCCATTTTTCATAAGACGTACAAAGCCTTGGCTTTATCAATCAGAGCACCAAACGTGTTGGATTACCAGGCATAGTTACTGGAGGATGTGGGGAAGCAACTGAATCAACTGGACCCTGAATCAGGAAGGTTGGGATGAGATCTGTATGATTACGGATCTAAATCTCCAGGCCTCCCATAATGCCATCCGTGTGTGGTCGCACCATGAGCCCGTTGGTCACTGCAACTCGCCCTAGCCTCACAGCAGGGAGGGGGCAACAAGCTGGCTTTGGGGGCCCAAAACCCCCGGCGACTCAGCAGACTACACTCTTAGAAAAAAGGGTTCTGCGGCTGTCCCCATAGGAGAACCCTTTTTGGTTCCAGGTAGAACCCTTTTTGGAACCCTCTGTGGAAAGAATTCTACATGGAACCCAAAAGGGTCTACCATCAACCAAAAGCACTGCAAAAATTGAAATCTAAGTAAGATTAAATATGGTAAATCAAGGCAATATATGCTTGTTTTTTGTCTGACAAGATATTTATTCTTACCAGGCAGTTTTTATGTTGGAGCATTTCACTTGTTTCAAGCTTTTTTTGTCCTTAAGGATCTTAATAAGATAATAGAACTTGTTACTGAGATTGTATTACTGATTCTGAGTAACTTTATGCTCGAAACTAGAATTACCAGAATTCTAAAGCTGTTTGATCAACACTGACAAGTACGAAACTGCTTTGTCAAAAGTCCAAATTTCTTATTTCAAGCATCTTATCCTTTTCATCTCTTCACATATTAACAACAGATAATGACCAAATGGAATTCACTGTTTTATTGTCAATCCCAGCACAGAAATCATGTGGACAAAATACAGTACATAACAAAGACGGTACACTTTTCATATCTGGGGAACACACTATGAATCATTTGAACTGTTGTACAATTCTATTACATCCCCAAGATGGTATTTGACTTTTGACAAATCAACCAGCTTTTCAGCATCCACTAACTCAGTGGCCTGTGCAAGGTGTGGGACCTCAATTTGATAAGCCATGATGTTTCTATCAAAGCGTATAGTTTGAAATGGTTAATATTCCAAACAATAAAGCCTAGAATCAACAATAAATATGTATTTGACCAGTCCAAATTCTGGCATATTACCATTCAGTACTTTGGCAAAGATCATGTATTTATTACAATTTATTACTAGCTATTTGACTGATACAGCATGGTTTACTTCATTGAAACCTAGGAAGTCCCTACATTTTCCACATAAATATTGTAGATCTTTAACCTCTGATACAGGTCCCAACTTCCTTTCATTTGAAAAAATTGGGTGCATTGAACTGTCAACATTCTGGCAGCTCTCATATATTTGGTTCTGACTGATCAAAGACTTGCAAATATTTTTTTAATTAAGCTTGGAAGCCCATTGTTTAAAAATGTTTATTTGTCACATGCGCCGAATACAACAGATGTAGTAGACCTTACAGTGAAATGCTTACTTACAGGCTCTAACCAATAGTGCAAAAAAGGTGTTAGGTGAACAATAGGTAAGTAAAGAAATAAAACAACAGTAAAAAGACAGGCTATATACAGTAGCAAGGCTACATACAGACACCGGTTAGTCAGGCTGATTGAGGTATGTACATGTAGATATGGTTAAAGTGACAGTGCATATACGATGAACAGAGAGTAGCAGTAGCTAACCATTGGACCCAATGACTATCTGCGACGGCAAATGTATCATATAATGCTGTTTAGGTGCAACATTTTTCCTGTTCTGTTGGCAGATAAGTTTGCTTATTTCAAGTAATATTTCCCCAATTTTATTGCTTTTTTTCTTGTTTTTAAGAGCTGACTTTTTGCAGTGTATCTAGAACCAAAAATTGTTCTTTGGCTGTCCCATAGGAGAACCCTTTTAAGAACCCCTTTTTTAGTTTCAGGTAGAACCCTCACTACAACCTAAGAGCAAACACCAAAACAACTACATCTTTAGATACATGTACTGTAATGATGGCCAGGAAATTCTACTTTGATAACAGGAAACACTGTCTGCATGGTTAGATTAAATGTCTCCCAAATGTCAAAATCTAACATTACCTCATTTTCACCATGAGCAAATCTCCAAATGGTTCTCCTTCTGAAGTGCTCTGGCCCGGGAAAGAGATCACGTAAATCCTTCTTAGAGAAGCTGGGCAGCATGTCTGTGCTTATATTAGCAGCTGAAAAATACATTTAACCACATGGTAAATAGTTAAGTAGTTAGCAACTAAAGCATTGTGTTTATAAACTAAGTGTCAATTTGATATAGGTTATGAGACATTAGCATACTGTCTTCCCTTTCCAGTTAACGCAGGAATGATTTACCAAGCTAGCTAATGTTAGCTAACCAAATTAGACTACCAGAATAACATTAACGTTGACGTGAATTACTTTAAACCAAAAGATAGTGCAAGCTAATGAAACTAACGTTAACGCTAAATTGTCTCCCATATTGAAAATCTTAGGTAGTTAATCTTTGCTTGCCTAGCTAAGATTGTATACAATGACTGACACCATTGATAATTTAACTTTGCCGTCTTTGGCGCCCTTTTTTTATTTATTTTCTATTGTCAATAGAAAGGGTGCCAAAGATGGTGAAGCTAAATAATCGACGGTGTCAGTCATTAGGGCACATTTACACTATTTCTGGCAATAAAGCACTATCAATCTAACCAAAGTTAGAGTTTTTTCAACGAATGGCCATTCGTGCAGTTATTAACTGCTAACAGTCAACATTACCTAGTTAAAATTATATCATGCTAACTTGGTTTGCCAACTTTCCAATTCAAATGAACATTAGCTAATGTTAGCTTGCTAAGGAGAAAGGTAGACGGGTATAACCAAATGAACATTACCTTTTAATATCGCGGTTGATATATGATCCATGTGTCATCCATTCCATCTTCATTCATGGTGTTGTTAGACGACTCAAAGATTTGGACCGTCTTTGACTTTTTATTTATAGGCCTAGCTTATGTAGCTCGATAATGTGATGAACTTACGTCTGTTAAGCAATATTACATGAGAGGGAGTGCTGAATATCAGCACGGCTGTGATTCGGTCGTGGGTACGAGGCCGCAGATAATAATATTCAGTATAACAGCAAGACCTCGAGTGTGATATTGCTTTTATAGAACAGTTCTACAAGCGCAATTTATTAGTTAAAAGTAATAAGCGACAACAGATTATGATTTGTTTATTTATTTAATCATTTATTTGGCTCCGCCAACACTCATTCTGTAGTTCCACAACTGGTCTGGGACACATAGTTCCACAACTGGTCTGGGACACATAGTTCCACAACTGGTCTGGGACACATAGTTCCACAACTGGTCTGGGACACATAGTTCCACAACTGGTCTGGGACACATAGTTCCACAACTGGTCTGGGACACATAGTTCCACAACTGGTCTGGGACACATAGTTCCACAACTGGTCTGGGACACATAGTCCCACAACTGGTCTGGGACACATAGTCCCACAACTGGTCTGGGACACATAGTCCCACAACTGGTCTGGGACACATAGTCCCACAACTGGTCTGGGACACATAGTCCCACAACTGGTCTGGGACACATAGTCCCACAACTGGTCTGGGACACATAGTCCCACAACTGGTCTGGGACACATAGTCCCACAACTGGTCTGGGACACATAGTCCCACAACTGGTCTGGGACACATAGTCCCACAACTGGACTGGGACACATAGTCCCACAACTGGACTGGGACACATAGTCCCACAACTGGACTGGGACACATAGTTCCACAACTGGACTGGGACTGGACTGTTGCCAAGCACCACATATACATTTTCCTACACACTAGCTTGCTACTGCTACTTTGTGTAGGTCTACACGTTACCGTCCTCTCCTGACGACCATTCATAATTTAACTCAAATGTTATTTGTGGAAATATGTTCATTTTTGCGGTGCGAACTTTGTTACAATCTAAGATAGATAACAATAGTTAATGTAATTAACGGTTATTAGAACACCTGTAAAGCGGAGTGATACATGTATAGTTAAAAGTCCCGGTGCTGTTGTACTCTACTCCAATCAAATTACTTGGTCGTATTATAAATCCATATCAATAGATTGCACAGTCATAGCCCTGATTTCTGTTTGCTCTGTGGTATTGACGGATGCAGTGAGGAATATAGTGTACAATTCCTTCTATCATCATGTAAAGAGAAACCCCCTTCAACACCTACTTGATTGCACCCGACCAGATGAACAACCATCGGAGGAAAGCCAAGTACCACCGGAACAAGTAAGTAGCTAGTTAGCATTTTTTTTGGGGTTCTCTGGATTTAAAAAATACTAATTTAATGAACGGACAATACACGGACGAAAGTCATACTGTCCATAGGCTATTCGATAATAATGACTAAAGCTGGGTTAATGTGAAAATAATCAATGATAAATAGGAACAAAACACTTAAATAGATCTATTGATGAAACTAAATACAATTTCAAATAATAATCTGTTTCTTTGATGTGTTGAACACAGGACAACCTTCAAACCGATCAGCTTCTAGTTTCACTGATCAGCAACTCCATACATCTCACTCAGATGAAGGGCAAAGGGGCATTGACCAACATGGAGCTGTCACAGTGCAACAAGTAAGTTACTCAGTTGGTGGCAATCTACTGAAATTGACCATATTTTTTTAAGTACTTAGATTTACTAATAGCATTCATAATCTGTCTTCACAACCACTTCGCCGGTCACAAACATTATACTTGTCATGAACTAGTAATGTCCAGCCTGCACATGTCAGGATACTACATTCAATGTCAACATTCTTTTAGGATCTGACAACACATGCCAATGCTTTTGTGATAAATGCCAGAACCAAGCATCGTCTCTCACAGGTAAGATGCTTTTTCTGAACAGAGCACAGCATTTGGTTTGTTACATTATGCAGAGCATTTTGTAGTGGTTCAGTGATGGTTGAGTTCATTGTCAGTGCTAGGTTGTCCACCTTACTATTGGTCCCTTATGTCCTTATGTTAATGAATATGTCATAAGAAAATCTGAATATCATAGGTATACATAATGGTGTGTTCCAACCTCCATGGTTAATGACATCTCTCTCACTCTCTCTCTTATTTTCAGAAAGGCGTGAATGACATTGTTGCTGGGGTACAGCAATATCAATCATCACTATTGGACAACCTCAGGAAGCAGATGGAGGCAGTGCTAAAGAAGCATTCAGGAAGCACATCAGGTCAACTTGAAAAAGATGCAATGGATATATTTGACAATTTCATTGACCCTTCTGCTGGCGTTGCAACAACATTTAGACAGGACAGTGTAATTAAGAAGCAGTTTAGCTGTTTGGATGCAGAGGAAATTCACATTGATCAAACCATATGCAGGATGAAATGTGGAGGATCAAAGACATTTTCATCAATTATTTTACTATGTACCATTAGTCAAAATTCTAGAACAGTTGTTATCACACCCAATGATTTTGTCTATGGTTGAAAAGGGACCCCAGATGTGCAGGGAAAGTTTTTTTCATGACATTGTTGATGGTGCTCTTCTAAAATCACATCCCTTATTTTCAGAGAAACCAAAGGCATTACAGATTGTTCTGTACGCGGATGGAATAGAGATCTGTAATCCACTAGGATCCTTTGCATCAAAAAGCAAGTTGTTAATGGTGTACTACACCCTAGGAAATATAAATCCAAAATTCAGGTCTAAACTGGCTGCTATCAGGCTACCTGCCATGTCTAGATCAGCAGACCTCCGTCAATCTGGTGTAGATGTAATATTGAATAGAATCAAGGAAGACATGGATGCAATGTACAGTTGAGTTAAAATGCTAACTATTAACGGAGAAAAAACAATATATGGTGCCATGGTCTCTCTCTGTGGAGACACCCTTGCACAACATGAACTAGCAGGGTTCAAAGAGGGTGTGGGCTTTGCCTACAGTAAGTGCAGACACTGTGAGGGTTCTTTTGAGGACATGCAGTCACACTTCATACTTCACACTTCATGCAGTCACATAATACATGTAATTCTGGAGGGCATACCCCCATTGGAAATCAAATGTGTTTTGAATCATCTTGTTGTGTCAGGACAGATTGATCTGGACTCAGTGAATTCTGCTATTCTTGGTTTCCCTTATTCCCCTCTAGATGTTAGAGATCAGTCATCCCATATTTCTGTTAGTACATTAAAGTGATGGTAAACTAAAAACAGTAATCTGGGCAAATGCTTGTCCTGCTACAGATATTGCCATTTGTTTTGGAGAGTTTGGATGTCAATACATACATGCAACTGATATTCTAGCTAATAGAGATTGTACAGATAGTATTTGCACCTGTTCTTTCCATTGTGACTGTGTCTAGGTTGAAGTTACTCATTGAAAATCATTTGAAGCATTGGAAGAAGCTTTTTCCAGACCGCAATGTTACACCCAAACAGCATTATATGATACATTTTGTGACGGCCCTGAATTATTCTGAACCGTCTCAGTGCTTCTCCTTCCAATAGGGTGCTTTCCCTTTAATTCTCAATTAAATAGCCAGCATCAGCTGCGCAAAAAAGGGGTTTGTGATGGAGACGTGACTGAGGATGTGTTCCCGAAGCTTCTCTATTCCGGTTGTTTTGTTGCTGTTAAACGTGTGTTTTGTAGCCTGAGAGAGTTTACCCAGGATCGGATCCACTCTTTGCGTCTGTGGACTACACCTCTCCATTCTTCGTGGCCTTTCTCCGCTGGAGATCTATTGGTGGATTGGATTGTCTGACTGACCGACTGACTACCACCTTTTTGTATACGGTATTTCATTTGTTTTGATATGATGTATACGGTGATGATTTATGTAGTTAGATGTAGTTGAGGACTTAGTAAGAGCTGATACGCTTTAAAGTTCTGTGGTAAAATTATTGTTATACTGATTGTATGATTAATACTGGGTTTACGCTACACGGAATGAACGGACAAACATTGCGTGACAAAAGTCACTTGAGTTCACTGAACTCCTTTACCGGGCTGGACTATTTTTAGGCCCGAGGTACAGGACATTTCTGGAGGAACCAGAACTCATTGTGTTATATTATGTGTGTGTAATCCATTGATGTTGCTAATACAACCCACGCAAAAGAATACAGTTGTTTTTGAAGTTCTTTTCAATGTTTTAAGGGTTTATGAAAAGTTGATTTCCCTCCTGACGTTTACATAAGTCCTTTGTATTGGTGTAGACTTGACGGACCAGATGGGACTCATTCCCTCCCAAACTAAAAGGAGAAACCAATGTTTTCTCTGGTAGGCACAACCTACCTGGCACCCCTATAAATAATAACCTCAAGTCAAAACCGTTACAATTTGCATTCACAGATAAAGTCATTGGGGCCAATGGTTAGACATATGTGTGTGCGGTTCAAGTCTAAACATTGTTTCTTTAAACAATGGGCTTCCAAGCTCAATTTAAAAAATATTTGCAAGTCTTTGATCAGTCAGAACCAAATATATGAGAAGTGCCAGAATGTTGACAGTTCAATGCACCCAATTTTTTCAAATGAAAGGGAGATGGGACCTGTATCAGAGGTTAAAGATCTACAATATTTATGTGGAAAATGTAGGGACTTCCTAGGTTTCAATGAAGTAAACCATGCTGTATCAGTCAAATGGCTAGTAATAAATTGTAATAAATACATAACTCAGAAGTCCATGATCTTTGCCAAAGTACTGAATGGTAATATGCCAGAATTTGGACTGGTCAAATACATATTTCTTGTTGATTCAATGCTTTATTGTTTGGTATATCAACCATTTCAAACTATACGCTTTGATAGAAACATCATTGCTTATCAAGTTGAAGTCCCACACCTTGCACAGGCCACTGAGTTAGTGGATGCTGAAAAGCTGGTTGATTTGACCTCTAATTACACAATTAGCAACAAGAGACAAACTTATGTACAAGTCAAATACCATCTTGGGGATGTAATAGAAATGTACAACAGTTCAAATGATTCATAGTGTGTTCCCCAGATATGAAAAGTGTACCGTCTTTGTTCTGTACTGTATTTTGTCCACATGATTTCTGTGCTGGGATTGACAATAAAACAGTGAATTCCATTTGGTCATTCATTATATGTTGTTAATATGTGAAGAGATGAAAAGGATAAGATGCTTGAAATAAGAAATTTGGACTTTGACAAAGCAGTTTCGTACTTGTCAGTGTTGATCAAACAGCTTTAGAATTCTGGTAATTCTAGTTGAGCATAAAGTTACTCAGAACCAGTAATACAATCTCAGTAACAAGTTCTATTATCTTATTAAGATCATTAAGGACAAAAAAAGCTTGAAACAAGTGAAATGCTCCAACATAAAAACTGCCTGGTAAGAAGAAATATCTTGTCAGACAAAAAACAAGCATATATTGCCTTGATTCAAGATATTTAATCTTACATTTTTGCAGTGTAGCACCTGCTAAGAGGCAAACCTGTAGTTCAACAGTCCTTTGCTGCGGCTGAAGCCGTCCCTCCCCCTCTCTGCCTCGCACAACAATGGGGGGGCACATCTGCATTGGGGGGGATAATATTTCCTGTGTAGCAGTGCTTTTTCAGGTCTTTGCTCATATGGCAAAATGGGGATGTGCACTCTTAACCCCAAGTGCTATCCCCTCTCCAGCTATCCCCTTGGCACCTCAGGTTTTGAGCCAGGACGAAACTCAACATGTCCACTCTCCCTCTGGTCTTGTGACTTATGGATCTGGATGACTGATTGCCATTTGTCATAACCATGGCTCCCACTCTAGGTGGGTAAGGCAGGGAAGAGCGCTGACAATTCCGTTTTCATATGATAAAACTGGAAAACAGGTTTCCGGGGTTCACTTTTTTGGGAAATCTTATGGCAACTTAGCTCTGTTAATTGAAAAATAGAAAACAGTCAATACAGAATTCCATGATTCATACTTTGCTGGGAAGCCACAAACAGCCATCTCAGGTCTACCACACTCTGGCATTTTTCCCTTGTCCCATTCTTACCTGCACTTGGTTCACACAGTCGGGCACTTGTAAGCTGCTGAGGACATTTTTGCTCGTCAGCCCTTTCCTCCAGGGTAGGACTAAGACAGACCAGACACATGGGATTAGGACATCTGGGTTACCAGCCTGTTTCCTTCTTCCTTTAAGCTACACCTATTGGTGCCTTGTTTAATTCCGTTGGCCACTCTCATGCAAAATGCCTGCTCAGTGACACGGTATAGCCATACCCATTGCAATATGCTAGGAACACAGTCCAAGGGGATCAGGCATGTTTTGAAATAAATATTATGCCCATATGCATTATGAGGATATCTCAGCAATGGGACACTCTGCCCTGTGCCACCCTGTGACGTTATCACGCCCTGTGGTGTGCGTGACACGCACGTACTAGCACTTCAAACCTGTTCCTGAGAGCTCGCCCTCTGCATCTATCCAAACTGACTCAAAAGACACTGTTAGAAAGCGACAACCCTGAGGGTTTTGGAGAACCCCGTCCCTATATGGTGGTTACACACCATATAGGGTGGAAGCACCGGCACACCCTCTCAAGAGTAATGCCTTAAGCTTTCCCCTCTCCTAGACCTGACACCCTCCACTCTAACTGAGCGAGGTAACAGTCTTATCCCTCATCTTCGAGCCCCTCTATGACCAAGGTCTTTACTGACTGGATGTGACTGCACCTTTTTTGGGGCATACTCCCTCACGTTCGCAACCTCAGAGGTGATGCTGTTGGAACTACACTGTCTTCAGGAGAGCATGTCCGTGTTACGGGAGCTGGCCATATCCAATATTGAGACACCAAAACCAGTATTTGAAACTCACGTAATCCTGGTTCTAAGAGTATATGAGTGAGATGTTAACCTAGAGTTACAAAATTCTGGGAACTTTCAATAAATTATTGGGTATTCCCAGGATTCCTGTAATCAGGAGGGAATAAGCAGGAAATCCAGAATCCTCCAACCAGGATTTCTGGAAAACCAGGGAATTTATTGAAAGTTCACTTAATTTTGCAATTAGTTTCACAGCTTTCCACTGCTCGCAAAAGCGCAAGGAAGAGAGGCATGCTTGAGAAATACCAGCTTGGCGGGCGAGTGTCTCCCTTTACAGAGGAGAGGGGTTCACCTCATTCACCACTTGACCGGTCTGTCAGTCTCCAACAGACGCTGTGTGATTGGATACTTCAAGCTCATGGACACGCCCAGGTATATCCTATAGTAAGACATCGCACTCATATGCTTATAGAACCCAGGTCACGTGAGAAACCTAGAGTTTTCTTCATGATTGATGATTACAATAATCTTTACATTAAACGGAAACTTCACCTCTAAACACTATATGGAGTGTTTATCCAAAATTGCTCAATAATTACAAGGGCTGCTTCTGATAGATCCTTTTTTTAAATTTGATTTTACAAAAGGAACATACATACATACATACATACATACATGAACAGGAATACACAGAAGAGGAGTTGAGACAGTGAGAAAAAGAACAATGAGACCAGCAAGCAGGGCAAATGACAAACCATTAAATTGTTTTGGTGTCGGCAGCTAGCTATCAATATAAGCTCTCTTTTTACACAATGCAGTGTTGTTTAGTACAGTACAATTCCGTGATTGATTCAGCTATAACGGGGCTTGCTAGTACGACTACAAGCCAAGCTAGCCAAGTTTAGCTAGCTAGCGTTGTTTGCTATACCTTTTAGTCTTGGAGTAACTATACCTGTGTGTTATAGCTAGCTAGCTAACATGTGTCTGTGAGATGTCTCATTTTCTACACCATGCTACTACAGTAGGAACAGACAGTACACAGCGATTGCCCATGAATGTCTTATAGCGTTTTTGTCTTTCTCTCTCAGACAATACCGCTTGAATACCAAGAAGTTAATGACTTTCAAGAGGAGATGTGAAAGGTCCCAGAAAACAATCTGCCCATGTATCAAAGTGACTCTGAGCCACCCAAAAACACCATTTGCAAGTATTCCCACTGTAGAACTATAGTATTTATTATAGGCGTTAGTAGTATATTTTTCTTCTACTGTATATACAGTATGTCATACATTGCCATAACTATTCCTGCATACTGCTGTGCTAATTCACCTCGGTCTCCAGAGAAAATAAAGTTTTTCTTAAATAGAAGCCATGTCTACTTGTTTGACTATATTGATAGACTAATCTACTGTTTTATTGAAACATGTTTACTTGCCAACAAATGAAAGTTGAAATGATACACCAACTCCCTGCATCACTTGTTTTAGAATTAAGTTTGTAGCTAGTTTATCCAAATACAGGTACATTTAATGAATATCACAATTAATAGATCCAGAAGTTGAAGACAACAATTTATTGCTTTCTGGTGCAGCTGTAATCATCTAGTCACTACACTTTAAAACTTCTTCAGGCTTGGTGGGTCCCCTGCGCGACGGTTGAGCTAACGTAGGCTTGAGGTTGTAAAGAACAAGAAAATGTCCCACTGCACTGTCCAATTAACAGTAGCTATTACAGTGAAATAATACCATGCTATTGTTTGAGGAGAGTGCACCGCTTTGAAAATGAAGTTATTAATAAACAAATTAGGCACATTTGGGCTAAATTGGCGCAAAATGTTTGACAGAAATGCAATGGTTCATTGGATCAGTCCAAAACTTTGCACATACACTGCTGCCATCTAGTGGCCAAAATCTAAATTGCAGCTGGACAGGAATAATACATTACGGCATTTCACTTGCATTTCACAGATGATGATACACACAAAGTTGTTTTTTCTTTGTAGTAATCTCTATCCAGATAAAGTGTTATATTCTCCTACATTCCTTTCACATTTCCACAAACTTCAGTGTTTCCTTTTAAATTGTACAAAGAATATGCATATCCTTGCCTCAGGGCCTGAGCTACAGACAGTTAGATTTTTTTTTTTAAAGGGGCGGATCCTTAAGAGGTTTTAAAAAGTATTATATAAAACTTTTGATCAAACACCATTATATACATAAACTAAGCAAAAAAATAAATGTCCTCTCACTGTCAACTGCATTTATTTTCAGCAAACTTAATGTAAACAAATATATGTGTAAATATTTGTATGAACATAAGATTCAACAACTGAGACATAAACTAGTTCCACCAATATGTGACTAACAGAAACGGAATAATGTGTCCGTGAACAAAGGGGGGGTAAAAATCAAAAGTAAGTCAGTATCTGGTGTGGCCACCAGCTGCATTAAGTACTGCAGTGCATCTCCTCCTCATGGACTGCACCAGATTTTCCAGTTCTTGCTGTGAGATGTTACCCCACTCTTCCACCAAGGCACCTGCAAGTTCCCGGACATTTCTGGGGGGAATGGCCCTAGCCCTCACCCTCCGATCCAACAGGTCCCAGACGTGCTCAATGGGATTGAGATCCGGGCTCTTCTCTGGCCATGGCAGAACACTGACATTCCTGTCTTGCAGGAAATCACACACAGAACGAGCAGTATGGCTGGTGGCATTGTCATGCTGGAGGGTCATTTCAGGATGAGCCTGCAGGAAGGGTACCACATGAGGGAGGAGGATGTCTTCCCTGTAACGCACAGCGTTGCGATTACCGGCAATGACAACAAGCTCAGTCCGATGATGCTGTGACACACCGCCCCAAACCATGACGGATCCTTCAACTCGATCCCGCTCCAGACTACAGGCCTCGGTGTAACGCTCATTCCTTCGACGATAAACGGGAATCTGACCATCACCCCTGGTGAGACAAAACCGTGACTCATCAGTGAAGAGAACTTTTTGCCAGTCCTGTGTTGTCCAGCGACGGTGGGTTTGTGCCCATAGGCGACGTTGTTGCCGGTGATGTCTGGTGAGGACCTGCCTAACAACAGGCCTACAAGCACTCAGTCCAGCCTCTCTCAGCCTATTGCGGACAGTCTGAGCACTGATGGAGGGATTGTGCATTCCTGGTATAACTCTGGCAGTTGTTGTTGCCATCATGTACCTGTCCTGCAGGTGTGATGTTCGGATGTACTGATCCTGTGCAGGTGTTGTTACACGTGGTCTGCCACTGCGAGGACGATCAGCTGTCCGTCCTGTCTCCCTGTTGCGCTGTCTTAGGCGTCTCACAGTACGGACATTGCAATTTATTGCCTTGGCCACATCTGCAGTCCTCATGCCTCCTTGCAGCATGCCTAAGGCACGTTCACGCAGATGAGCAGGTACCCTGGGCATCTTTCTTTTGGTGTTTTTTTTAGAGTCTGTAGAAATGCCTCTTTAGTGTCCTACGTTTTCATAACTGTGACCTTAATTGTCTGTAAGCTGTTAGTGTCTTAACGACCATTCCACAGGTGCATGTTCATTAATTGTTTATGGTTCATTGAACAAGCATGGGAAACCCTTTACAATGAAGATTTGTGAAGTTCTTTGGATTTTTACGAATGATCTTTTAAAGACAGGGTCCTGAAAAAGGGAAGTTTCTTTTTTTTTTGTTTATGTACCAGAGCTAGCACTATCTTTACCACAATGCAGTTGTGAGCATACTAGGCATTCTATATTATACTACAACATGAGTCTAACGGAATATGGATGTTGTGTTGGCTGAATGCTCCAGGCAGGTTCCAGACTGTTCTTCAGCTGGTGAACCTCATTTTGTTGGGTAATGGAAGCTGGTGTTGCAGACTTTGACGCTGTAGCGATGTTGGCAGGGATGTTGGGTTTGGGGAGCTGTGTCTCTGGCTCCTTGTAGACAACATTCTAAGTTGTTTTGCACTCCACAGACAGGTGGACAAGCCTCTCCCTGAAGTGGTGGGTTCTGGGCTCATACACTTTCTTCACCACCCACTGCGTCGACCTCTTACAGAAGATGTGTTTGTACTGCAAGTCTCCTGGAAAGACATGAATACTGATGAGGATGTGTAAAACAAAGACTGATCATGAGGATGTGTAACCATACAAGAAACCATTTTAATCTGTAAACGGCAGAAGAAATTTGGCATGCCGCCCCGGGTCCTCTCTAAATACTACCGCTGCACCATCGAGAGCGCCGGTTACATCACGGCCTGGTACGGGAATTGCTCTGTCCACGACCACAAAACCCTCCAGCGGGTGGTGAAGACGGCCCAATACATCACTGGGACAATGCTTCCACCCATCCAGGACATCTACTCGAAACGGTGCTTGAGGAAGTCTCGCAGCATTATCAAGGACCCCACACACAAGCTGTTCTCTCCCTTACCGTCTCCAATACACATGTAAATATTGTACTATACATTGTGCCTTCCTGTATAATACTTATGGTTAAATGTTTATATTTTACTGCCATTTACTTTATGTTTGTATTCTTATCTTTTATAATTTCTCATTGTTGTTGCATTATCGTGAAGGAACCTACAAGTAAAAGTTTTTGGGGATGATGTATACCATGCATATCCCGTACATACGACCAATAACACTTGAACCAAAAAAGGATACAGTAGACTGGTACAGTATGTGTTCTGTTACACTCAGTCAATAATGGGGCATTGAGATGGACTGTTAGCATAGATGTTTGATGGGGGCTTGACTTGTAGACAGTCCAGTTGTGTATGGTTGTATATGAGTATATGAGTGCCTACAGTTGTGTTGTTGGGTAGACAAGCACTGCCAACAATACAGTAAATATGTTGGAAGAGTACACTAACAGCCTCTCTCCCCCATGCCAAAGAATATGTAGGACACACTGTATTAGTGATTAGCCAACATTTTACAAATGTGTCCCCCATCAGTACACACGAAAACAAGGTACTATATCCACCCACCCCCCTCACGTCAATAGATTAACCTACACACACACACACACACACACACACACACACACACCCCTCCTTACTAATACCTTATTTTCTCCAATGTAGACTTCAAGCCTTGTATGAACAATCAACTAAGCCTCCACTACACAGACAAAACGACAGTAGAAGTTGTAGCCTACTTGTAAACGCCAGCGATGACAACAAGACACGGGCCATGTATAAGCCTAGCTCCAGTATTTTTATTTACTCATCATGTTATCATTGAAAGGTTTAGCAAAGGTAACTTACACTAGTTCCTGGTGGTGAGCTTGATGTTGATGCCGCTGCAGATATTGATGGGATCGAACACATAGTCACGTTAGCATCTACGGTACTGTTAGTAAGTCAGTTAGTTAGTTAGCTAGCTACGATCCGGTGGGCTGTAGCTACGTAATCTAATGTAGCCAATGTTAGCTTGCAAAGTTACAAATCACTTTGCCAGATAGCTGCTAGCTAATTACATTGACTTGCTTTGGAATGTCTAGCCAGGGTATTATAAGAGCTAGCTAGTTAGATTTTGGTTTAGATAAACAAACGTTATCTCAGTTCGACTTATTTTCTGCTGTGCTGATCGGATACCTTTCCTCTTTGAGGTGAAGGGGAAATTCAATGGAATACCATCACTTTAAAACGTTCGATGCACTGGCAACCTCATCAGCTGAGACTTCAGGTCCATATCGAAATCCTCCGGCTGAAAGTGCTGGCTCCAAACACAGACATTTAGATATCCACCTCCACTGGACCCACCTCCGCTGAAATCGCTAGGAATTCTGGATATTGTGGTTTGCTTACAACCAGGAAATGTAGTTGCCCCGTTTCTACCAATGAGATGCAGAAACGCTCATATTTGCGTGTAGTGAGGAAATTCTCAATTTCTTTGACACAGAATATGTTAATAACATATTAATGGATATACACAGTGTAATAGAGCAGCGGTGACATTTCCCTTTAACGATTTCTAGCATGCATTGTTGCTGTATAGAGCGCAACATGGTAAATGTAGGAAACTTGGCTGAACAATTTACTGTTTTATTTGCCTCAAGGGAGAGTGGTGTGGTCAGCGGGATGTTCTGGACCAAACACAAATGACTAAACTCCAATTAATGACCAAACTCCAAAGGATCCACTTAAACTCCCACAAAATTAACACAGCCAGTAAGATATGCATATAGTCAGCCACAGTCCTCCATCCACAGAGAGAGAGTACCACAGTTTTTCAATTATTGAAATTATGGAGAATATGGAGACTTGACTTGAAGTGCTCTAGTATGTACAAGGTCAAGGCTGGAAATGAGTGACAGCATGGTTTCGTTTCGTTTTTTAAGATCCCCATTAACTTCTACACATGCAGCAGGGCCTGCATATCCTGTGACATTCCCTGAGTAACCATCGTACCCTATTGCCTTAGGGTGTTACTGGTTGAATATGTCGGGGGAGAGTTATGGAAGGCTTTATTTTCATACATTGATTTATAACCACAGTGATGCAAAGGTGAAAGTGTTTACTTTGAATCCAGTGCCTAAGTTTGTGTGTGACTGTGTGTGTTTGAGGTGATTGTGTGTATGTATATCTCGGATTGTGTGTGTGTGTGTGTGTGTGTGTGTGTGTGTGTGTGTGTGTGTGTGTGTGTGTGAGAGAGAGAGAGACAGAGAGAGAGAGAGAGTGTGCATGCATGCGTGTGTGCATGTGGGTTTCATGTCTGTAGGCATGTGAATGTATGTATGAATGTGATTGTCCTTGACAGAGCATGTAATATGAATAGTAGTCTATATCCCTATGTGTATACAAGTGTGTGGGTGTATCTTGACATTTCCATGTGTTCCTTAAACTGAGTGAAAGCTGATATTTTCCACAGTGCTCACTGACAGTGCTCTGTGTTGGCTGCAGTCAGACCTGCTCCAAGCAGCACACATCTAACCTGTTAACAGGTCTCCCATGTTCAGGAGAGTAGACTGCCAGATAGGAGGAGGAGGAATACACTCCCTCTCTGCAGGCATGTTCAGTTGACACAAAAGTACACAAACCCACACAGCTGAGTCTCAGCTATGTCTCTCTCCCCTCCCTGCTCTCCAGAGATAAGTCCACTGCCACCCCCGGTATGGATGTTCAGTCAGTGGCAGTATGGCTATTCTAATGCAGTGTTTCCCAACTCCAGGTCACAAGTACCCCCAACAGGACACATTTGTTTTGTCACCTCGAGGACTGGAGTTGGGAAACACTGTTCTAATGTATGTAAACTCCCTTATTTAAAATGTTATATTAGTGTGGAAGGTCTAGACTAGGTCCCTTTCTTCCTCTGCTTTCTGCTTGCTCGGTTTATGTGTACAGTGTGATTTAGGGAGATGCTTGTCTACTGATGAGTGTGTAGAAGACAAAGGAGAGGGGGAAAAGAGAGAGAGAGAGCGCTCTCTGGGTTGTGGTCATTTCGCCTTTCTTCGCTTGGCTAGGGTTATCCACATCTGCCTTAAGCCAGGTCTAGGCTTGTGGAGGAGGGGGAGAAGAAGAGAAGGATAGGATGGGAGAAGAAGGAGAAGGAAAAGTAACAGGATGGGGGAGTATGACGAGGTGGAGAGGAGAGCCTAAAGTAGGTGGAAGAGGAGATTCGGAGGAGAATAAGGTGAACAACTAGAGGGAAAAAGGTGCTTGGTAAAATAGAAGACAATGCAATCAAATGATCAGCGCTCTGAGTCATTATCCCATCGATCAGATCCAACAGTCCAAGATCATCCAAAACTTATATTTTTCTCTCTTCCCTGTCTCTCTCTCTCCTCTCCTCTCTCTCTCCCCTTTGCTAACTTTGCTCTTATTCTTTTACTTTGATTTCTCTATTTTATTGAAAGCTACAGTGTGAAATAACAAAATAACAAATGAAAGCAAATACACTATATATATTTTTTTTAAGTATATGGACACCCCTTCAAATGAGTGGATTTGGCTATTTCAGCCACACCCGATGCTGACAGATGTATAAAATTGAGCACACAGCCATGCAATCTACATAGACAAACATTGGCAGTAGAATGGCCTTACTGAAGAGCTCAGTGACTTTCAACGTGGCACCATCCTAAAATTCCACCTTTCCAACAAATCAGTTCGTCAAATGTCTGCCCTGCTAGAGCTGCTCTAGTCAACTGTAAGTGCTGTTAAGTGGAAACTTCTAGGAGCAACAACGGCTCAACCGCAAAGTGGTAGGCTACACTAGCTCACAGAATGGGACCGCCAAGTGCTGAAGCGCATAGCTTTTGTCCTCAGTTGCAACACTCACTACTGAGTTCCAAACTGCCTCTGAAAGCAACGTCAGCACAAGAACTGTTTGTTGGGACATTCATGAAATGGGTTTCCATGGCTGAGTACATTTATTTATATTTTTTATTTAAGCTTTATTTAACAAGGCAAGTCAGTTAAGAACACATTTTTATTTACAATGAAGGCCTACCAAAAGGCAAAAGGCCACCTGTGTGGACGGGAGCCTGGGATGAAAAAATAATAATAAAAACAATATACATTTAGGACAAAACACACATCACAACGAGAGACAACACAACACTACATAAAGAGAGACCTAAAGACAACTACATAGCAAGGCAGCAATACATGACAACACGGCATGGTAGCAACACAACATAGCATCAACATGGTAGCAACACAACATGGTAGCAGCACAAAACATGGTACAAACATTATTGGACACAGTCAACAGCACAAAGGTCAAGAAGGTAGAGACAACAATATATCACACAAAGCAGCCACAACTGTCAGTAAGAGTGTCCATGATTGAGTCTTTGAATGAAGAGATTGAGATAAAACTGTCCAGTTTGAGTGTTTGTTGCAGCTTGTTCCAGCCGCTAGCTGCAGGGAACTTAGTGGAGGAGGAATAATGGACTGGGGCTGCTTTTCATGGATCAGACTAGGCCCCTTAGTTCTAAGGAAGGGAAATCTTAAAGCTACAGCATTCAATGATATTCTAGACGATTCTGTCCTTCCAACTTTATGGCAACAGTTTAGGGAAGGCCCTTTCTTGTTTCAGCATGACAAGACCCACATGCACAAAGCGAAGTCCAAACAGAAATGGTTTATCGAGATTGGTGTGGAAGAACTTGACAGGCCTGCACAGAGCCCTGACCTCAACCCATCAAACATCTTTGGGATGAATTGGAATGCCGACCACGAGCTAGGCCTAATCGCCAAACATCAGTGCCTGACCTAATGCACTAGTGGCTGAATGGGCGCAATTCCTCGCAGCAATCTTCCAATATCTAGTGGAAAGTCTTCCCAGAAGAGTGGCGGTTGTTGTAGCAGCAAATGGAGGGACCAACTCCATATTAATGCCCAGGACTTTGGAATGAGATGTTCGACAATCAGGTCTCCACATACTTTTGATCATGTAGTGTACCTCAAATGGGTGTGGGAAGTTAAGAACCCATTCCTGACACACATGTTGTCTTAAAGCATTTCTCATGAACACCCGTACGTGTGTGTGTGAGCGATGAGACTGAGAGAAAGCGAGCGCAAGAGAGAATCTTGGAAGCTCATCTCTGAAGCCAACTCCACAGTTTGAAACAGCCAAGACGTCGTCAACAGTTTTTATTCATTATTTGGACTTTAGTTTACGAGCACAATATTAGTGTTTACGGAATTGTTTTCACTGAGGACTTCATATTCTTCTTCTCCAAGACACTAACAAATATTTAGAGATTTCATGGCCTTTGTGTTAGTTGCTGTCTTACAAATATGTTGTATGTTTATAATCATATGGTTTCCTGTTCAGAGAAGATAGGCTTGGTTCCCTCTTACCTCACAGACACAACACAAAGGATGTTAGTGGTCTAACACAAAGGATTGAATGAGAGCATTATCAACATTAAGTCAGACAGATTGACTATGTGTTTGTGGGGTGTTGAGCCATGGGTGCATGGAACCATTCAGGGTTTGGATTACTCATTGTATGTGAACTAATATGGGGTAGAACAGGGTGCCGTGGTTTTTTATGGGTGTACCCAGCACTCATGGGTACACCGGTAATTCAGAAACTGAGACCAGAGCTTAAGAAACTGTTTGCGCTCACTGCTCCAGTCCTACAGTAGAGGGGAGACTCCTTATTTCCAACCCAGCTGACATAGGCCCTAAATATCACCAAGCACCAGCCAGTAATACAAACCCTGATTCAGGTTCCCCCTTTCTCACATAACAATGCACTATGAAAAACCAATCAGTGCAATGAACAGCTGGTGAACATCAGAGAGAATATTTCAGCCCTCTGGTTCATAGAGAGAAGAGTAGTTTATTTCAATATTAATTAGATTCATACAGAGGGGAAATATGGATATAATATGTTCTATGCCAGCCCAATGATGACAGAATTGCATAATAGTCACAAAGCTGGTCCTGGTAAATGCATGTTATTTGGACTTGTAGATTGTGATCAACAGTGCGACTGGACTTCATGGATGTATTTTCTAAAGATCTTAGGCCAGTGACATGGGTTAGAGCTGGATTGGTACTGTAGTGTCACAAGAATAATCTGTTGGTCATTTGTGAATTAGCTGACCACTGTACTATGTGAGGCCACAAAGAATACTTTTCTCTCTCTCTCTCTCTGATGAATTGACATACTGTAATCTAAAAGAGTAACCATGACTTCACATCCTTAAAGACTGAATATGACAATGACGTTGGACATTTACAGTTATCCTGCATTTGATAAAAAGGGATGTAATAATGAGAACGGAAATGTAAACCGGGATTAAATGATCGATAGAGTGGAGGGGAATTTGATAACTTCATGTTAAAGGAACTCCAAGCAGATTTGGGGGATAAATTACAGGTTCCATTTTGGCATAAATGTTTTTACAGAAAGAAATGATGGATTTCCCTTCAGGTTTGGACAGAGAGAGAGAATGTAAAAGAGATCCTGCATCTCCAGTTGTTTATGTGTTTACCAAATTGGCAGAGATGCTGCAGTTTGGTGAACACATAAACAGAGAGCGAAAGGAGGAGTACGGGGAGGAGAGGCAGAAAAGGAGGAAAACAGTAGAGAGTTGAATGATTTACCCAGGTCCTGATATTTCACTATGTGGGGTCAACAGTGCCAACTCTCTCCCACTGTCTGAGATTACACTGTTTTCCACTGCACTGTTTTCCTCCCCCGTTGTCTCTCTGTGGTATACTTGATGATTGTGTTGGCCTTACAGAGAACCCCTCTTTACTACACCTTGTGCATAGGAAAGTCAGAAGAGAAAGAACTAGTAAACACTGGTAATTAAGCAGCACACACAGTCGGTATTATCTAGGAGTTTGCCTTCTTTTCTGTGATCTACCACTAATTACTTGATGTGATAACTCATCTGATTTGGATAGGTGAAATTATTATGGTAGAAAAACGGATTTAACCCATCTCTGATTCAAAAGATGCATATCTTAAAGTGATGTTCCAGAACTTTTGTATAATTTCAGACAGTAGTTTTGAAAGTGGTGCTCACAAGCTATAAATGGGTCCCAGTTTTTTTGTGTACTACATCATATATTTCGTATGTTATGTCCTGTTTGTGTGTTGCAATTCGTATGATATACTAATAATCCAATTTGTGGGGCCTCCCAAGTGGTGCAGTGGTCTAAGGCACTGCAGCACAGTGCTAAAGGCATCACTACATATTTGGGTTCGATCCCAGGCTGTATCACAAATATCCGTGATCGGGAGTCTCATAGGGCCGTGCACAATTGGCCCAGCGTTGTCTGAATTAGGGGAGGGTTTGGCTGGGGGGCGCTTAACTTGGCTTATCATGCCCTAGAGACTCCTTGTGGCGGGCCGGGCGCCTGCAGGCTCGGTCGTCAGTTGAACAGTGCTTCCGGGTTAAGCAGCGCGGGTCATGTTTCGGAGGACTCATGACTCGACCGTCGTCTCCCGAGCGTGTTGGGGAGTTACAGCGATGAGACAAGATCGAAATTGGGGAGAAAAAGGGGGTAATATAATTTGTACAGTATGTTACAAATGTGTTATCCCAGACTGCATCTTTCAGCGTGAGATCAAGATGACATGGTGGTCTGTGTGTATCTCATGTTTTACAGGCCAGAGAGATTGAGGACAGTAAATACAACAACACTCCAAACGAGTGAGCATTGTCATAATAACAAATGCGTAAACAGGCAATATGGTCCACACACACACTTACACACACACAGAATGTAGAGATGGAATCCCAAAAACATCTGGAGTTGATATAGAATAAAACTATTACGATATGTGATGACACATGACATTAACACACAAGAAGCTGTGTTTATACAAATGCTGCCAGAACTGTTGAATAGTACTATAATCTGCAGAAAACAACACAGCAGGTGTAGTTGGACACACCAAATGGGTGGTCATTATACATTTTGACTGTTCAGTGGGGTTTTGTGGCAATGCTTGAACAAGATCCGTCTCATTGGTTTTGGTAAAGGTATATGCTGTCTCCTCCCTCCCTTTCTCTCTGTGTATATCACTTATCTTTGTATATCTCCTCTGAGGGTGTTTAATTCTGAAAAAGAGGTGTGGGTTGTCAGTGTGGTTCTGATTAATTAAAAAACAACATATAATCAATGCTAACACACAGAGTATCAGCTCCTTGCAAGATGCTGCATAGTTGTTATTCCAAGTTTTAGAGGGCAGGCTCCGGTTAGGATTCCACAACTAGCTACGTTTGAGCTTTTCAACTAGACTCGAGAGCAGTAACAACTGGTTGTACATAATAATGTACGATGTTGACCTGAGATGTCTATTTAAACAGTCAGAACCACCAGACTCCTGCTTTTACTATATTAGCTTATGGAGTAACACTTCAAACAAACATTCTATTTTCTATACTCAATGTGTACACAATCAAGAAAATGGCTGTTGGATGAAGTCCAATTTCTGTCTGGCCCTTGACTCGTTTCCAATAGTTTAAGAGGTGATTATGCACAACACTTATTATTGGAAATAGGAATTCACAAGAAATTCACTGCAGCTCCAGAGTAGTATTTCAGAGGATAATGACATGTGTGTATGTACTCAACAGACCCATGCTCTGTGCTATTGTTCTCTTTCATCTCTACAACACATACACATCAAATCTAATCTACCAAAACAAAGTCTCTCTCTCTCATAACCCTGTGCTCTCTCTGTAGACACACATGCCACTATTAAGACAACTGATACAATAAGGGCCACAATGAAAAATACTGTGTGTGCATGGGAGGTTGTGCGTTTTCTCCCCAGATGTTCCTAGGCTATGCCTGTGTTTTCTATGGCTCAATCTCAGTCAATGTGTCTGGGTTTTCAATGGCTAAATCTCATTCCTACATGGATGACTTCCCCTCTATTTGCAGTCTGTAATACAGCCAATATGCTTGGAATCAATTTTATGTATTTTATTTATTTACTTTTATATTTTGTCCTTCAGCAAAGGTTAATTTGACCCAATGCTGACGGAAGTTAAGCATGTCTAAACCCATATACTTTGTCTCTCTCAGTGTGTGTGTGTGTGTGTGTGTGTGTGTGTGTGTGTGTGTGTGTGTGTGTGAGCAAGTCTGTTTCTGCTAACATTTGTTTTTGTAAGTCAGGAAGTGTAAGCCTGTGAACAAATATGGAGATTTCTCTCCCTTCTCCTTTATTCTGATAAATAAATAGATTTGAGTTTGGAGTGAGTTGTGTTTTCCCTGGACAGTAAGGGGAAAACTAGGATCCTACATAATATCAGTAAGCACTTGTCTATTGTAGCAACCACATGGATTTACTCACTGATCCGTTTAACAATTTACTAATCATTCAGTTTATTTTCCTTTCTGATCATTACTGTACCAACACAGCTGTTTCATATACTGTACCAATACACACCAACCCAGCTGTTTCATATACTGTACCAATACACACCAACCCAGCTGTTTCATATACTGTACCAATACACACCAACCCAGCTGTTTCATATACTGTACCAATACACACCAACCCAGCTGTTTCATATACTGTACCAATACACACCAACCCAGCTGTTTCATATACTGTACCAATACACACCAACCCAGCTGTTTCATATACTGTACCAATACACACCAACCCAGCTGTTTCATATACTGTACCAATACACACTAACCCAGCTGTTTCATATACTGTACCAATGCACACTAACCCAGCTGTTTCATATACTGTACCAATACACACTAACACAGAACTTTCAAAGATATTTAACACAGAACCAACATTGGCAAGGTAGTCAGTATATTTTAAGAACAATTTCATTGTTATTTGCATACATTCTTAATAATAATAATATTTTGTTATTCTGAAATAGCACCACATGTTTTGATTCCACCACTTACTGTATGTCCAAAGTGGTCATGTTTATTGACATGAATGTTGAGTCAATCATGGTTTTAGCAATCATTATTACTTTAATGATGGAGGTAAGACCTAGTTGATTATGCAAGCACAGTGAGAAGGATGTACTACTTTGGGTTAAACATGACAAAGATGGAATTAGTATGAATGGGTTCAGACAATGAAGTAGCAAGGTTTTATGAATAAACATATACTGTAGGTTTCCCCTTAAACAAGGGTACACATGGTAGATGTCTTCTTACTTCTTACTGTAGGGTTGTACATGAAGGGTTGTATTGAACTCATCAAGACGATTTTTATGATGTTAGACCCTTGTATGGTGGGGTTAGTGGAGTTGGACAGGGTGTGTGTGGTGGGATCCAGGCTGATAATTAGATTGAATTCGTTTTTATTCATTTTGGTGGATAGGTCTGGTCCCTAGGAGGCTAGTGATAACAGCACTATATTGCCTGTGTCTATGAGATGTGTCATCAACAGGACATGTCATGCTCCTCTTCTCACTCTCTCACACTTATTTGTTGTGCTGCTGACCCTCTTCTCATCTCTCTGGTTCCTTCTTTCTCTTTTCATCTACCTCTCTCTGTTCTCACTCTACTGCTCTACTTTCCTCCCTTTCGATTGTACTATCATGGATCTACATTGGGACTTTTTCTTTTTTCATTCAATCATTCATTCATTCTTCTCTCCTCCATCTTACTCTGTCTACATCTGTCTTCATCCCTTTGTCCCTCTCATTGTTTTTCCCCCACCACTTCACCAGGTCTCTCGCAGGCCAGCTGGCAGAGGGGCAGAGGAACGTAAAGTGGAGTAGCTTTAGGAGAGAGATCTTGCCGAGGCCAAGTGCCGACGAGAGGCGGAGGAGAGGATGGGTTTGTCTTGGCTCTATACATCTCCCTGTGCCGTGTAACAGAGAGCTTTACAGTTTCCTGTCCACTTTTAATCCCCCCTTTATTGTTATGCGGAGCTAAATGGAACGTTCCCTTGGAGTGATAATCTAATCAATGTGCTCAGTGTTTAAGTAGTCCGATTTCTGATGTAGCCTTGAGCTGTTGATGACCGGCTGGCAAATGCTAACATGGACATTTTTAGATTTAATAGTCTATATCTGGTCTTGATTAACTTTCCACAGCTCAACACAAGCATACATAAACATGTTAACATCACTCACCTCTTTAAATAGGGAGTACAATTCACACTTTGAGACTATACACACATCTGGGATTAACTGACATACATTATAGAGGTGAGGTGTGTGGGGGGAGGGGGGAAGGTGTTTACTTTCCAAATGATGTTGCTCAAGTCATAGGGTGTGTAAGATACTTAACAAGACAGGTTGGAGGGTACAATTATACCATCATATTAAATGCCAACTGGAATCCTATGGGCTCTAGGCAATTGGCATGGACACATGTAAACCATGCTCACACATTCATTTTACACGTCTATTTTATTGTGTTTCTTTTATAGGAATATTTATGTTTTATGATGTGTCACGTCATTTGTAACCTCAACTCACCCCAGGGGAAATTAAAACATTATTTATTCTCAGGGTTTGAAATGATAGAGTGGTGGAAGGATATTTGGCCTGTGAAGATGTTGCCTTGGGAGAAGGTCCAGGACGGAGGGTCCTGTGAGATATTGCCTTGGGAGAAGGTCCAGGACAGAGGGTCCTGTGAGATGTGGCCTCTAGAGAGAAATACCAGGATTGAAGGTCATGTAAGATTTTGCCTTGGTAGAAGGTCCAGGATAGGAGTTCATGTGAGACCAATGAAGCATGGACACTCTGAGATAGACATAGTTCTTACCATGTGTAGTTCTTACCATGTGAGCTTACATGCAGTGCATTCGGAAAGTATTCAGACCCTTTGACTTGTTTCACATTTTGATACATTACAGCCTTATTCTAAAATTGATTAAATATATATTTTTTTAGTATATAGACCCTTTGCTACGAGACTCGAGCTGGCCGCCCGGCCAAACTGAGCAATCGGGGGAGAAGGGCCTTGATCAGGGAGGTCACCAAGAACCCAATGGTCACACAGAGCTCCAGTGTTCCTCTGTGGGGATGGGAGAACCTTGCAGAAGTACAACCATCTCTGCAGCACTCCACCAATCAGGCCTTTATGGTAGAGTGGCCAGACATAAGCCACTCCTCAGTAAAAGGCACATGACAGCCCGCTTGGAGTTTACCAGAAGGTACCTAAAGACTCTCAGACCATGAGAAACAAGATTCTCTGATTTGATGAAACCAAGATTGAACTCTTTGGCCTGAATGCCAAGCCTCACATCTGCAGGAAACCTGGCACCATCCCTACGGTGAAGCATGGTGGTGGCATCATGCTGTGGGGATGTTTTTCAGCGGCAGGGACTGGGAGACTAGTCAGGATCAAGGGAAAGAGGAATGGAGCAAAGTACAGAGAGATCCTTGATGAAAACCTGCTCCACAGTGCTCAGGACCTCAGAGTGGGACAAAGGTTCACCTTCCAACTAGACAATGACCCAAAGCACACAGCCAAGACAACACAGGAGTGGCTTCCGGACAAGTCTCTCAATGTCCTTGAGTGGCTCAGCCAGAGCCCAGACTTGAACCCCATCGAACATCTCTAGAGAGACCGTAGAATAGCTATGCAGCAACACTCCCCATCCAACCTGACAGAACTTGAGAGGATCTGCAGAGAAAAACAGGAGAAACTTCTCAAATACAGGTGTGCCAAGCTTTTAGCGTCATACCCAAGAAGACTCGAGGCTGTAATCACTGCCAAAGGTGCTTCAACAAAGTACTGAGTAAAGGGTCTGAATACTTATGTAAATGTGACATCAATTTTTATTTGTAATACATTTGTATTTGTATTACATTTGTACATTGTCATTATGGGATATTGTGTGTAGATTGATGAGGGGGAAAAAAATACTTAATGAATTTTAGAATAAGGCTGTAATGTAACAAAATGTGGAAAAAGTCAAGGGGTCTGAATACTTTCCGAATGCACTGTACATGCCTTCATAATGTATGATGAAGTACATACTAATAAAGGCATATTTGCGGGTATGCGTCTGTTGTAACATACCCGATATAGGCTTTGTAATTCCAGTAGAAAAATAGTTAATGTTGCATGTTGTACTTAAAGGTCATGAACAGTCAAGATCATGTTTTTAATTCAATTGAATTATATTTGAAGGAAACCAAGTCAAAGTATGGTGACCAAAGTATGAAAAATATCTATTGCTTCTACACTGATAAAGTTTGTTCATAAAGTTACTGGTCCCCTCCCCTATGTCAAAGACATGGATTAATTATTAAGGTGAGATCACCTTAACTCTCATTTTAATACACCAATGGTAACATGATATTCTCTTACCTAATTTAATAAGTAATGCCTTGTAACCAACATTCGAGAATGCATGTTTGTAGAGGGGTGTGGTTTATATAGATAGATAGCTAATCTACTGAAGGCACATTTTGACTGTAGGTTGTCAGCAAATACAATTAAAAGTTTACACTGATGGGTTCTGACTCTTAAACTTGAAATGAGGAGTTCCATAGCCTGGTTTCTAGACCAGAAGTTAATGGTTATCTTTCGGAGGAATGAATATGGTGGTGGCAATTAAGCTTGGAATGTACTGAGTAAAGCAAAGGCAATCACATGGTTGCAGGCACTGATAAGGGTGGAGATATGTGGTTTAGTGAGGAAGTCACATTAAAGGAGAAGGAACACTTTATTGCCCACTTCGTGCCTGACAATAAAGATGTAATGTTTAGCGGGAAGGAGGATGCGCCACTCAAATTGAGGATATATAATGTATACTACCACTGGTGGAACCATGTCTTTGTCTTACACACCTGAATGACCCAGTGGGTGAATAAACTTGGTTTGAGCTTTACTAAGCGTCCGTGAGTACAGCGCTATTCATCTATGGCAAAGACACTTACAGTGCATTCGGAAAGTATTCAGACCCCTTCCCTTTTTCCACATTTTGTTACTTTTACAGCCTTATTCTAAAATGTATTAAATTAAAAATATTCATCAATTTGCAAACATTTCTTTAAACCTGTTTTTACTTTGTCATTCTGGGTTATTGTGTGGAGATTGATAAGGTAAAAAACGATTTAATCCATTTTAGAATAAGGCTGTAATGTAACTAAATGGAGAAAAGGTCAAGGGGTCTGAATACTTTCCGAATGCACTGTATATGTTTCCCCTTTCATCAGTGTCTGGTGTTCGCTAGTTACTGGCTAGCTAGGTCTTCATCTGTGTCTGGTGTTAGCTAGTTAATGGCTAGCTAGGTCTTCATCTGTGTCTGGTGTTAGCTAGTTAATGGCTAGCTAGGTCTTCTTCTGTGTCTGGTGTTAGCTAGTTACTGGCTAGCTAGGTCTTCATCTGTGTCTGGTGTTAGCTAGTTACTGGCTAGCTAGGTCTTCATCAGTGTCTGGTGTTCGCTAGTTACCGGCTAGCTAGGTCTTCATCTGTGTCTGGTGTTCGCTAGTTACCGGCTAGCTAGGTCTTCATCTGTGTCTGGTGTTCGCTAGTTACTGGCTAGCTAGGTCTTCATCTGTGTCTGGTGTTAGCTAGTTACTGGCTAGCTAGGTCTTCATCGGTGTCTGGTGTTAGCTAGTTACTGGCTAGCTAGGTCTTCATCTGTGTCTGGTGTTAGCTAGTTACTGGCTAGCTAGGTCTTCATCGGTGTCTGGTGTTCGCTAGTTACTGGCTAGCTAGGTCTTCATCTGTGTCTGGTGTTAGCTAGTTACTGGCTAGCTAGGTCTTTATCTGTGTCTGGTGTTCGCTAGTTACTGGCTAGCTAGGTCTTCATCTGTGTCTGGTGTTAGCTAGTTACTGGCTAGCTAGGTCTTCATCTGTGTCTGGTGTTAGCTAGTTACTGGCTAGCTAGGTCTTCATCTGTGTCTGGTGTTAGCTAGTTACTGGCTAGCTAGGTCTTCATCTGTGTTTGGTGTTCGCTAGTTACTGGCTAGCTAGGTCTTCAGCCATTATGGAACAAAAGGGGGGGAAAGATTGTTCAAAACTCAGACGCAGTTGTCAAGTCAACACATCCATCAGTGATGCTGTGACATGCCAAATGGGAGATGCATAAAAAATATATATAACATTGATACATTTTCAATGTTGTATGAGTTGCTTTGTGTTTCACCAAATTAGCTTGAGATTATTTTACTGCAACACCGCTCACTGCATCCACGTTGCTTGACATAGGTGTTTCATAGAGCAGTCAGTCAAGGCGAGCTCATGAATATAAGAACCCCACCCACTCAGCATGTCTTTTCAAACTTCCTGGTAGTTAGCCATGAGAGAAACATTTATTTTTAATTCAAGATCCAACCATAGCCATTCTGTGACCGTCTCATGATTGATTTATTAACTTGAATCTAATGAGCACAAATGTTGTGAACACTGAACAGAAATATAAACGCAACATGTAAAGCGTGTTTCATGAGCTGAAATAAAAGATCCCAGGAATGTTCCTTCCATACGCACAAAAAGCTTATTTCTCTACATTCTTGGGCACAAATGAGTTTACATCCATGTCAGTGAGTATTTCTCCTTTGCCAATGTAATCCATGAAAGGTGTGGCATGTTAATAAACTGATTAAACAGCATGATCATTACACAGGTGCAATAAAAGACCACTCAAAAATGTGCAGTTTTGCCACATATCACAATGCAACTTACAGTACCAGTCAAAAGTTTGGGCACACCTACTCATTCCAGGGTTTTTCTTATTTTAAAAAAAAAAGTTCTACATTGTAGAATATTAGTGGAGACATCAAAACTATAAAATAACACATACTGTATGGAATCATGCAGTAACCAAAAATAAAAGTGTTAAACAAATCAAAATATATTCTTCAAAAGTAGCCACCCTTTGCCTTGATGACAGCTTTGCACACCCTTGGCATTCCCTCAACCAGCTTCATGCATTTCAATTAACAGGTGTGCCTTGTTAAAAGTTCATTTGTGGAATTTCTTTCCTTCTTAATGCATTTGAGCCAATCAGTTGTGTTGTGACAAGGTAAGGGTGGTCTACAGAATATGGCCCTATTTGGTGAAAGACCAAGTCCATATTATGGCAAGAACAGCTCAAATAAGCAAAGAGAAGTGACAGTCCATCATTACTTTAAGAACTTTGAAAGTTTCTTCAAGTGCAGTCGCATAAACCATCAAGGGCTATGATGAAACTGGCTCTCATGAGGACCAAAATAGGAATGGAAGACCCAGAGTTACCTCTGCTGCAGAGGATAAGTTCATTAGAGTTACCATCCTCAGAAATTGAAGCCCAAATAAATGCTTCACAGAGTTCAAGTAACAGACACATCTCAACATCAACCGTTCAGAGGAGACTGTGTAAATCAGGCCTTCATGGTCAAGCTGCTGCAAATAAACCACTACTAAGGGAAACCAATAAGAAGAAGAGACTTGCTTGGGCCAAGAAACATAAGCAATGGACATTAGACCGGTGGAAATCTGTCCTTTGGTCTGATTAGTCCAAATTTGAGATGTTTGGTTCTACCCACCGCGTATTTGTGAGACGCAGAGTATGTGAACGGATGATCTCCACGTGTGTGGTTCCCACCATGAAGCATGGAGGAGGTGTGATGGTGTGATGGGAGTGCTTTCCTGGTGACACTGAATTTGGAATTCAAGGAGCACTTAACCAGCATGGCTACCACAGGATCAGCAGTGATACAACATCCCATCTGGTTTGCTCTTAATGGGACTGTCATTTGTTTTTCAATAGGACAATGACCCAACACATCTCCAAGCTGTGTAAGGGCTATTTGACCAAGGAGAGTGATTGAGTGCTGCATCAGATGACTTGGCCTCCACAATCATCCGACCTCAACCCAATTGAGATGTTTCTTATTTTTATTACATTTTTAAACTTTTATTTAACTAGTCAAGTCAGTTAAGAACAAATTCTTATTTACAATGACGGTATAAGGGCACAAGGCGAGACCCAGATGCAGACACAGAAGGCAGATGGTTAGAGTCCAAGATGTTTATTAACAATCCAAAAGGGGTAGGCAAGAGAATGGTTGTGGACAGGCAAAAGGTCAAAACCAGTTCCAGAGGTACAGAATGGCAGGCAGGCTCGAGGTCAGGGCAGGCAGGTGGGAATGGAGTCCAGAAAAACAGGAAAAGGTCAAAACCAGGAGGACTAGTAAAAGAGAATAGAAAAGCAGGAACACGGGAAAAACGCTGGTTGACTTGAACATACAAGACAAACTGGCACAGAGAGACAGGAAACAGGGATAAATACACTAGTGAAAATAAGTGACACCTGGAGGGTGATCAGGGTGTGACAGACAGCCTACACTTGTCAAACCCAGATGACGCTGGGCCAATTGTGCGCCGCTCTATGGGAGTCCCAATCACGGCCGGTTGTGATACAGCCTGGAATCGGACCAGGGTGTCTGTAGTGACGCCTCAAGCACCGCTGTACGGGCAGGCATGGGCTACCGACAAGAAACACAATTCCATTTTATCGATGTCATGTTATTAAATGGCAATGCGCAGAGATACTGTGATGAGATCCTGAGGCCCATTGTCGTGCCGTTCATCCGCCACCATCACCTCATGTTTCAGCTCGATAACGCACAGGCCCATGTCGTAAGGATCTGTACACAATTCCTGGAAGCTGAAAATGTTCCAGTTCCTCCCTGGCCTTCAAACTCACCAGACATGTCACCGATTAGGCATTCTCTGGATCGATGTGTACGACAGCGTGTTCCAGTTCCCAACAATATCCAGTAACTTTGCACAGCCATTTAAGAGGAGTGGGACAACATTCCACGTGCCACAATCAACAGCCTCATCAACTCTATGAGAAGGAGATGTGAAACGCTGCATGAGCCAAATGGAGGTCAACAGATGCATATCTGTATTCCCAGTCATGAGAAATCCATAGATTAGGACCTAATGAATTCATTTCAGTTGACTGATTTCCTTATATGAACTGTAACTCAGTAAAATCTTGGAAAATGTTGCATGTTGCATTTATATTTTTGTCCAGTATATTTAGGTCAGGCAAAGCAGCACTCCCTATTTTTCTAAAAAATAGAGAGAGAGTTGTCTTTGGAGCAATATGAGAGGAGAGAGGGACTTTCCTGTGAAAATCAGGGATTCCTTAGAGGAAATATGCTGGAAAACAGCAGTAATTCTATAGAAAAGGAATAATACCCCAGAGTACAAAGAAGTAGTCCACACAGAATAATAATTTTAAAAGAGGAACATATTTTATGTTTTTAATACACAGTAAGTCACTTACTACCTCATAGCTTTAAAACAGATTGACTTGTAGGTGGCGTTGAAGAGAGTTCAAAAGAAGGCTTCAAAGACTGTGATGTATTTATGAGACAATGAATTAGTGGAACAATAATCATTTCCACTGGTTTTACTGTAGATTGTAACGAGAGCTGTAAAGGTTTGTGCTATTCATTAGTGGTACATTCAGAATGCATAATGCTCACACTAAAACTCAAGCATGCGCACATTCAACAGACGCCTTCAATCTTATCTCATAAATAGGGTCATTCCTCCCACTGGAATGACTCCAAAACAAACATTCTTAACATCGCTAACAAATTAGTTATTCGGTCTAGCTCTGTCTCCATCTCATCTCCATGTCCTCATACAGTCCCATTGACCCTTTCAACATGTTAACTTTTCTCACCTCCGGACATACAGTATGTTTACAATAAATGCAGAAACATGATTATGTAGTCAGAAGGCTTTTTAAAAATATATTTATCACACTCTATCACCAAAACACAGAAATTATAAAAGTGGAATTGTGTGATATGGGTGTGTTTTGAATTTACTGCATTTTCCCTGTTTTGCTTGAGAGGCAGAAAGCCAATCGCAATCAGAAAGATCAATTCCAAATTCCTAAACCTCCAGCATGAAGAACATTACACCACAAATCAATCAAACCCCCATTCAGAACATTCCCTCTCTCAATGTGTTAGTTATGGTCACAACCCAAATCTGACTTAAGAGTGTTGAGGCTTCATATAGAGAAGTTATCACTGGTGTGCATTACCACAGCTGCCTCACCTCAAGCCTACAACCAGCTGTTAGTAATAGCCACCCAAATAAATGATTAGTTATTGGTGTAGTGGGAGAACTAGAGTATGAAGTAGGGCTGTGAAGGTTATGGAATTTTGGGTTAAGTTATTTTGTCAGGCAAATGCCCATTTTCACCTTATAACCGATCCAATTGCAAAATTAAGGCATGCTACTTTCTCCTCATCGCTGTCTGCTGCACTACTTCCAGCAGCTGCAGTAGCACCAAATCTTCCTTTTTTTTTACAAACCCTTGCTATCTCCTTGTTCTATTTGTGGTAGCACATTGCTTTCCGGTTGCTTAGCAATCACAGTAAACAAGTCTATCAGTGGTCACGCAGTTGCACTGGGTGAAAACTGGTTGAATCAACGTTGTTTCCACATCATTTCATCCAACAAATTCAATGTAATGACATTCAATCAACGTTAAAAAAAAACTGATTGGATTGCAAAAAAAGTCATCAAAATAAGGGAATTTCATATTTTTTTCACCTAACTTTTAACCTAAATCCAATAACATGGTGAAATGTGACAGTACCCTCCCCTTGAGGCGCGGCTCCAGCAGCGCGCCGACACTGGCCTTGGGGATGACCCTGAGGGCGAGGCGCAGGGCGATCTGGATGGAGACGGTGGAACTAACACGTCCTCCACCGGCACCCAGCATCTCTCCTCCGGACCGTACCCCTCCCACACCACGAGGTACTGAAGGCCCCTCGCCCAACGCCTCAAATACAGCATGGATTGAACTGAATATGCCGGGGCCCCCTCGATGTCCAGAGGGGGCGGAGGAACCTCCAGCACCTCAGACTCCTGGAGTGGACAAACACCACCGACCTGAGGAGAGACACATGGAACGAGGGGTTAATTTGATAATCTGGGGGAAGCTGTAACTTGTAACATACCTCGTTCAGTCTCCTCAGGACTTTGAATGGTCCCACAAACCGCGGGCCCAGCTTCCTGCAGGGCAGGCGGAGGGGCAGGTTTCGGGTAGAGAGCCAGACCCGGTGCCTCACTGCGGTGGCGATCTGCGCAGGTTTTCTGGCGCCTCACGGCCTGCTGAAGGTGCACATGAGCGGCGTCTCATGTCTCCTCAGCGCGCCTAAACCAGACGTCCACCGCAGGAGCCTCGATCTGGCTCTGATGCCAAGGCGCCAGAACCGGCTGGTACCCCAGTACGCACTGGAAGGGGGAGAGGTTAGTGGAGGAGTGGCGGAGCGAGTTCTGGGCCATCTCTGCCCAGGGCACGAACGCCGACCACTCCCCTGGCCGGTCCTGGCAATACGACCGCATAAATCTACCCACATCCTGGTTTACTCTCTCCACCTTCCTGTTACTCTCGGGGTGAAAACCCGAGATAATGCTGACCGAGACCCCCAGACGTTCCATGAATGCCCTATCAGACCCTTGACGTGAACTGGGGACCTCGATCAGATACTATGTCCTCAGGCACCCCGTAGTGCTGGAAGACGTGTGTAAACAGGGCCTCTGCAGTCTGTAGGGCCGTAGGGAGACCGGGCAAAGGGAGGAGACGACAGGACTTAGAAAACCGATCCACAATGACCAGGATCGTGGTGTTACCCTGTGATGGAGGAAGATCCGTTAGGAAATCCACCGACAGGTGCGACCACGGCCGTTGTGGAAGGGGTAAGGGTTGTAACTTCTCTCTGGGCAAGTGCCTAGGGGCCTTGCACTGGGCGCACACTGGGCAGGAGGAGACATAAACCTTTACGTCCTTAGCTAAAGTGGACCAACAGTACTTCCTACTAAGACAGCGCACTGTCCGACCGATGCCCGGATGACCAGAGGAGGTTGACGTATGGGCCCAATAGATCAAACGGTCGTGGACAGCAGACGGACCGTACAGACACCCAGCTGGACATGGGAGGGGAGTGGGCTCTGTACGTAACACCTGCTCGATGTCCGTGTCCAGCTCCCACACTACCGGTGCCACCAGGCAAGAGGCCGGGAGTATGTGTCATACATCCGGGACAGTGAGTCTACCTTCGCGTTCTGGGAACCTGGTCTGTAGTATAGGGTAAAAACAAAACAGGTAAAAAACATGGCCCACCTTGCCTGGCGAGGATTCAGTCTCCTCGCCACCCGGATGTACTCCAGATTGCGGTGGTCAGTCCAGATGAGAAAAGGGTGCTTAGCCCCCTCAAGCCAATGTCCCCACGCCTTCAAAGCCTTGACGACAGCCAACAACTCCCGGTCACCCACGTCATAGTTTCACTCCGCTGGGCTGGGCTTCTTCGAAAAGAAGGCACAGGGGCGGAGCTTTGGTGGCATACCCAAGCGCTGAGAGAGCAGGCTCCTATCCCAGCCTCGGACACGTCCACCTCCACTAGCGTCCACCTCCACTATGAACGCCAAAGAGGGATCCGGGTGAGCCAGCACGAGCCCCCAGCTGACCAAAAGCCCTGTCTGCCTCAGCTGACCACTGCAAACGCACCGGTCCCCCCTTCAGCAGTGAGGTAATGGGAGTCTCTACCTGACCAAAGCCCAGGATAAACCTCCGGTAGTAGTTGGCTAACCCTAGAAACCGCTGCACAATTAGGCACTGCTGTAATGTGGGCACTCTCCATCTCCACCCCTGAAGTGGAAATGAGGTAGGAAAAACAGGCATTTCTCAGCCTTGACATACAGGACATGCTCCAACAGTCGACCAAGCGTGTAGCGGAGTATATAAGAATGTAGTCGACATACACCACTACACCCTGCCCGTGCAGGTCCCGGAAAATCTCCTCTACAAAGGCCTGGAAGACTGATGGAGCATTCATCAACCCATACGGCATGACGAGGTACTCATAGTGCCCTGAGGTGGTACTAAATGCCATCACTCGTCCCCCTCCCGGATACGCACCAGGTTGTTAGCGCTCCTGAGATCCAATTTTGTGAAGAAGCGTGCGCCGTGCATTGACTCAATCACACTGGTTATGAGAGGTAGGGGGTAACTGTACCTCACTGTGATCTGGTTGATGCCTCGATAGTCAATACACGGGCGCAGACCTCCATCCTTCTTCTTCACATAAAAGAAACTCGAGGAGGCAGGTGAAATGGAGGGCCGAATGTACCCCTGCTCCAGGGATTCTGAGACATATGTTTCCATAGCCGTCATCTCCTCTTGTGACAGGGGATACACGTGACTCCTGGGAAGTGCTGCTTCTACCAGGAGATTTATCACACAATCACCCATCGATGGGGTGGTAATTGAGTCGCCTTCTTCTTACAGAAGGCGAGAGCCAAATCGGCATATTCAGAGGGGATGCGCACGGTGGAGACCTGGTCTGGACTTTCCACCGTAGTCACACCGACGGAAACCCCTAAACAACTCCCCGAGCACTCTCTTGACCACCCCGTGAAAGCCCTCTGTTGCCTGAATTTACGAGCGCCTTATGCTGGGAATGCGGGGAAAACTCAGGAATATTAATATACACAAACATGTGTGCAACAGAGGCCTCTGGGTGAGCCTGGTGCCGACTCACCTTGGGTGACACAAGAGTGCCCTGCCTGCTGCCTCGACTCCCAGAGGAACCTCTCCAGCACGGACCGACCGGCAGTGCGCCCTCTGCGGCCACAGATGGTGCATGGACCGGCCCCTCCTCAGGTCGCCCTACGTGCAGCACCTCCCAGCTCCATGGGCATAGGAGCTGTGGTGCTGGGGATGGACCTCGGCGGAAGTCGTGATGATAAGGCCCTATAAAATCCACATTGAGGAGAACGCAGACAGAATCACGGGAACCAGATATTAACATGTAATTCAACAATATAAAATAAATGCAATGAACTTAATAGGAAATCAACTAAATGTATTGAACTTATTAGAACATGTATTCATTTGCTCAAGTTAATCATAAGACATGAACAAAATGCATCAGTGATTCTTATTTTACTGCAACTTTCTGAAACTGCACTGGAATGCCCATGTCTGTGTGTGTGGTGCGTGTGTGTCTTCACTTTGTGTAGCCGTTAGCGATGATGCTAATCATGACCTTCTTCTGGTAGAGATCTAAAGAATTTCCCAAAAACCTTCTCAGTTAAATGTTTACTACAAAGTAGCCTCTGCCTGCCTGGGAGAACGATATCATTATTATTTGCATCATTCCAGTGGCCATTTGTTTTGCAAACTCTGCAATCACATGAGCGCTAAAAACAACGCTGCTAATCAACAGTACGTTGCTGGTGCACACTTGCATTAAAGGGTCAAAAAGAAATGGCACTGACCTACACACAATAAATACCCCATAATGTCAAAGTGGAATTATGTTTTTAGATATTTTTTACAAATTAATAAAAAAAATTAAAGCTGAAATGTCTTGATTCAATAAGTACAATTACAGGTGACCTTCCTAACTCTGTTGCCGGAGAGGAACGGAACTGCACAGGGATTTCACCACGAGGCCAATGGGGACATTAAAACAGTTACAGAGTTGGCTGTGATAGGAGAAAACTGAGGATGAATCATCAACATTGCAGTTACTCCACAATACTAATCTAATTGACAGAAGGAAAATATATTACAAAACATGGATCCTGTTTGCAACAAAGCATTAATGTTGTACTGCAAAAAATGTGGCAAAGCAATTCACTTTTTGTCCTGAATACAAACATCATACATTTACATTTTACATTACTAAGTGTTATGTTTGGGGCAAATACAATACAACACATTACTGAGTACCACTCCATATTTTCAAGCATAGTGGTTGCTGCATCATGTAATGGGTATGCTTGTAATCGTAAAGGACTGGGGAGTTTTTTCAGGACTAAAAAATAAACATAATGGAGCTTAATTAACACAGGCAAAATACTAGAGGACAACCTGGTTTAGTCTGCTTTCCACCAGACACTGGGAGATTAATTCATCTTTTAGCAGGACAATAACCTAAAACACTAGGCCAAATCTACAAAACCTACACTGGAGCTCTTACCAAGAAGATTGAGTAGCGAAGTTACAATTTGGACTTAAATCTAATTAAAAATATATGGCAAGACCTAAACATGGTTGTCTACCAATGATCAACAACCAACTTGACAGAGCTTGAAGAACTTGGAAAAGAATAATGTTGCACAATCCTGGTGTGGAATGATCTTACAGACTTACCCAGAAAGACTCAGTGCTGTAATCATTACCAAAGGTGCTTCTACAAAGTATTGACTCAGGGGTGTGAATACCCATGTAAATATTTTCACTTTGTCATTATGGGGTATTGTGTGTAAATGGGTGAACAAAATAAAATGTGGAATAAGTCAAGGGGTATGAATACTTTCTGAAGGCACTGTATCTCTCATACATCTCCCTAAACCTCCTGGGGTCCAGCAACATTAAGGTAGTTTTACATGACATTACATTTCATACTACTTTTCACAAAACATTAAGTGTGTGCCCTCAGGCCACTACTGTACTACCACAATCTAAACTCAGGACACTAAACTTAGGACACTAAAGAGGCCTTTCTACTGACTGAAAAACACCAAAGGAAAGATGCCCAAGGTCCCTCCTCATCTGTGTGAACGTGTCTTAGGCATGCTGCAAGGAGGCATGAGCACTGCAGATGTGGCCAGAGAAATAAATTGCAATGTCCGTAATGTGTGAGACGCCTAAGACAGCGCAACAGGGAGACAGGGCGGACAGCTGATCGTCCTCGCAGTGACAGACCAGGAGTTACACAAGGAACGCACA
Organism: Oncorhynchus mykiss; assembly: GCF_013265735.2. Taxonomy (NCBI): domain Eukaryota; kingdom Metazoa; phylum Chordata; class Actinopteri; order Salmoniformes; family Salmonidae; genus Oncorhynchus; species Oncorhynchus mykiss. The sequence continues at coordinate 26,182,718 of NC_048572.1, read as the reverse complement.
ATCCCTCCATCAGTGCTCAGACTGTCCGCAATAGGCTGAGAGAGGCTGAACTGAGGGCTTGTATGCCTGTTGTAAGGCAGGTCCTCACTAGACATCACAGGCAACAACGTCTCCTATGAGCACAAACCCACTGTCGCTGGACCAGACAGGACTGGTAAAAAGTGCTCTTCACTGACGAGTCGCGGTTTTGTCTCACCAAGGGTGATGGTCGGATCCGCGTTTATCGTCGAAAGAATGAGCGTTACACCGAGGTCTGTAGTCTGGAGTTGGATCGATTTGGAGGTGGAGCGTCCGTCATGGTCTGGGGCGGTGTGTCACAGCATCATCGGACTGAGCTTGTTGTCATTGCAGGCAATCTCAACGCTGTGCGTTACAGGGAAGACATCCTCCTCCCTCATGTGGTACCCTTCCTGCAGGCTCATCCTGACATGATCCTCCAACATGGCAATACCAACATCCATACTGCTCGTTCTGTGTGTGATTTCCTGCAAGACAGGAATGTCAGTGTTCTGCCATGGCCAGAGAAGAGCCCGGATCTCAATCCCATTGAGCATGTCTGGGACCTGTTGGATCGGAGGGTGAGGGCTAGGGCCATTCCCCCCAGAAATGTCCGGGAACTTGCAGGTGCCTTGGTGTACGATGTTTGCATTCAGGACAGAAAGTGAATTGCTTTGCCACATTTCTCACAGCAAGAACTGGCAAATCTGGTGCAGTCCATGAGGAGGAGATGCACTGCAGAACTTAAGGCAGCTGGTGGCCACAGCAGATACTGACTAACTTTTGATTTTGATCCCCCTTTGTTCAGAGACACATTATTCAATTTCTGTTAGTCACATGTCTGTGGAACTTGTTCAGTTTCTGTCTCAGTTGTTGAATCTTGTTATGTTCATACAAATATTTACACATGTTAAGTTTGTTGAAAATAAACGCAGTTGACATTGAGAGGACATTTCCTTTTCTGCTGAGTTTTACAATGCATGTGTTTGCGGGTGTCTGTGTCTGTGTCTCTTCACAGTCCTCGCTGTTCCATAAGGTGTACTTTTATCATTTTTGTTTTTAAACAGACAGCTTGGTGCATTCAGCATGTCAATACTACTTAATAAAACAAGTAGCGATGAAGTCAATCTCCCCTCTACTTTGAGCCATGAGAGATTGACATGCTGCCCTGTTCTGAGCCAATTGTAATTTTCCTAAGTCCCTGTTTGTGGCACCTGATCACATGACTGGACAGTGCGACAAAACTAAGGCTTGTATGAGCTGCCTTGTTAACAGTGCTGTTAAAAAGGCAGAGAAGCGCTTTATTATGGACAGACTTCTCCCCATCTTAGCAACTGTTGCATCAGGTTTTGACAATGACAGTTAACAATCCAGGGTTACTCTAAGTTTAGTCATTGCAACTTGCTCAATTTACACATTATTCATTACAAGATTTAGTTGAGGTTTAGGGTTTAGTGAATGATTTGTCCCAAAGTCGATGCTTTCAGTTTTTTAAATATTAAGTACTAACTTATTTATTTCCAACCATTCTGAAACTGACTTCAGCTCATTATTAAGTGTTGCATTCATTTAATTTGCTGTAGTAGCTGACATGTATAGTGTTGAGTCATCTGCATACTGTATATCTCACTGGTCACCCCCAAAGCCAATCCAAAGATATAAAACTTTATTTTTTTGTGAAGAATCAACAACAAGTGGGACACAATCATGAAGTGGAACGACATTTATTGGATATTTCAAACTTATTTTTTAACAAATCAAAAACTGAAAAATTGGGCGTGCAAAATTATTCAGCCCCTTTACTTTCAGTGCAGCAAACTCTCTCAAGAAGTTCAGTGAGGATCTCTGAATGATCCAATGTTGACCTAAATGACTAATGATGATAAATACAATCCACCTGTGTGTAATCAAGTCTCCGTATAAATGCACCTGCACTGTGATAGTCTCAGAGGTCCGTTAAAAGCGCAGAGAGCATCATGAAGAACAAGGAACACACCAGGCAGGTCCGAGATACTGTTGTGAAGAAGTTTAAAGCCGGATTTGGATACAAAAAGATTTCCCAAGCTTTAAACATCCCAAGGAGCACTGTGCAAGCGATAATATTGAAATGGAAGGAGTATCAGACCACTGCAAATCTACCAAGACCTGGCCGTCCCTCTAAACTTTCAGCTCATACAAGGAGAAGACTGATCAGAGATGCAGCCAAGAGGCCCATGATCACTCTGGATGAACTGCAGAGATCTACAGCTGAGGTGGGAGACTCTGTCCATAGGACAACAATCAGTCGTATATTGCACAAATCTGGCCTTTATGGAAGAGTGGCAAGAAGAAAGCCATTTCTTAAAGATATCCATAAAAAGTGTTGTTTAAAGTTTGCCACAAGCCACCTGGGAGACACACCAAACATGTGGAAGAAGGTGCTCTGGTCAGATGAAACCAAAATTGAACTTTTTGGCAACAATGCAAAACGTTATGTTTGGCGTAAAAGCAACACAGCTGAACACACCATCCCCACTGTCAAACATGGTGGTGGCAGCATCATGGTTTGGGCCTGCTTTTCTTCAGCAGGGACAGGGAAGATGGTTAAAATTGATGGGAAGATGGATGGAGCCAAATACAGGACCATTCTGGAAGAAAACCTGATGGAGTCTGCAAAAGACCTGAGACTGGGACGGAGATTTGTCTTCCAACAAGACAATGATCCAAAACATAAAGCAAAATCTACAATGGAATGGTTCAAAAATAAACATATCCAGGTGTTAGAATGGCCAAGTCAAAGTCCAGACCTGAATCCAATCGAGAATCTGTGGAAAGAACTGAAAACTGCTGTTCACAAATGCTCTCCATCCAACCTCACTGAGCTCGAGCTGTTTTGCAAGGAGGAATGGGAAAAAATGTCAGTCTCTCGATGTGCAAAACTGAGAGACATACCCCAAGCGACTTACAGCTGTAATCGCAGCAAAAGGTGGCGCTACAAAGTATTAACTTAAGGGGGCTGAATAATTTTGCACGCCCAATTTTTCAGTTTTTGATTTGTTAAAAAAGTTTGAAATATCCAATAAATGTCGTTCCACTTCATGATTGTGTCCCACTTGTTGTTGATTCTTCACAAAAAAATACAGTTTTATATCTTTATGTTTGAAGCCTGAAATGTGGCAAAAGGTCGCAAAGTTCAAGGGGGCCGAATACTTTCGCAAGGCACTGTACCTGCTGGAGTGCGTGCTACGAGTGGGTGCTGCTATGGTGACCAGTGAGCTGAGATAAGGCGGGGCTTTACCTAGCAGAGACTTGTAGATAACCTATAGCCAGTGGGTTTGGCAACGAGTATGAAGCGAGGGCCAACCAACGAGAGCGTACAGGTCGCAATGGTGGGTAGTGTATGGGGCTTTGGTGACAAAACGGATGGCACTGTGATAGACTGCATCCAGTTTGTTGAGTAGAGCGTTGGAGGCTTTTTTATAGATGACATCACCGAAGTTGAGGATCGGTAGGATGGTCAGTTTTACAAGGGTATGTTTGGCAGCATGAGTAAAGTACGCTTTGTTGCGATATAGGCTACATATGTTCACGTGGGCCATTTCTAGCACTTTTCTTGGATGATTGATTGTTTTTATTGCTTTTACTGGGAAGCATATCAGAAGTAGACATGACAATGTTATTTCTGTTTGAGCTGATAGTGCAGGGTGAACTTCTAAGGCACACCGCCTTAGTGCTAACAGTAGAACTCTGGTTCACAGGCACATGATTACTGTATAAAATAGCTGTAGGATCAAAAGAGGCTTTCAGGGGAGTTAGAGGGACATACGTTAGGTTACTTACGTTCATTCAAACCTCTACACAAAACTCTCACTAAGAAATCCCCCATTTTCTTATTCCCTGAAGAATTCTTCTGTATGTTATTCTCCTTACACCATTTGTTATCTTCACTGTCAAAGTGGAGGCACTTTGCTTAATTGCCCCAATTAGAATGTTTCATTTCCCTTAAACAAACTAACCAATAACATTTACTCACATCCATGGGCCAGGATGCAATCAACATCAACTTCTGTACAGCAGGAATGACTTACAGATGTTTGGGACCATCTCAGAGATAGGCTCAGTTACAGTTGAAGTCGGACATTTACATACACCTTAGCCAAATACATTTAAACTCAGTTTTTCACAATTCCTGACATTTAATCCAAGTTAAAATCCCCTGCCTTAGGTCAGTTAGGATCGGCACTTTATTTTAAGAATGTGACATTTCAGAATAATAGTAGAGCGAATTATTTACTTCAGCTTTTATTTCTTTCATCACATTCCCAGTGGGTCAGAAGTTTACATACACTCAATTAGTATTTGGTAGCATTGCCTTTAAACGGTTTAACTTGGGTCAAACCTTTCAGGTAGCCTTCTACAAGCTTCCCATAATAAGTTGGGTGAATTTTGGCCCATTCCTCCTGACAGAGCTGGTGTAACTCAGTCGGGTTTGTAGGCCTCCTTGCTCGCACACGCTTTTTCAGTTCTGCCCACATATTTTCTATAGGATTGAGGTCAGGGCTTTGTGATGGCCACTCCAATACCTTGAATTTGTTGTCCTTAAGCCATTTTGGCACAACTTTGGAAGTATGCTTGGTGTCATTGTCCAATTGGAAGACCCATTTGCGAACAAGCTTTAACTTCCTGACTGATGTCTTGAAATGTTGCTTCAATATATCCACATAATTTTCCTTCCTCATGACACCATCTATTTTGTAAAGTGCAGCAAAGCACCCCCACAACATGTTGCTGCCACCCCCATGCTTCACGGTTGGGATGGTGTTCTTCGGTTTGCAAGCATTCCCTTTTTCCTCCAAACATAACAATGTTCATTATGGCATTGGTTACAGCATTGGACATTTAGATTAACAGTATACAGTTCACCTCTAAAACATTTGATCGGGTCCTATGGAAATAATATGGGAGTGTGACTGTGTGTAGGTGGGCGTTCATGTGTGCGTGCTTGGTGCATGTGGAGCCCACACACTCGGTGCTCCACCTCTAGAATGGTCTACAACTGACTAGGTATCCCCTTTGTGCTTCCCTTTCCCTTCTGTGAAGTTCAGTCAAGGGAAAAGTCTTGAACATATATATTTGCACATTATTGTTTCAAACCCACACTGGAGTGATTATCATCTCTGTAATCAGAGACAATCTGGCACATCTCACTGGGGAGGGATGAAATAGAAGGGAAATGGAACGGACACGCATGTACACACAATGTGTTCTCTCTACTCTGCTGTACATCATTTTTTGCTCTCACTATCAGTATAGCATTTATCGTTAAGGAGGTATGGTCCAGTACGGCATCCCGGGAAAATAAATAGTGGGGGTGATCCGTACCGGTTAAACATCACAATAGTTCAAACAAAAGGTGAAGAAAACTGTAGGCTATTTCACCATTATATGTCATTACTGCATGTCAGAGGCATGAAACATTTGCGAAAGGACTTGATACACTGATATTTTGCCAAGGCAGAGATGCGAGGCCGTCACTGAGACTCATGCGGACAGCAGTGGACGCATAAATTCGGGCCTCACATTAGCCTTAATGTCGTGACACTTTTTGGTGTTTTGTGTAAAAGATGTCTCTTTCCATTCACCACTGTTTGAGGGCTGGAAACGCAGTAAGTTGTGAGTAGATGAACATGTGCGGGTAGCCTAGTAAAGGAGCCCTTTGAAATTATTGTTTGACATTCAGATAAAAATATGACTGGTTGTGATTACGCCACAATAAAAGATCATCCATTTTAAAAGTTAAATGACAAATCTTTACAACGAGCCCCACGGAGATCATGTGTGCAAGCGCTTGCACACATAGGAGGTCCCGTACTGGTAAAAAATTAAATCACCTTTCACCCCTGGGTAACAAACCATTTCCATCCTGTCATGATGATGAATAACAGCGATCACCTTTGGCCCTTTCATTGACCTCTGTTCTCATCAACCAATGGCAGAAATCTACCAGGCAGCCCATAGCTGAACTATAACCTCTAATAGCTCCACCCATAAAGGGGATATGTGTGTGTGTGTATGTGTGTGTGCGTGTGGAGGCCAGGGGGAGGAGTTAAAGGAGGGTGGGCTCATTTTAATGGCTGGAATGGAATTAATGGAACGGAATCAAAGATGTTTTCCATGTCTATGATTCCGTTCCATTCATTCCGTTCCAGCCATTACAATGAGCCCACCCTCCTTTAACTCCTACAACTAGCATCCATTGTTGTCTGTGTGTTTAGGCCAAGACATGGGGTAAGTGCTACACAGAAGGGACAAGGCAAACCCTGAAAAGCCTTATAATGCCATGCTTTGTTCAGGTTTGTTGCACTGGCTCTATGGGACCCCTAGAGAAATGTCACCCTGCTCCTCTGCACACTCCACTGGCTTCCAGTCTAAGCTCGCATCCATTGCAAGACCATGTTGCTTGCCTACAGAGCAGCAAGAGAAACTGCCCCTCCCTACCCTCAGGCTATGCTCAAACCCTACACCCCAACCTGAGTACTCTGTTCTGCCACCTCTGGTCTCTTGGCCCTCCACCCTTACGGTAGGGCAGCTCCTGCTCAGCCAGGTCCAAGCTCTTCTCTGTGCTGGCACCCCAATGGTGGAATCAGCTTCCCCCTGAAGCAAGGACAGCAGAGTCCTGAAACCCTACCTCTTCAAAGAGCATCTTAAATATCCCCCCCCCCCCCCACACACACACACTTTATTTAGAAAAAGTTCACTTACCATGCTTGTAATATATGGTTTTCCCACCTAGTGTTCTTAAGATGAACGCACTAACTGTAAGTCGTTCTGGATAAGAGTGTCTGCTAAATGACTAAAATGAGAAGTGGATATCGTTTCTCTCTCTCTCTCTCTCTGTGTGTGTGCGTGTGCGTGTGTGTGTGTGTGTGTGTGTGTGTAGTTATTTTGTCATAAAACAAATCAAAGCTGCTGGTCAGGTTGATGCCTGATATGGTTAATTATAATGTATCCTCAAAGTTATTCAGTCAGCAACAAGGCAACAAGGCAGGATATTTAGCTTAATTCAAAGCAACTCGACTAGATGTGTGAGGTGGGGAATGAAAATACGTTTATGGGAGCTGAAAACAACACGTTTTATATGATTTTCCTACTTTTGAACACAAATTCCACAGTTCACGGGCTCAATAACTGAATTAAACTTCAGTCCTCCTTCTCATCGCTTTCCTCATCACCAGGGAGTACCTCCCCCGCTCTCATCTTGTAACATGAACGAGCGGCACCTTTTTCCATCAAATGTTTTCTTCGTCATGGGCAAATCTCAGTGCAGTGAAGATCTCGCTCACGGCTTTTCATTGCGTTCCGGTTGTTTGATGCGCGGGCGATGATGGGACGCGGTCTTTCACGCACTGACTGATACCCGACTGGATAAAACACCTTTTTTTTAAAGAGGAATTTTGCTGACTTCTCCAACTTTTATTTTCTAATGCTTGCAGGTATGATTGTTTTGTTAACTCTAGAAGCAACTACCATTTCAATACATTCACGTGACAGACGGGAATGTATAGACGCATCAAGCATTACTAATCAATGATTATCAAATCCAATTTCCACTCTTACAGTTGCATCATTTACTTTGCTTTGTGTGATTAGGCTACTATGACCAATGTGAGAAAGTCTCAGGGTTTTATCACCATCACCATTACACTAATAGGCTAAGTGAGTCTGATATATCCAGTAATTCCTCTAATCATAATTCGTTGACGTATTAAACAAATCATATTCCTGGTCACTTTCATAACCCAGATGGAGATTTTTTATCAAGCATTTGAATTTGTGCTGCATTCAAACAAATTATTTATTTGAATTTAAGCTTGGTATGATCATATATTCCTTGTGTAGAGAATAGTTGTAAAACATCAGAGGAATTTAGGCTATTGTTGGAGCCAATTAAATGTAACAATTTCCCACCCTGTGCCACCAACGAAATGGACTTCACCACCAACGCTATCTGCCGGTGACAACGCTTTTGCAGAGAATACTTCGATAACACTCAAGCAGATGGTGATGACTGTAGGGGATTGAGCGCCCTCTGCTGGCCTTATTTTATACACCAGTCACCTGTTTCTTTTTGCGCAATCTTCCTTCCTCTCTCTGTCTTTTAGGCCCTGGTGGAGCAGTGCGATGACTCCCATTCCCCTGTGTCTGCTGCTGCTCTGTGCCCTGCCCCTGTGTCTTCTTGCCTGGGGGGGCCACGGTGATGGTGTTGATGAAGAGTATGGCTGGTCCATGCAGAGGGTCCCGTTAATTCTAGACAGGCACACAGTGCATCTGCGGAGCCCCACGTTTGGTGGGAAGGTTGAGGGGGCAGGTGAGGATGAGGAGGGGGGGTGTGGGATAAAGTGTCAGAGTGCCCTCCCCCCTCCCGACTGGGCCACACTGGAGAGCATGCTGGGATACGAGACGGTGTACGAGAACGGCACGCGCACACACAGCAACGTCACGCTGCAGGGCCTGAATGACACAACCTCACACACGCCCTTACACACCCCCTCACACACTCGCAGGAAACGTCAGGTGTATGGCGAGGACGGACGCTTTGTCATATCGGACAGCCACTTCACCACCAGCTACCCGTTCTCCACGGCGGTCCGCCTATCCACGGGCTGCTCCGGGGTCCAAGTGTCTGAAAAACACATACTGACGGCAGCCCACTGCGTCCACGATGGGAAGGACTACCTGCAGGGGGTCCGCAGGCTGAAAGTGGGGGTCCTACAGGTCAAATCTAAACGAGGTAGGAGGGGTGGGAGGAGGAGAGGGGGGAGGAGAGGAGGAGGAGAGGGGCAAGGAGAGGAAGTGGTAGGAGAAGAGGAGAAAGGGAATGGGATAGATGGAGAAGAACCGAGACAGGAGCAGAGACGGAGAGGAGGGAGGAGAGGAGGAGGAGAGGGGCAAGGAGAGGAAGTGGTAGGAGAAGAGGAGAAAGGGAATGTGATAGATAGAGAAGAACCGAGACAGGAGCAGAGACGGAGAGGAGGGAGAAGGAGGAAGGGAGAAAGGGAGAAACAGAACAGGGTTGATGAGACTGGAGCAGAGGGAGGTGAAGGAGGGAACATGAAGAAGGAGAGGGGACAAGGAGGGGGTAGGCAGAGAAAGAAAGGTAGCAGAAGCAGCCGTGTACAACGCAGCACCGAACCCAAAACTCAGCCCTCCTTCCACTGGACACGCGTAAAACAAACCCACATCCCCAAAGGTTGGATACACACAGGAGATAGAACCAACGCCATATCCCACAACTACGATTACGCCCTCCTGGAGCTCAAACAGGCAATTAAACAGAAGCACATGAAACTGGGTGTAGTGGCCGCTACAAAGCCCCTCCCCTTGGGTCGCATCCACTTCTCAGGGTTCGACAACGAGCCAGAGGGAGGACAAAAGGATGGAGGGGGGGAAAAGGTGGTCTATCGCTTCTGTTCAGTGACGGAGGAGTCAGACGACCTGTTGTATCAGCATTGTGATGCCCAGCAGGGGGCGTCAGGCGCTGGTGTATACATCCGCCTCAGACAGGAAGTGGTGGGGTCCAATAAGGGGAAGTGGCAGCGGAAGGTTATCGGGGTGTTCTCAGGGCACCGCCGGGTGGACGGGGACGGGGGTGAACAGAGGGACTATAATGTGGCGGTGAGGATCACTCCGCCTAAATACGCTCAGATCTGCCACTGGATCCATGGGGATCCCAGCATGTGTAGGGAGGCTTGAGACACCAGGGATATGACCGACTGATCAGAGTAAGAAAAAAAGAAGATATGCATTCATGTATCTCCTTTCACTGAGACCTCAAAGCGCTGAGGTGGTGGTGGACAAACTAACCAATGCCCAGCACAGAATGATCAGATGGAATAGAACTTTGGAATATGGGATGATTTTCTTGCTTTGGTCAATCAAACAGATCCCTATCCAGACTGAGGTCTCAAAATTCTATGGTGCGATAAAAACAGGTTTCTTTGTCACACGTGCTTTTTGTTTCCAAGATATACCCATCGTGCACATAATATGGGTGCTAAGATGAGTTCCGTTGGTGATGATTTTTCTTGGGTAAATCTTTGTTTTTAGTGTCTACATGATTCAGTTATCTAGCCAATGCTCTTTTTGTTATCGGAATAGTTTTTTTCCAGGGTCTATATTTTGAGTGTAAATGTGTATTTTGTTGAGTATTTCCAGAACATATATTTTGCTTGGAAAAAAATTTGATCAACAGTGATGTAAAAAAAAAAAGCAAAAATAAAACATCTTTATATTAAAACCTACCATTGAATACCTCAAAAACTTGTGATGGACTGAACATGTTCAAGCATGAATGACAACAGTGGAGACATAAGTGATGAGGCCTGAAGTCTTTCCACCAGTGTATTTTGTATTTTATTGCATCTCAAGGGACTCACATGCAAGTGGGGGAGAGGAGAGGAGTGATGCCATCCAAGAACCAAACACTGCCTTCAACCAAACATATAGCAAATATTGTTATCCACATTTTTTATTTTATACGTTTTATTCCTCTTTTTCTTTCTCAATACTTTTTTTCCCACAACAGATTACGATAGTCACTTTGGAAGAAAAACAACACATGGAACATCCAGTGTATATCTGAGCGGTTTACAGCTAACGAGTTCCCAACACCTCTGGAGTGTTGCTACGGGAGACAATACAACTCTACTGATCACTGCTCCACAATGACCTTAGGTCAGGGTTGTCAAAATTATTCCATGAAGTGCCTAGTGTCTGCTGTTTTTTTTGGTTTGTCCTTTCAAGTAAGCCCTAGACAACCACGTGTGGGGAGTTCCTTACTCATTAGTGACCTTAAATTCATCAATTAAGTATAAAGTAGGAGCGAAAGCCTGCAGACACTCGGTCCTCCGTGGAATGAGTTTGCCCCCTAAGCCTTAGGTTGACATGGGCTGTGTCCCAACAATATTTACAAACCTCCTTTCCTTGTCTCCTTCATTTCATGACCACTGGTTGGTTTTCACCAATTGCCTTTCACCTATCAATTCAATTCAGATAATTGGCCGTTAAGTAAAGGAGACAAGTAAATGAGGATTTTTTAAAGTATGTGGATGCAGCCTAGATCAACTTCACTTGACATGGTCAAATGCAGTAACACTCCACACCAGCAGGGAGAGCCACAGTAAACACTGGGGACTGAGTTTGCATTCAGTGCTGCCTCCAAATACAGATGAGAGATATTTTTCGAAACTGCTTGAATTTTTTAAAAACCTAGAATTCATAGACATAACTAAAATATATGATACATTTTCTCTCAAAATAAAGATTAAAGAAATATATGTATAATCTATACTTAAAAATATTCTAAAATGCATATGTCAATTTGAACATAGTCCACAAATGTTGCATGTAACACACAATCAAAAAAATAGACAAAATAAAAACAAAACATTTTGTCGTATGATTTGTCATCTCGTAAACCCAGATTTGTGGTGACAGTTGTACATATTTCAATATTACTGCATCTGTTCTCAAAGAGGCTGGGTGGCTCAATTAATGGAGAGGAGTACAACTAAGTGTTGAATGATGTTACAAAGACAGCAATATACAGAATTTGATTGGATAGCGAGGGACAGGATAGGGCAGGGATTGGCCAGTGAGGTTTACACACACCGAACACAGTCCACGGTTAACAACACAATCCTCGTCTGGGAAACGCGCAAGAAAATCAACACAGATCCACCATTCCAAGTCAGCTGACACGTGGGAGTTCCAGAACAAATCTAAATACACTATCATTTTTTATGGTACATTTTTTTCTTAGTTTAGGTAAAGGATAACATTGAAGTACACACACACTCATACACAGTTTAGTTTTCTGTGTCTATGATTCACATCCACAGCTTTTGTTACAACAGCAGACAGAGGTTACGGGGAAGTCAGAGGACAGGGGTCGTAGTGCTGATGGTTGATTGGCTGAAGGGGCTGGGGCGTGACAGGAGGGAGACGGGGGTGCACACATCCACATCCACAGCTCCAGACATAACAACAACCTCTGGAGAGAAGAGACAGAGGCAGAGGGATGGATGATTACCACAATATTATTATGTAACTGGCTCTTTTCAATGCATTGTGTGCATGTCGTTTGGTGCCACTGTGAGAGAACCCTACCTCAGAGGGATGGGTTAGAGGGGTTTACATGAAGTCCTTGATGTTGAGGTCATCCAGGGCATTCTTGGGGGGCGGAGGCCTCCTCGGGCTCCCGGCCATCCCTGGAGATCCCATCTGTCACAGGGAACAGTGTTTCATGAAATAGGTGTGTCTTTGTGTGTGTGTGTGTGTCTGTGTGTACTCTGTGTGTGTCTTACCGGTGCTCCTGGGGCTGCAGGGGCTCCAAAGCCTGGCCTAACCATGGGCATCATGGGAGCTCCAGCGCCGGCCGCCCCGCCCTGAGAGAGAGGAAACAGTCAGACACTATGGCAGAAATTTTAGTGATGCGTACATGGGCCACCTAAAGGGGTCATTGGCCATCTTAGGTGCTCCTAATGGTCCTAGGTTGAGGGTGGGGTGGTCTTACCATGCTGAATCCTTGGTAAGACCCCATAAAAGAAGGGGATCCCATTGGAACGTTCTAGGGGTGTGGAGTGGGGGAGAGGAGGTGGGAAATTACCACACTACTTACAACACAGGCACAGTAAAGACAACACTGCAACAACAAACACACAGACATATCACTGACACGCACACATAGTAAACATAGACAAAGACATAAAAAAAAAACATTTTAAGACGCACGCAGAGAGAGAACAGCAAAGCACATAAAAACACTCTAACCTCTTAAATCAGGTTCAGGTGATTTGCTCAGAAGCATTTGAAGACCACAGGGTCAATCATAAGAATACATGGATCAGGCAAGCCAGTTTAATCAGCGACTGGTTATCTGATGTTCATGTCAGTGGTGAGGCTTTGGCTAAAATGAACAGCTGAAGCCATAGGTTAATACAGTAACTACAGACCCTATAGCAAAAGCTTTCTTGGCTAATGGTTAGTGCAGCAATTAAATTATGAAGATAAAGCGATCTAAATTTGTATTGTGTTTCGTTTGGACACTGGGAAGAGGAGCTGTTGCTCAAAAAATGGGGATTGAAATAAGGAAATATGCAGATGAACGGGGCATTTTGGGGTCAGGTGGCTTGTTTGAGGTCAGAACTTTAAGGGAAGAAAAGGAGGGAAGTGGTTTCACAAGCAGCTCCTTGGTTTGGGACAAACCTCAGCCCGCTCAGAGCTCTCCAGTATTCCCAGTCCAACCCCTTAGTTTTCCCACAAAATGTTCACCCCTTTAAACCAAACACCAAATTCCAAATGTCCATATTCCAAATGTGATTGGACCACCCTGGAGAGTCAGAGAGGAGAGGTGCGTGTGATTGGCTCCATGCCATGCCTGTCACTGCCATGTGGCTGCACTCCATGCTATATGACAAAGACCAGATTTACCATGGGAGCGCCCCAACTTGGAGGAGCTACCTGAGGAGTTGACCAGCCTCCACTTCCCATCGTGTTCTCCCCCCTGCGGAAGAGATGTCAATCAGTCAGTAAGCAAATAGAAAGAGAGGAAGAAAAGACAGAGGCCCCCAACCTCTTAAAATGTAAAGCTCATTGAGCGCTTGGAAAATGCTATGTGAATGTAATCCATGACATTAAGTTACATGTCGAAACACAAAGTGACACATCCTCAAAACAGGAAAAACGTACGTTTTTTGGCTCCCCATTCCCAGATCTGAAAGAGAGAAAATAAGACATTTCCCAGTCAGACAGAATAATGTACATTTAATATCTTATAACAGTTGCGAGTGCTATGTAACATTATTGTACCTCTACTGTAATTACACTGTATCTGGCTATGTAACATTATTGTACCTCTACTGTAATTACACTGTATCTGGCTATGTGACATTATTGTACCTCTACTGTAATTACACTGTATCTGGCTATGTGACATTATTGTACCTCTACTGTAATTACACTGTATCTGGCTATGTGGCATTATTGTACCTCTACTGTAATTACACTGTATCTGGCTATGTGACATTATTGTACCTCTACTGTAATTACACTGTATCTGGCTATGTGACATTATTGTACCTCTACTGTAATTACACTGTATCTGGCTATGTGACATTATTGTACCTCTACTGTAATTACACTGTATCTGGCTATGTAACATTATTGTACCTCTACTGTAATTACACTGTATCTGGCTATGTAACATTATTGTACCTCTACTGTAATTACACTGTATCTGGCTATGTAACATTATTGTACCTCTACTGTAATTACACTGTATCTGGCTATGTAACATTATTGTACCTCTACTGTAATTACACTGTATCTGGCTATGTAACATTATTGTAATTACACTGTATCTGGCTATGTAACATTATTGTACCTCTACTGTATCTGGCTATGTAACATTATTGTACCTCTACTGTATCTGGCTATGTAACATTATTGTACCTCTACTGTATCTGGCTATGTAACATTATTGTACCTCTACTGTATCTGGCTATGTAACATTATTGTACCTCTACTGTATCTGGCTATGTAACATTATTGTACCTCTACTGTATCTGGCTATGTAACATTATTGTACCTCTACTGTATCTGGCTATGTAACATTATTGTACCTCTACTGTATCTGGCTATGTAACATTATTGTACCTCTACTGTATCTGGCTATGTAACATTATTGTACCTCTACTGTATCTGGCTATGTAACATTATTGTACCTCTACTGTATCTGGCTATGTAACATTATTGTACCTCTACTGTATCTGGCTATGTAACATTATTGTACCTCTACTGTATCTGGCTATGTAACATTATTGTACCTCTACTGTATCTGGCTATGTAACATTATTGTACCTCTACTGTATCTGGCTATGTAACATTATTGTACCTCTACTGTATCTGGCTATGTAACATTATTGTACCTCTACTGTATCTGGCTATGTAACATTATTGTACCTCTACTGTATCTGGCTATGTAACATTATTGTACCTCTACTGTATCTGGCTATGTAACATTATTGTACCTCTACTGTATCTGGCTATGTAACATTATTGTACCTCTACTGTATCTGGCTATGTAACATTATTGTACCTCTACTGTATCTGGCTATGTAACATTATTGTACCTCTACTGTATCTGGCTATGTAACATTATTGTACCTCTACTGTATCTGGCTATGTAACATTATTGTACCTCTACTGTATCTGGCTATGTAACATTATTGTACCTCTACTGTATCTGGCTATGTAACATTATTGTACCTCTACTGTATCTGGCTATGTAACATTATTGTACCTCTACTGTATCTGGCTATGTAACATTATTGTACCTCTACTGTATCTGGCTATGTAACATTATTGTACCTCTACTGTATCTGGCTATGTAACATTATTGTACCTCTACTGTATCTGGCTATGTAACATTATTGTACCTCTACTGTATCTGGCTATGTAACATTATTGTACCTCTACTGTATCTGGCTATGTAACATTATTGTACCTCTACTGTATCTGGCTATGTAACATTATTGTACCTCTACTGTATCTGGCTATGTAACTACCATGTACACTCAGTAGCCGTTCATGTAAAAGGTTTGCTCCTACAGACAGTGAGTCACGTGCCCATGGCTTGCCATATAAAGTAGGCAGACAGGTATCGAAGCATTCGGTTCCTGTTCGATTGAACGTTAGATTGGGCAAAACAAGTGACCTAAGCGTCTTTGAGCTTGCTATGATCGTCGGTGCAAGCTAACAGGTGTGCCTGTTACAAACAGGCAAATAATAGTGCAGTACAACTGAGGTGTGCAGAACGGCATCTTAGAACGCACAACCCGTCGGTCCTTGTCACGGATGGACTATTGCTGTAGACGGCCACAGGGTTCCACTCCGATCAGATAAAAACAAAGCGGCTCCAGTGAGCACACGATCACCAACACTGGACAATTGAGGAGTGGACCACTGCCTGGTTCGAGGAATCCCGGTTCGTGTTGTGCCATGCTGATGGCAGAGTCAGGATTTGGCATAAGCAGCACGAGTCCATGGCCCCATCCTGCCTGGTGTCAACGGTGCCCCAAATAATTCAGGCTGTTCTAGAGGCAAGGGGGGGGGGGGGGGGGGGGGGGAGGGTCTGACCCAGTACTAGATGGGTGTACCTAATAAACGGTCCACTGAGTGTAAGTAATGTTACAATAAGGTGAGATTGGTTATAGGTACATGTCTATGCATAGATGGACAGCACCATGATGCTGAAATTATTCAGGCCAAATTGAGAATCCCTGTTCTGTGTCTGCTCAGAGACTTTGTTCAGAGACTTACTGCTAGCCATGTTAGCCATGGTGGCGTCTAGGTCCCCTCCCATATGTTTAACTGGAGATGAGGCGGCCCCAGTCTGGGGCGTCATGGCAGGCATCATCACATCCCCTAGACCATCAAACGCTACAGGAGACACATGGGGGGGGGGGGAGAGAGAGAGAGAGAGAGAGAGAGAGAGAGAGAGAGGTGAGAAACAGCCACAATAATCCTCTCTGATCATAACAGAGGGGTCCTCCTTACGAGTGGGATTACCATGACAACCCATCGAGATGGTCTCCATGACAACAGTGATCAGAGAGGAGCACAACATTGGAATGTTAACAAGAGGCAAGTTCTCATACTGATACTCAGTATGACTGAGGGCTTATACTGTGCCTCAACACACACACACACACACACACACACACACACACACACACACACACACACAGTTTAAGTGATACTCTCCATGTAATATAAATCAACAGCAAAAATATGCTGTCTACTCAACTCTACTAAATAGTATTACTATCCTATTAGCTAGCTTGTTTGAGATGGGGCATCATCCTTTGTATCTTGGTGACAGTAAGGATGCAGCCACCACTCTAGAGGGAGGAAACAGTGCCAAGCTAAATGGGCATTGTGATGTGAGCATCTCACACACCCTATTTATCAGGCATCTGTCAGAGCAGAGGGAAAATAACAGCAGCAGTCGCTCTCTTACTGCAATGCAGCAATGCACTGTGGGAAACAGCGCATCAATGAGCCAGAACACTCACCCAATCAGAGAGCAGGAAGCAAGCAATGAGCCAGCCCCAGAGCCAGATGGAGAGAGAGAGGAGCAATAGAGGGACGAGAGAGAAAGAGAGAAATGGAACGTGAGAGAGGACAAAGAGTGTGAGAGAGAGCGCGTAAGTGAGTGAGATAAAGTGCAGAGGGAAAGAGAGAGAACAGAGGGAGGGAGGGAAAGAGGGAGAGGATGTAAGGGTAAGAAGAAAGGGACAGAAGGACAGTAGTGGAGGGAAAAATAATGGAGTGAGTTAAGAGATGATAAATGTTGCGAGAGAAAGAGAGATGGAGGAGAGAGAGAGAGAGAGTTAAGGCTTAAGCAGTAGTACTTGCAGGTCGTCATTTACATAACATGCAGGGCAGTGACAGCCTTGATCATAAACCTGGTAAGCACAGGGAACGTTGCCACGATAAAATGTGAAAAAGTCAACCAATGCACGCATCAACAGAGAGAGACAACTATGGAAAGAATCTAGAATGAAAATGACCATACACAACTGCATGTGCATTGGCCATAAAACCAAGGTATGTTCACAAGATACATACACTCAGGATGTATTCATTCAGACAGACATGTTCATATACAGTACCAGTCAAAAGTTTGGACACACCTACTCATTCAAGAGTTTCTTTATTTTTACTATTTTATACATTGTAGAATAATAGTGAAGACATCAAAACTATGAAATAACACATGGAATCAGGTAGTAACCAAAAAAAGTGTTAAAACAAATCAAAATATATTTTATACTTGAAATTCTTCACAGTAGCCACACTTTGCCTTGATGACAGCTTTGCACACTCTTGATGACAGCTTTGCACACTCTTGATGACAGCTTTGCACACTCTTGATGACAGCTTTGCACACTCTTGGAATTCTCTCAACCAGCTTCATGAGGAATATATTTTCAACGGTCTTGAAGGACTTCCCACATATGCTGAGCACTTCTTGGCTGCTTCACTTTGTGGTCCAACTCAATTGGGTTGAGGTTGGGTGATTGTGGAGGCCAGGTCATCTGATGCAGCACTCCATCACTCTCCCATCTTGGTCAAACAGCCCTTACCTGCCCTCCAGGACACCTACAACACCCGATGTCACAGGAGGGCAAAAAATATAATTAAGGTCATTAACCACCGAAGCCACTGCCTGTTCACCCTGCTTCCATCCAGAAGGCGAGGTCAGTACAGGTGCATCAAAGCTGGGACAGAGAGATAGAAGCTGTTTTTCAATCTCAAGGCCATCAGATTGTTTAACAGCCATCACTAGCACAGAGAGGCGGATGCTTACCTACAGACTTGATATCATTGGCCACTTTAATAAATGGAACACAAGTCACTTTAATAATGGCACTTTAAGAATGTTTACGTATCTTGCATTACTTATCTCATATGTACAGTTGAAGTCGGAAGTTTACATACACTTAGGTTGGAGTCATTAAAACTTATTTCTTGTTTACAAACTATAGGTTTGGCAAGTCGGTTAGGACATCTACTTTGTGCATGACACAAGTCATTTTTCCAACAATTGTTTACAGAGAGATTATTTCACTTATAATTCACTGTATCACAATTCCAGTGGGTGAGAAGTTTACATACACTAAGTTGACTGTGACTTTAAACAGCTTGGAAAATTCCAGGAATGATGTCATGGCTTTAGAAGCTTCTGATAGGCTAATTGACATCCTTTAAGTCAATTGGAGGTGTACCTGTGGATGTATTTCAAGGCCTACCTTTAAACTCAGTGCTTCTTTTGCTTGACATCATGGGAAAATCAAAAGAAATCAGCCAAGACCTCAGAAAATAAATTGTAGACCTCCACAAGCCTGGTTCATCCTTGGGAGCAATTTCCAAATGCCTGAAGGTACCACGTTCATCTGTACAAACAACACAGCCTGGAGGTGTGTTTTGGGTTATTGTTCTGTTGAAAAACAAATGATAGTCCCACTATGCGCAAACCACATGGGATGGCGTATCGCTGCAGAATACTGTGGTAGCCATCCTAGTTAAGTGTGCCTTGAATTTTAAATAAATCACTGACAGTGTCACCAGCAAAGCACCCCCACACCACCTCCTCTGTGCTTCACGGTTTTAACCACACATGAGGAGATCATCCTTTCACCTACTCTGCGCCTCACAAAGACACGGCGGTTAGAACCAAAAATCTCAAATTTGGCCTCACCAGATCAAATGACAGATTTCCACCGGTCTAATGTCTGTTGCTCGTGACCCAAGCAAGTATTTTCTTCTTATTGGTGTCCTTTAGTAGTGGTTTCTTTGCAGCAACTCAACCATGAAGGCCTGATTCACAGTCTCCTCTGAGCAGTTAATGTTGATATCTGTGTTACTTGAACTCTGAAACATTTATTTGGGCTGCAATTTATGAGGCTGGTAACGCTAATGAACTTATTCTCCACAGCAGAGGTAACTCTGGGTCTTCCTTTCCTGTGGCGGTCCTCATGAGAGCCAGTTTCATCATAGCGCTTGATGGTTTTGCGGCTGCACTTGAAGAAACTTTCAAAGTTCTTGACATTTTCTGTATTGACTGACCTTCAGGTCTTAAAGTAATGAAGGACTGTCATTTCTCTTTGCTTATTTCAGCTGTTCATGCCATAATATGGACTTGGTCTTTTACCAAATAGGGCTATCTTCTGTATACCACCCCTACCTAGTTACAACATAACCGCTTGGCTCAAATGCATTAAGAAGGAAAGAAATTCCACAAATTAACTTTTAACAAGGCACACCTGTCAATTGAAATGCATTCCAGGTGACTACCTTATGAAGCTGGTTGAGAGAATGCAAAGAGTGTGCAAAGCTGTCATCAAGGCAAAGGGTGGCTACTTAAAGAATCTAAAATACATTTAGTTTTGTTTTACACTATTTTTGGTTACTACATGATTCCGTGTGTGTGTGTGTGTGTGTGTGTGTGTGTATATATATATATATATATATATATAAAGAATTATATATAATTACTATATTTATTACAATTATTATTCACAATTATTAATAATCAAATAACCTAATCTATATCTAATATACATTTAATTAAGATTATATTATATATCCAAAGTACCCAAAAAGGCCACTTGATGTCATCTGATAGAAATCCAAATAACCAAAGATCAAGTCGTTTACTGGTAAATTTAAAAAAGTTTTCAGTAATACACCCTACCTTTGTAACCCTATATGTGGTGTATTTACTGTTATACTAAATGTCTTTAATACAATGGGAATGGGTCATGCCTGTTGTTTGTGTCATGCCTCGTGGGTGTGTCGTGCATCAGTAGGTACATTACCTGCCATCAGCTCAGCACCAGAGGCAGCTGCAGGTGCAGCAGGCTGGGTTTCTCCACCGGTGGAGTCTAATGGGTCAAACCAAACCATACCAGGCCAAGGTGGGCCAAGCCATTAACAGTGCAGCATGAGGACAGAGAAGAATTAAGAAGTCAGCCATCGGCTCCACACTAGGAACGCCAAACAGATAGAACAGCGTTATCATTGTCAGATAGGACAGTAGACATACACAGGTAAACACACGTACACAGCCAATAGTCTCAAACACACCAATAGAAA
The DNA here is from genome assembly GCF_013265735.2 of Oncorhynchus mykiss. Lineage (NCBI taxonomy): Eukaryota > Metazoa > Chordata > Actinopteri > Salmoniformes > Salmonidae > Oncorhynchus > Oncorhynchus mykiss. Next base: position 26,162,021 of record NC_048572.1, on the reverse strand, counting down.
CTCCTTTGATCCCAATATGCTGTGACAAGTCTACATCTACTAAGCAATACAATCTCAAAATTATGTAGAGGACGTTGAAAAGTCAGATCCAAAGTCAACAACTTAACTTCAGTAGCAACTTTATTGGTCACCAAAAACATACAGAGAAACGGAATGAGAAATGCTGATGAAGGTGAATGACATGATGAAAAGAATCAATAAAATAATCAGTTAAAGTTAGGGCTTTCCTGCTTCGAAACATTTTTACAAAAGGCCACTCATTTGAAGATCGTCGATCAATAGCAAGGGGGACAGTTAGAGGTGGCGGGGGGGGGGGGGGGGGGGGGGGGGGGTGTACATTTACCCACCCCCAAACATGTCCATGATCGCCCCCTTGTCAGTTGGGGGGTCTGAGGAGAGGAAGGGGGCAGGGGAGGAGAATGCATCTGTTGTAAGGGGAGGGGTAGAGGAGGGTTAGAATTATGTGCAAATGTCACACTCACACAACCAAACAAACCCATACCAACTAAACAAACTCACACAAACAACAAAATACAATAAGTATCCTTGAATTACAATAATTCACAAATGTACATATAAAAAACAGCACTCCAAACACATGCTGAGAAAGAAGGCAGATGGCGTGAGTTTGGGTACCTGCTCCAAACATGTCAACACTGGGGGCAGGGTCTGCTTTGGTGAAGCTTGGATCTGGCATTGAATCAAACATAGCTACAGGACAAGTACACAACACACACACACACACAATTTAAATGAGAACAGCAGACTACAAACAATGACTCATTAGATGAACAACTGTGATTGAAAGCCAATGCAGGAGCAGAGAGGCAGCTGGGGAGAATGCATCCAAGCTGAAAGGAAGCAGAGGAAGCGTGATGTGTGCAAGTTAGCCTCACAAAGAGAAAGGGACAATGCAGTTGACGGGTAAAATGCAGGAGAGGATAGGACACAGATGCAGAGTAGAGGACAAGGACAAAAGAGAAGAAAAGGTTAAATAGAAAGTACCACACACACACGTGTAAACATTTACCACTGAAGAGGTCTATCGATGGGGTGGTGGGGGGGATGGGTGCTGCGATGGTGGATGAGGGGGCAGGAGGGGGCGCCACTGAGTTAAAGCAGTTGTTCTCCATTGGCATCATGGCAAACAGGTCCAGCCCTGGGCCTACTGCATTTGAGCTGCTACCAGTGGGGGCAAAGGGGTCTTTGGGAGGAAAGAACCAGGGAGGGGATGACAAGGGGGATGGAGATATTACACAACCACCATAACACAGTGTGAAATAAACCTAGAGGTATGGCAAGAGCTGTATTCTGTGAAATAGGGAGGAGGAATAGGTGCATTCGGCTGAAATTCTGAAGATACAGGCTTAGTTAGGGAATTCACAGCTCCATATTCTTCATAAACATACAGTACATGTAAAACACTATGAAGTACCGTATGATCAAGAGAATCTGGAAAATAAGCATGTCTGATGAAAAATGATAAGAAAAGAACACGATTTGTGAAAAGAGGGAAACATATTGGAGAAAGCAGTATTAGTAGTATTCACACTCTCTCATAATACTCTCTGAAATACCCATACTAGACCAGATTTACAGAGTGTAACCACAGAGCTTGCAGATGTATTTTGAGATTTACAGCGTGAAAGGAAACCCCAGGGGGTATCTAAGCATGGTGGTCAACCACTGTCCTAAAATCAACCTCAGCAACAATCTCCATAGTAACTGCAACAACAATGCCCAGAAACAAACAGCAGCACCACCTTTCTAGGGAAACTAGCTACACCCGCTCACAGCAATGGGATCAACTGTTGAAACACACTCTCCATACACAAAAACACATAAGCACGGATGCACCGAGCACTCGAATACAGCCAAACACACACACAGCCACAAAACTATACACACAGCCATTTACATCGACAGAGACACTCGTCCTGCAACCCACCGGCTGCAGCGTCGGCAGCTGGGGTTGGCGTGGGGGCCGGAGCCCCGCCCTCGGCAGCGGCATCAGAGGCGGGAGCAGGGGTCGAAAACGCATCTGATACCCAACACACACACAGACGACAGAGAGAGAGGCACGGAGAGAAAAGGACGGAGAAAAGAAACAAGCCAGACAATAAAGAGAGTAAGTCAGAAAAGGAAGAAGCCACCTAAAAGATGGTCTGTGCCTCTAAGCAGAGTTTAGAAATACTACTTTCACTTTGTTAGGTATTTAATTGACTTAATATACTGTAACTATATTAAATACTTGTAATGTAATGTCAGGCATAAGATATGTAATATACGTATTTTATTGCAGAGAGATATATTGCAGAGAGATACTATTCAACTGAGCCATCTTTTGATTACTGTAATAAATTCAGTTTAGATTAGTTACAAAACATTTACTTTGTGGCATGAATGATTGACCGGTGAAGGACAAATGAGAATACAGACCGGAGGCACAGCAAGGCCTATGGAAGGCTATGGAAGGCTATGGAAGGCGGGCTTTAGCTACAACTAAACTAGAAAGCGGTAACTAGGTCTGTTGCACTACATAACCGGACAAGCAGGCCACAGAATGGAACCAGAAGCAAAGCAATGTGTCTTTTAGGCGGCAATAAAGAACATGACTCTGTTTGATAGTTTGGCTTTTCTCTGAAGTTAAGAAAAAGCTGTCGGACTATCAAACAAAATGAAGCATGTGAAAATGTATGGGTAGCATGTCTGAGTGGGTCTACAAGTGTGAGCATGCTTGTCTCTGTGTGTAGATCTGTGTCATATAAGTCAGTTAGAATACAGCATAAGATGTTAAAAAATAAATGCATACCAGTATGTATGACATGTTCTTCCCAAATGGATGTGTTTGTTTTGGGGTATCTGGGTCACTGTGTGTACGTACATGCAGAGACTAAACATGTGCGTTAGTGTGTGTACATGCAGGTAGAGAACACTACATCTCCTGTGTGTGCATGTGGAGGGTTGGTTGGGGTTGAGCTGTCCAGCAGAGATTCTGTGGTTGGGAATCCTCCAGAAGCCCACTGACCTCCCAGCAGATCCATATTCGTCGCACCGGGGGGGTTGGTGGCGGCCGCACTAGGGGGAGGAGCCAGAGTGACTCCTGGCTCTGCGGCTACAGGGGTGGGCGTTACCCCCGCGGGAGAGGGAGCGGTGTCTACAGCGAGGGTGGGGTCAGGAAGCATGGACTCGCCCATTTCTGCAGGTACCCACGTGGTGTACCAACCAAACCCAAAACAAGGTACCAAAACAACCCCCAGAAATCATCCCCCAAAATACCCCATAGGAACCAAAGCAACCAGAAAGGCCCCGTTAGAACCAAATCAAGGTATCAAATCAACCCAATTTCAAAGAAACAACCGAAAAACAAAATCAACCCCAGAATTAAAGCCCCGAAGGAACCAAACCAGGGGATGTGGGGGAGGGATAGAGAGCAGAGAGAAACAAAGAGAGAGAAATAGACTATTGAGACTAGAGCAACACTATGAAACACATTTTGAGAACTAGAGATGACACGCTCTGTTAATGTTAATACACTAGAGAGGTTAAAGCCAGGGGCACTGTGGGATAACACTCACCTGATCCAAGGAGGTCTGTGGCAGCATCCCCGGAACAGCATGAGAGAAGGTGATGGAGGAAAACGCAATTATATTAATGTTCATTAGATAATTCAAACTTACTGGTAGTTCCATTAAGAATGAAACAATCAAGTTTTGATGTGGGACATTACCTCCCCAGGACATAGGGGCTGCTGAGGCTCCTGCTGACGGACCAGAGGAGGACAGAGGGTCCAGATCCAACAGAGAACTAGAGCGAGATAAAGGGATAGAGAGAGAATGGAAGGGGAAGGAAGAATGGACTCTTATTCACAGTTTTACCAAATAAATGGAACACATAGAATGCTTGAATGCCAGAACTGAGGAAATCCCTGAGGTGACGAGGTAAACTGTGGTAGGCAGAGGAAGTAGTCACTCACTCAGTGGCTTCTTCGGGGGGCGGCACTAGGGTGGGCACGGCGGCTGCAGATTTGGCGGGGGTGGAGGTCGGGGACACGTTATTGGTGGGGGACCCCTGGAATAGAGAGGGAGAGCCTTTTTACTACCTATGTGTCGACATATAAGCAGAAATAGAAAGGCAGGGAAAATAATTTGTAATCTTCAACTCACCTTTGTTGGAGACCTGAAAGAGAGACGGAATAGTTCATATTTAAATTTCATCGGTGCAAGATATCACCTTTCAGAGCTGAAGTCATCTACATTTAAATGACCTTTTAAACTTATTTTCATGACTTTACAATACCCTCATCTGTCAAACCCCCAAAGAATCGTTCATGCTCACCCTTCACTTTGATCCCCAATGATGAGCAGAAAGGAACAAAGAGAGAAGAAGGATTAAAGGAAAAGTTAACACAAAACTGTCTTCAGAACTGTGGTGTTGAGATAGGATTCAGCCTGGCAACAAGTGCTCATCCAATTTGTGGTGATTGTTATCCACCCATTCACAAACAAGCGAACCATCGTTAAATAGGAATTACATTTCTCAAAACACATAAATAATGTGCACATTTGAAAGATATGTTAATTCTACGTTGACTGAAATGATTGAAAAATGTAAATGTTGTTATCACGTAGACTAGTAATAGCACTCGGACGCTGAAATGACCAAATTAGTATTCTCAGATGGCAAATATCCTACTGTTATCTACATAAACATTAAGGCACAGTTTCTGTATTTTGTCATTGATATTCTGTGCCTAACACTGTCAGTTCAATAATTGATATTTGATTGAAAAGGGATAGCCTGTATGGATAATGAGCATTATACACAGTCTAATATTATGAAGTGTTCTTACTACATGAAAACAAGTATAATTTTTTTCAATAATATTCCTCAGCATATCATTAACATATATTTCAAATTTTGTGCGCGTTATTTCATAATTTTAACAAATGTAATTCATATTTAACGATAGTTTTGCTTATTTATGAATGGGCTGGAAGGAGGAAAACCAGCCTGGCCTCAGAGCATTTCGTATGTTTCTGTAAGTAAATCCGAGACACTCCATTTAGTATGATAAGTTAAGTTTCATATTGTATGTATTAATTTGTGGCTGTCCATCACTAATTTCGTAAGATATGTTACCAATTACAATTAGTTTTATATATGTTCTGAATTTGCAAAATGTATGATATGTTGCGAATTCTAGCTAGGTGGCTAATGTTAGCTAGGCTAGGGGTTAAGGTTAAGTTTAGGAGTTAGGTTAAAGGGTTAAGGTTAGGGGAAGGGTTAGCTAAAAGGGTTAAGGTTAGGGTTGGGGAAGGGTTAGTTAACATGCTATGTAGTTGCAAAGCAGCTTAAAAGTTGTAAGTAGTTGAAAAGTTGCTAATTTGCTCAAATGCTAATGTTGTCCATCATGAGATTCAAACTTGTAGACTTTGGGCTGCTAAACTTGTAGACTTTGGGCTGCTGTTTGCATTATACGCCTACCCATCCACCCTACTTTCATTTTTTCCTTAAGTAACCATTTGTCTTATGTAAACATACCAAACGTAATAAATCATACTGTCCCGGATTTACATTTACTATGTTACATCTAGTCTATGAGACCAGGCTGCATTCGATCAGGAACTGGCTCAAGTGGGCAGGGCTAAGTAAGGTGAATAGAGCCCAAGTTATGAGTCTATCTAGTTTCTCACCCTCTCATTTCTCAATTCAGATTTTCTCTGTGTATAGACACCAAGAGAGCCATTTCCGCATTTTAGCTATTTTTAAAATGGTGTGGTTAGAGAGGGTCCTCTTACCCCTTCTTCCCCTCCAAGCTGTTCATGTGTGTCTCCAGAGACTCCAGGATGCTACTGGGAGCCTGAGGGTCAGAGAAGAGAGAACCAATCAGAGACACAGAAACAACAGGTTTATGTGACTGACTTCCTTACTCATCTGCATGCCAACACTTCAAATAACACAGCACCCAATTCTATTTCTATGGCAGCACCACTCCAGACCCTTCATTTTGAATTCATCCCACTACCCCACTTTTCTATGAACTCAACGGCCTGTAGAATGAAGTGTTCAGGAATATTTTACTTAAACTCTTCAGTCGTTTGTGCACGGAAGCACACACACATGCAAATACACACACAGACATACACTGCAGTCAGAAGTGTCAGTCTGCAGAATTATCCCATGCCAAAACCCCATCCTCCCAAACAGGCACTCTGCCAAGCCACTCCATGTCTCTATGGTTACCGGGTCCTCGATAGGCTTAAAGGGACAGTCCTCATCGTCTGAGTCTATGAGGTTCGTCACCACTCGAGGGTGCAGACACTGGGATCGCAGGAGGAAGATTAGGATGGATGTGTGTGTGTGTTACAACTATGCCATCATCCTTCCAGAGAGAAAGCACAAAGACCAGTGACTTACATAGTTGATGTCTGGAATGTCATTTTTTTCGACACCGACTGTCTGTGGAACAGAACACACACAAGAGACAACTTCACAATCATATCCGTGCATCATAACCTTACGTTCCAAATAGAGACAGACACTGTGTGTGAGCAATCCCGGTGTGAGTTTCACTTGGATATAAGTTAGTTAGAATACAGCCTAATCGGTTAGGAAGTTTCCTTTACCTCAGCGAGCTTCATGAACTCTCCGATCTTGGTGACCCTGGTCAGGAACCTCTTATAGATCTCCAAGGCCTCCTTGCAGTCGCTCTTCTTCATCTTAAAGTATTTCTCTACAGACATTTAACAGTTGTTAAGAATAAGAGCATCTTCTAAATCGCCACACGGTGAAAGGAAGTAACTTATCTTTTAATTGGTCTGCTTCCCAAACGGCACCCTATTCCCTTAATAGTACATTACTTTTGACCAGGGCCCATAGGTCTCTGGTCAAAAGTGGTGCACTATAAAGGAAATACGGTGCCATTTGGGATGCACCCAATGACATGTCTAGCTTACCTAATAGATTGATGACCCCATCGTTGTAGGAGGCAAACAGCTTGACCAGATCCTTGAAGAGCAGCAGGAACGCTGCGTTGATGATAGGGTTATTCAGCTCCTTGGGGTGGACCTGGGAGAGAGAGAGACCTTTTAAAAGCGTTTTATTCATGTAGTTCAACAGAAGATTAATTAAACTCCAGCAATATTCTGCTGTCCTAAAACATTGTACACCCCCGCAGAAATATCAGGGTCAATAAAACAGATAGCATCATTGTTATTGAGCGAGAGAGAGAGAAAGAGAAAATGTAACACAGGAAAATAAACAACAGGTAAACAGTATTCTTTGTGAGCTGACATAGTACAGTGGTCAGCTTATTCACAAATGACCAAAGGCCCACAGACAGACAGGCAGGCAGACAGTTGTAAACAGATCAATGATAAACAGCATGTCCAACTCACATCAAACTCCAGCAGTGTGTCGATCTGGGTCTGCAGGACGGGCATGCCTTTTAACAGCTTGTCTGGAGCCATTGTCCTCATCACCCCTTCAGCACTGTGGAGGAAACACACAGGGGAAAGCATAACGAGGGCCTCATGGATGAGGTAAATTACAAAATGTCCTCAGTGACGAGGTGAATGACAGTATGAGGTGGGCCTCAGTGACGAGGTGAACAACAGGTGGGCCTCAGTGACGAGGAGAGACAGGGAAGTGACTGACCCCTTCTTGACTTTGGTGAAGTCGAAAGCCATCTGGCGATAGGCAAAGGCCCTCTCATTGAGGTAGCGGCCGTAACGTCTGATGAACGTAGACATGTCATAGCCTAGAGAAAGGAGAGAGCACCACATTCATGTCACACCAAAGGTAAAGCTCCTGATGAAATGTAAAGGCACTTCTGTTTTGCAAGTCGTGTATCTGATTGTAGGGGAGTTTTGAAGGGGATTGAAGGGGAGGGTTGCAGTAGCTCTTTGTTTTGTTTACGTTAGGATGAGAGACAGTACGATGAGACAGGGGATCTATAATGAGACCAGGGCAAGACACTGGTGACAAGCGCAGGAAATCGCAATCAGAGGCAGGAAGCAGTTTAGTTTGCGTGTGAATGTGCGTGCAAGAGTGCATCGATGTGTGTACAGATGTAGGAACTCAATTTGAGCCAGTTTGCTACAGCAGGAAAATAATCCTGCAGCAACAGGAAATGTGAATTATTATGTGGAATATAATTAATGGACATTTTGGTAGGGGTTGATACTTGATTTTCCCTTACGAAAATGTATGAAGTTTCAAAGTGGAAATTAAAAACTTCAGAAGCCTTTTTAAACCTCAAATACACTACAAGTTTGAAATGTCCAGCATTGCAGGAAAGTTCTCCTGCAACAGGGTGATCTTATTGTGGCTCTTAACGTTTTCCCAAATCATCATGGACTATCAGACCACCATTTTATTACGTTTGCAATCGCAACAAATAATCTGTTCAGACCCCAACCAAGGATCATCAAAAGCCATGCTATAAATTCTCGGACAACCCAAAGATTCCTAGATGCCCTTCCAGACTCCCTCCACATACCCAAGAACGTCAGGGTACAAAAATCGGTTAAACACATGACCATTAACCTTGCGCAATACCCTAGATACAGTCGCACCCCTAAAAACAAAAAAACATTTGTCATAAGAAACTAGCTCCCTGGTATACAGAAAATACCCGAGCTCTGAAGCAAGCTTTCAGAAATGGAATGGAAATGGCGCTACACCAAACTGGAACTGTGTAGTATCGAAGAGCCCTCACTGCTGCTCGATCATCCTATTTTTCCAACTTAATTGAGGAAAATAAGAACAATCCAAAATTTATTTTTGATACTGTCACAAAGCTAACTAACAAGCAGCATTCCCCAAGAGACAACGGCTTTCACTTCAGCAGTGATAAATTTATGAACTTCTTTGAGGAAAAGATCATGATCATTAGAAAGCAAATTACGGACTCTTTAAATCTGCGTATTCCTCCAAAGCTCAGTTGTCCTGAATCTGCACAACACTTCCTGGACCTAGGATCAAAGGAGACACTCAAGTTTTTTAATACTATATCTCTTGACACATTCATGAAAATAATCATGGCTTCTAAACCTTCAAGCTGCATACTGGACCCTATTCCAACTAAACTACTGAAAGAGCTGCTTCCTGTGCTTGGCCCTCCTATGTTGAACATAATAAACGGCTCTTTATCCACCGGATGTGTACCAAACTCACTAAATGTGGCAGGAATAAAGCCTCTTGAAAAAGCCAAACCTTGACCCAGAATTTAAAAAAAATATATATATATATATATATATATTTTTTTTTTAAATCGGCCTTTAACAAAACTCCCATTCCTCTCAAAAATTTTAGAAAAAGATGTTTCACAGCAACTCACTGCCTTCCTGAAGACAAACAATGCATACAAAATGCTTCAGTCTGGTTTTAGACCCCATCATAGCACTGAAACTGCACGTGTGAAGGTGGTAAATTACCTTTTAATGGCGTCAGACTGAAGCTCTGCATCTGTCCTCGTGCTCCTAGACCTTAGTGATGCTTTTGATACCATCGACCACCACATTCATTTAGAGAGATTGGAAACCCAAATTGGTCTACACGGACAAGTTCTGGCCTGGCTTAGATCTTATCTGTCAGAAAGATATCAGTTTGTCTCTGTAGATGGTTTGTCCTCTGACAAATCAACTGTAAATTTCAGTGTTCCTCAAGGCTGTTTTAGGACCACTATTGTTTTCACTATATATTTTACCTCTTGGTAATGTCATTCAGAAGTGTAATGTTAACTTTCACTGCTATGTGAATGACACACAGCTGTACATTTTGATGAAACATGGTGAAGCCCCAAAATTGCACTCCCTGGAAGCCTGTGTTTCAGACATAAGGAAGTGGATGGAGGAAAATGTTCTACTTTTAAACTCGGACAAAACTGAGATGCTAGTTCTAGGTCCCAAGAAACAAAGATCTTCTGTTGAATCTGACAATTAATCTTAATGGTTGTGCAGTCGTCTCAAATAAAACTGAAGGACCTCGGCGTTACTCTGGACCCTGATCTCTCTTTTGACAAACATATCAAGACTGTTTCAAGGACAGCTTTTTTCCATCTACGTAACATTGCAAAAATCTGAAACTTTCTGTCAAAAAATTATGCAAACAAATGTATCCATGATTTTGTCACTTCTAGGTTAGACTACTGCAATGCTCTACTTTCCGGCTACCTGGATAAAACACTAAATAAACTTCAGTCAGTCTTAACACGGCTGATAGAATCTTGACTAGAACCAAACATTTTTATCATATTACTCCAGTGCTAGCCTCTCTACACTGACTTCCTGTTAAGGCAAGGGCTGATATCAAGGTTTTACTGCTAACCTACAAAGCATTACATGGGCTTGCTCCTACCTATCTCTCTGATTTGGTCCTGCCGTACATACCTACACGTACGCTACGGTCACAAGCCTCCTTATTGTCCTTAGAATTTCTAAGCAAACAGCTGGAGGCAGGGTTTTCTCCTATAGAGCTCAATGTTCATGGAATGGTCTGCCTACCCATGTGAGCGATGCAGACTCGGTCTCAACCTTTAAGTCTTTTTTGGAGACTCATCTCTTCAGTAGGTCCTATGATTGAGTGTAGTCTGGCCCAGGAGTGTGAAGGTGAACGGAAAGGCACTGGAGATACGAACCGCCCTTGCTGTCTTTGCCTGGCCGGTTCCTCTCTCTCCACTGGGATTCTCTGCCTCAAACCCTATTACAGGGGCTGAGTCACTGGCTTACTGGTGCTCTTCCATGCCGTCCCTAGGAGGGGTGCATCACTTGAGTGGGTTGAGTCTGAAGTTATTTTCCTGTCCGGGTTCGTGCCGTGGGGATAGTAATTTGGTGGTTGAAGATATCCCTCTATTGGTGTGGGGGCTGTGCTTTGGCAAAGTGGGTGGGGTTATATCCTGCCTGTTTGGCCCTGTCTGGGGATATCATCGGACAGGGCCACAGTGTCTCCCGACCCCTCCTGTCTCAGCCTCCAGTATTTATGCTGCAATAGATTATGTGTCGGGGGGCTAGGGTCAGTCTGTTATATCTGAAGTATTTCTCCTGTCCCCAGTCCACCTGGTCATGCTGCTGCTCCAGTTTCAACTGTTCTGCCTGCGGCTATGGAACCCTGACCTGTTCACCGTACGTGCTACCTGTCCCAGACCTGCTGTTTTCAGCTCTCAAGAGACAGCAGGAGCGATAGAGATACTGACCTGAGCCAACTGACATTTACTCCTGAAGTGCTGACCTGTTGCACCCTCTACAACCACAGTGATTATTATTATTATTATTTGACCCAGCTGGTCATCTATGAACATTTGAACATCTTGGCCATGTTCTGTCTCCACCCGGCACAGCCAGAAGAGGACTAGCCACCCCTCATAGCCTGGTTCCGGTTTAACCGTCTCCGGTTTCTTCCTAGGTTCTGGCCTTTCTATTGCATTGCTTGCTGTTTGGGGTTTTAGGCTGGGTTTCTGTACAGCACTTGGTGACATCAGCTGATGTAAGAAGGGATTTATAAATACATTTGATTGATTGAATGATTGATTAAGATACCACATCTGTACACGTACAGTACTATGTTTCGCGTGTGCACATTGCATGCTTGCTACTCTTCATTATGCAATTAAAAGGCCAGCAATTTATTCTCTTTCCAGATGGCCAGTCTCCTCCGGTCTCCTCCTGTCTCCTTCAAATCCCTCCTGTCTCTGCCTCTCCTCCTGTCTCTGCCTCTCCTCCTGTTACTGCCTCTCCTCCTGTCTCTGCCTCTCCTCCTGTCTCTGCCTCTCCTCCTGTCTCTGCTTTATAAATACATGTGATTGATTGATTGATTAAGATACCAAATCTGTACACGTACAGTATTATGTTTTGTGTGTGCACATTGCATGCTTGCTCCTGTTCGTTATGTAATTATAAGGCCAGTAATTTCCTCTCTTTCCAGATGGCCCGTCTCCTCCTATCCTCCTGTCTACTCCGCCTCTCCTCCTGTCTACTCCGCCTCCCTCCTGTCTCTTCTTCCCTCCGCCTCTACTCCTGTCTCTTCTTCTCTCCGCCTCTTCTCCTGTCTCTTCTTCTCTCCGCTTCTACTCCTGTCTCTTCATCTCTCCGCCTGTCTCTTCTTCTCTCTGCCTCTCCTCCCGCCTCCACCTCTCTGCCTCTCCTCCCGTCTCCACCTCTCTCTGCCTCTCCTCCTGTCTCCACCTCTCTTTGCCTCTCCTCCTGTCTCCACCTCTCTCTGCCTCTTCTCCCGTCTCCAACTCTATATGCCTCTCCTCCTGGCCCCGCCTCTCCTCCTGTCTCCGCCTCTCTATGCCTCTCCTCCTGTCCCTGCCTCTCCTCCTGTCTCTTCTTCTCTCCGCCTCTCCTCCTGTCTCTTCTTCTCTCCGCCTCTCCTCCAGTCTCTTCTTCTCTCCGCCTCTACTCCAGTCTCTTCTTCTCTCTGCCTCTCCTCCTGTCTCCACCTCTCTCTGCCTCTTCTCCCGTCTCCAACTCTATATGCCTCTCCTCCTGGCCCCGCCTCTCCTCCTGTCTCCGCCTCTCTATGCCTCTCCTCCTGTCCCCGCCTCTCCTCCTGTCTCTTCTTCTCTCCTCCTGTCTCTTCTTCTCTCCACCTCTCCGCCTGTCTCTTCTTCTCTCCGCCTCTCCTCCCGTCTCTTCTTCTCTCCGCCTGTCCTCCTGTCTCTTCTTCTCTCCGCTTCTCCTCCTGTCTCTTCTTCTCTCCGCCTCTCTCTTCTTTTCTCCGCCTCTCCTCCTGTCTCTTCTTCTCTCCGCCTCTCCTCCTGTCACTTCTTCTCTCCGCTTCTCCTCCTGTCTCTTCTTCTCTCCACCTCTCTTCCTGTCTCTTCTTCTCTCTGCCTCTCCTCCCGTCTCCACCTCTCTCTGCCTCTCCTCCCATCTCCACCTCTCTCTGCCTCTTCTCCTGTCTCCACCTCTCTATGCCTCTCCTCCTGTCTCTTCTTCTCTCCTCCTGTCTCTTCTTCTCTCCACTTCTCCGCCTGTCTCTTTTTCTCTCCGCCTCTCCTCCTGTCTCTTCTCCTCTCCGCCTGTCCTCCTGTCTCTTCTTCTCTCCGCTTCTCCTCCTGTCTCTTCTTCTCTCTGCCTCTCTTCTTGTCTCCACCTCTCCTATATCCACCTCTCTCTGCCCCTATTCCTGTCTCCACCTCTCTCTGCCTCTCCTCCTGTCTCCACCTCTCTCTGCCTCTCCTCCTGTCTCCACCTCTCCTCCTGTCTCTGCCTCTCCGCCTGTCTCCGCCTCTCCTCCTGTCTCTTCTTCTCTCTGCCTCTCCTCCCGTCTCCATCTCTCTGCCTCTCCTCCCATCTCCGCTTCTCTCAGCCTCTCCTCCTGTCTCCGCCTCTCCTCCTGTCTCCGCCTCTCCTCCCGTCTCCGCCTCTCCTCCCGTCTCCGCCTCTCTCTGCCTCTCCTCCTGTCTCCGCTTCCCTATGCCTCTCCTCCCCTCCTCCTGTCTCCGCCTCTCCTCCCGTGTCCGCCTCTCCCCCTGTCTCCGCCTCTCCTCCCGTCTCCGCCTCTCCCCCTGTCTCCGCCTCTCCTTCGGTCTCCGCCTCTCCTTCGGTCTCCGCCTCTCCTCCCGTCTCCACCTCTCTCTGCCTCTCCTCCCGCATCCACCTCTCTATGCCTCTCCTCCTGTCCCCGCCTCTCCTCCGGTCTCTTCTTCTCTCCGCCTCTCCTCCTGTCTCCTCTTCTCTCTACCTTTCCTCCTGTCTCCGCCTCTCTATGCCTCTCCTTCTGTCCCCGCCTCTCCTCCTGTCTCCTCTTCTCTCAGCCTCTCCTCCTGTCTCCTCTTCTCTCCTCCTGTCTCTTCTTCTCTCCACCTCTCCGCCTGTCTCTTCTTCTCTCCGCCTCTCCTCCTGTCTCTTCTTCTCTCCGAAAGTCTCTGCCTCTCCTCCCCTCTCGTCTCCGCCTCTCTCTGCCTTTAATCCCATCTCTTCTCTCCGCCTCTCCTCCGGTCTACTCTTCTCTCCACCTCTCCCCCTGTCTATTCTTCTCTCCTCCTGTCTCTTCTTCTCTCCTCCTGTCTCTTCTTCTCTCCTCCTGCCTCCGCCTCTCTCTGTCTCTCCTCCCCTCTCCGCCTCTTTCTGCCTTTAATCCCGTCTCCGCCTCTCTGCCTCTCCTCCCGTTTCCACCTCTCTCTGCCTCTTCCCCCGTCTCCGCCTCTCCTCCTGTCTCTCTCTGCCTCTCCTCCTGTCTCTCTCTGCCTCTCCCCCGTCTCCGCCTCTCTCTGCCTCTCCCCGGTCTCCGCCTCTCCTCCTGTCTCTTCTTCTCTCCGCCTGTCTCTTCTTCTCTCCTCCCGTCTCCGCCTCTCTGTGCCTCTCCTCCCGTCTCCGCCCCTCTCTGCCTCTCTTCCACTCTCCGCCCGTCTCCGCCTCTCTCTGCCTCTCTTCCCCTCTCCGCCCGTCTCTGCCTTTCTCTACCTCTACTCCCGTCTCCGCCTCCCTCTGCCTCTCCGCCTCTCTCTGCCTTTAATCCCGTCTCTGCCTCTCCTCCCGTTTCCACCTCTCTCTGCCTCTTCCCCCGTCTCCGCCTCTCCTCCCGTCTCTCTCTGCCTCTCCTCCTGTCTCTCTCTGCCTCTCCCCCGTCTCCGCCTCTCTCTACCTCTCCCCGGTCTCCGTCTCTCCGCCTCTCCTCCTGTCTCTTCTTCTCTCCGCCTGTCTCTTCTTCTCTCCTCCCGTCTCCGCTTCTCTCTGCCTCTCCTCCCGTCTCCGCCCCTCTCTGCCTCGCTTCCCCTCTCTTCCCCTCTCCGCCCGTCTCCGCCTCTCCTCCCGTCTCCACCTCTCCTCCCGTCTCTTCTTCTCTCCGCCTCTCCTCCCGTCTCTTCTCCTCTCCGCCTCTCCTCCCGTCTCTTCTCCTCTCCGCCTCTCCTCCTCTCCTCCTGTCTCTTCTTCTCTCCACCTCTCCTCCCGTCTCTTCTTCTCTCCGCCTCTCCTCCCGTCTCTTCTTCTCTCCGCCTCTCCTCCCGTCTCTTCTTCTCTCCGCCTCTCCTCCCGTCTCTTCTTCTCTCCGCCTCTCCTCCCATCTCTTCTCCTCTCCGCCTCTCCTCCCGTCTCTTCTCCTGTCCGCCTCTCCTGCCGTCTCTTCTCCTCTCCGCCTCTCCTCCTGTCTCTTCTCCTCTCCGCCTCTCCTCCTGTTTCTTCTCCTCTCCGCCTCTCCTCCCGTCTCTCTCTGCCTCTCCTCCTCTCCTCCTGTCTATTCTCCTCTCCGCCTCTCCTCCCGTCTCTTCTCCTCTCCGCCTCTCCTCCCGTCTCTCTCTGCCTCTCCTCCTCTCCGCCTCTCCTCCTGTCTCTTCTCCTCTCCGCCTCTTCTCCTCTCCTCCTGTCTCTTCTTCTCTCTGCCGCTCCTCATGTGTCTTCTTTTCTCCGCCTGTCTCTTCTTCGCTCCTCCTGTCTCTTCTTCTCTCCGCCTGTCTCTTCTTCTCTCCGCCTCTCCTCCTGTCTCTTCTTCTCTCCGCCTGTCTCTTCTTCTCTCCTCCCGTCTCCGCCTCTCTGTGCCTCTCTTCCCCTCTCCGCCCATCTCCGCCTCTCTCTGCCTTTAATCCCGTCTCTGCCTCTCTGCCTCTTCCCCCGTCTCCGCCTCTCCTCCCATCTCTCTCT
Source organism: Oncorhynchus mykiss (assembly GCF_013265735.2). Classification (NCBI taxonomy): domain Eukaryota; kingdom Metazoa; phylum Chordata; class Actinopteri; order Salmoniformes; family Salmonidae; genus Oncorhynchus; species Oncorhynchus mykiss. The sequence continues at coordinate 26,146,431 of NC_048572.1, read as the reverse complement.
GCCTCTCCTCCTCTCCGCCTCTCCTCCTGTCTCTTCTCCTCTCCGCCTCTCCTCCCGTCTCTTCTCCTCTCCGCCTCTTCTCCTGTCTCTTCTCCTCTCCTCCTGTCTCTTCTTCTCTCTGCCTCTCCTCCTGTGTCTTCTTTTCTCCGCCTGTCTCTTCTTCTCTCCTCCTGTCTCTTCTTCTCTCCGCCTGTCTCTTCTTCTCTCCGCCTCTCCTCCTGTCTCTTCTTCTCTCCGCCTGTCTCTTCTTCTCTCCTCCCGTCTCCGCCTCTCTGTGCCTCTCCTCCCGTCTCCGCCCCTCTTCCCCTCTCCGCCTGTCTCTGCCTCTCTCTGCCTCTCTTACCCTCTCCACCCGTCTCCGCCTCTCTCTGCCTCTCCTCCCGTCTCCGCCTCTCTCTGCCTCTATTCTCCTCTCCTCTCCTCCCATCTCCGCCTCTCTCTGCCTCTTCCCCCGTCTCCGCCTCTCCTCCCGTCTCTCTCTGCCTCTCCTCCCGTCTCCGCCTCTCTCTGCCTCTCCCCCGTCTCCGCCTCTCTCTGCCTCTCCCTGGTCTCCGCCTCTCCTCCCGTCTCTCTCTGCCTCTCCTCCCGTCTCCGCCTCTCTCTGCCTCTCCCCCGTCTCCGCCTCTCTCTGCCTCTCCCTGGTCTCCGCCTCTCTCTGCCTCTCCTCCCGTCTCTGCCTCTCCTCCCGTCTCCGCCCCCTCTGCCTCTCCTCCCAACTCCGCCCCTCTCTGCCTCTCCTCCCACTCTGCCTCTCCTCCCATCTCCGCCCCCTCTGCCTCTCCTCCCGTCTCCGCCCCTCTCTGCCTCTCCTCCCTATCTGCCTCTCCTCCCGTCTCCGCCTCTCTCTGCCTCTCCTCCCGTCTCTGCCTCTCCTCCCGTATCCGCCCCCTCTGCCTCTCCTCCCAACTCCGCCCCTCTCTGCCTCTCCTCCCACTCTGCCTCTCCTCCCATCTCCGCCCCCTCTGCCTCTCCTCCCGTCTCTGCCCCTCTCTGCCTCTCCTCCCTATCTGCCTCTCCTCCCGTCTCCGCCCTCTCTGCCTCTCCTCCCGTCTCCGCCCCGCTCTGCCTCTCCTCTCTGCCCCTCTCTGCCTCTCCCCCCTCTCTGCCTCCCCTCCCATCTCCGCCCCTTCTGCCTCTCCTCCCGTCTCCGCCCCCTCTGCCTCTCCTCCCGTCTCCGCCCCCTCTGCCTCTCCTCCCGTCTCCACCCCATCTGCCTCTCCTCCCGTCTCCGGCCCCTCTGCCTCTCCTCCCAACTCAGCCCCTCTCTGCCTCTCCTCCCTCTCTGCCTCTCCTCCCGTCTCCGCCCCCTCTGCCTCTCCTCTTGTCTCCGCCCCTCTCTGCCTCTCCTCCCGTCTCCGCCCTCTCTGCCTCTCCTCCAGTCTCCGCCCCGCCTCTCCTCTCTGCCTCTCTGCCTCTCCTCCCGTCTCCGCCCCCTCTGCCTCTCCTCCCGTCTCCGCCCCCTCTGCCTCTCGTCTCCGCCCCTCTCTGCCTCTCCTCTCGTCGCAGCCCCTCTCTGCCTCTCCTCCTCGCCCCTCTCTGCCTCTCCTCCCGTCGCCGCCCCTCTCTGCCTCTCCTCCCGTCTCCGCCCCATTCTGCCTCTCCTCTCCGCCCCTCTCTGCCTCTCCTCCCGTCTCCGCCCCCTCTGCCTCTCCTCCCGTCTCCGCCCCCTCTGCCTCTCCTCCCGTCTCCGCCCCTCTCTGCCTCTTCCCCCGTCTCCGCCTCTCCTCCCGTCTCTCTCTGCCTCTCCTCCTCTCCGCCTCTCCTCCTGTCTCTTCTCCTCTCTGCCTCTCCTCCTGTCTCTTCTCCTCTCCGCCTCTTCTCCTGCCTCTTCTCCTCTACTCCTGTCTCTTCTTCTCTCTGCGTCTCCTCCTGTATCTTCTTTTCTCCGCCTGTCTCTTCTTCTCTCCTCCTGTCTCTTCTTCTCTCCGCCTGTCTCTTCTTCTCTCCGCCTCTCCTCCTGTCTCTTCTTCTCTCCGCCTGTCTCTTCTTCTCTCCTCCCGTCTCCGCCTCTCTGTGCCTCTCCTCCCGTCTCCGCCCCTCTCTGCCTCTCTTCCCCTCTCCGCCCGTCTCCGCCACTCTCTGCCTCTCTTCCCCTCTCCTCCCTCTCTGCCTCTCCCCGGTCTCCGCCTCTCCTCCTGTCTCTTCTTCTCTCCGCCTGTCTCTTCTTCGCTCCTCCCGTCTCCGCCCCTCTCTGCCTCTCCTCCCGTCTCCGCCCCTCTCTGCCTCTCCTCCCGTCTCCGCCCATCTCTGCCTCTCCTCCCGTCTCCGCCCCTCTCTGCCTCTCCTCCAGTCTCCGCCCCTCTCTGCCTCTCCTCCAGTCTCCACCCCTCTCTGCCTCTCCTCCCCTCTGTGCCTCTCCTCCCGTCTCCGCCCCTCTCTGCCTCTCCTCCCGTCTCCGCCCCTCTCTGCCTCTCCTCCCGTCTCTGCCCCCTCTGCCTCTCCTCCCGTCTCCGCCCCCTCTGCCTCTCCTCCCGTCTCCGCCCCTCTCTGCCTCTCCTCCCGTCTCCGCCTCTCTCTGCCTCTCCTCCCGTCTCCGCCTCTCTCTGCCTCTCCTATCGTCTCCGCCCCTCTCTGCCTCTCCTCCCTCTCCTCCCGTCTCCGCCCCCTCTGCCTCTCCTCCCAACTCCGCCCCTCTCTGCCTCTCCTCCCACTCTGCCTCTCCTCCCGTCTCCGCCCCCTCTGCCTCTCCTCCCGCCTCCGCCCCTCTCTGCCTCTCCTCCCTATCTGCCTCTCCTCCCGTCTCCGCCCTCTCTGCCTCTCCTCCCGTCTCCGCCCCGCTCTGCCCCTACTCCCGTCTCCGCCCTCTCTGCCTCTCCTCCCGTCTCCGCCCCACTCTGCCCCTACTCTCGTCTCCGCCCCGCTCTGCCTCTCCTCTCGTCTCTGCCCCTCTCTGCCACTCCTCCCTCTCTGCCTCTCCTCCCGTCTCCGCCCCCTCTGCCTCTCCTCTCGTCTCTGCCCCTCTCTGCCACTCCTCCCTCTCTGCCTCTCCTCCCGTCTCCGCCCCCTCTGCCTCTCCTCCCGTCTCCGCCCCCTCTGCCTCTCCTCCCGTCTCCACCCCCTCTGCCTCTCCTCCCGTCTCCGCCTGTCTCTTCTTCTCTCCTCCTGTCTCTTCTTCTCTCCGCCTGTCTCTTCTTCTCTCCGCCTCTCCTCCTGTCTCTTCTTCTCTCCGCCTGTCTCTTCTTCTCTCCTCCCGTCTCCGCCTCTCTGTGCCTCTCCTCCCGTCTCCGCCCCTCTCTGCCTCTCTTCCCCTCTCCGCCCGTCTCCGCCTCTCTCTGCCTCTCTTCCCCTCTCCGCCCGTCTCCGCCTCTCTCTGCCTCTCCTCCCGTCTCCGCCTCTCTCTGCCTCTCCTCCCCTCTCCTCCCGTCTCCGCCTCTCTCTGCCTTTAATCCCGTCTCTGCCTCTCTGCCCCTCCTCCCTTCTCCGCCTCTCTCTGCCTCTCCCCGGTCTTCGCCTCTCCTCCTGTCTCTTCTTCTCTCCGCCTGTCTCTTCTTCGCTCCTCCCGTCTCCGCCCCCTCTGCCTCTCCTCCCGTCTCCGCCCCTCTCTGCCTCTCCTCCCGTCTCCGCCCCTCTCTGCCTCTCCTCCCGTCTCCACCCCTCTCTGCCTCTCCTCCCGTCTCCGCCCCGCTCTGCCTCTCGTCTCCGCCCCTCTCTGCCTCTCCTCCCTCTCTTCCTCTCCTCCCGTCTCCGCCCCCTCTGCCTCTCCTCCCGTCTCCGCCCGCTCTGCCTCTCCTCTCGTCTCCGCCCCTCTCTGCCTCTCCTCCCTCTCTGCCTCTCCTCCCGTCTCCACCCCCCTCTGCCTCTCCTCCCTCTCTGCCTCTCCTCCCATCTCCGCCCCCCTCTGCCTCTCCTCTCCTCCCCCTCTGCCTCTCCCCGGTCTCCGCCTCTCCGTCTCTCTCCGCCTCTCCGTCTCTCTCCGCCTCTCCTCCTGTCTCTTCTTCTCTCCGCCTGTCTCTTCTTCGCTCCTCCCGTCTCCGCCCCTCTGTGCCTCTCCTCCTGTCTCCGCCTGTCTCTGCCTCTCCTCCCTTCTCTGCCTCTCCTCCCGTCTCCGCCCCTCTCTGCCTCTCCTCCCGTCTCCGCCCCGCTCTGCCTCTCCTATCGTCTCCGCCCCTCTCTGCCTCTCCTCCCTCTCTACCTCTCCTCCCGTCTCCGCCCCCTCTGCCTCTCCTCCCGTCTCCTCCCCTCTCTGCCTCTCCTCCCTCTCTGCCTCTCCTCCCGTCTACGCCCCCTCTAACCCCCCCACCCATCTCCGCCCCTCTCTGCCTCTCCTCTCGTCTCCGCCCCTCCTCCCTCTCTGCCTCTCCTCCCGTCTCCGCCCCCTCTGCCTCTCCTCCCGTCTCCGCCCGCTCTGCCTCTCCTCTCGTCTCCGCCCCTCTCTGCCTTTCCTCCCTCTCTGCCTCTCCTCCCGTCTCCGCCCCCTCTGCCTCTCCTCCCCCTCTGCCTCTCCTCCCGTCTCCTCCCTCTCTGCCTCTCCTCCCGTCTCCGCCCCCTCTGCCTCTCATCTTCTCTCCGCCTCTCCTCCTGTCTCTTCTCTCCGCCTCTCCTCCAGTCTCCACCTCTCCTCCTGTCTCCGCCTCTCCTCCAGTCTCCACCTCTCTCTGCCTCTCCTCCCATCTTCACCTCTCTCTGCCTCTCCTCCATTCTCCACCTCTCTCTGCCTCTCCTCCCGTCTTCACCTCTCTCTGCCTCTCCACCTCTCTCTGCCTCTCCTCCCGTCTCCCTGCCTCTCCACTTCTCTCCGCCTCTCCTCGTGTCTCTTCTTCTCTCTGCCTTTCCTCCTGTCTCTTCTTCTCCACCTCTCCTCCAGTCTCCGCCTCTCCTCCTGTCTCCTCCAGTCTCCACCTCTCCTCCTGTCTCCGCCTCTCCTCCAGTCTCCACCTCTCTCTGCCTCACCTCCCATCTCCAACTCTCTCTGCCTCTCTCTGCCTCTCCTCCCGTCTCCACCTCTCTCTGCCTCTCCTCCCCTCTCCCTGCCTCTCCCCGTCTCCGCCTCTCTCTGCCTCTCGCCCCGTCTCCGCCTCTCCCCGAGTCTCCGCCTCTCTCTGCCTCTACCCCGTCATCGCCTCTCCCCCCGTCTCCGCCTGTCTCTTCCTCTCTCCTTCTGTCTCTTCTTCTCTCCGCCTGTCTCTTCTTCTCTCCGCCTCTCCTCCTGTCTCTTCTTCTCTCCACCTCTCCTCCTGTCTCCTCCAGTCTCCACCTCTCCTCCAGTTTTCACCTCTCTCTGCCTCTCCTCCCGTCTCCACCTCTCTCTGCCTCTCCCCCCGTCTCCGCCTCTCTCTGCCTCCCCCCGTCTCTGCCTCCCCCCGTCTCCGCCTCTCTCTGCCTCTCCCCCCGTCTCCACCTCTCTCTGCCTCTCCCCCCGTCTCCTCCCGTCGCCGCTTCTCTCTGCCTCTCCCCCCGTCTCCACCTCTCCTCCTGTCTCTTCTCTCCGCCTGTTTCTTCTTCTCTCCTCCTGTCTCTTCTTCTCTCCGACCTCTCCTCCTGTCTCTTCTTCTCTCCGCCTCTCCTCCTGTCTCTTCTTCTCTCCGCCTCTACTCCTGTCTCCTTCAGTCTCCGCCTCTCCGCCTGTCTCCGCCTCTCCTCCAGTCTCCACCTCTCTCTGCCTCTCCACCTCTCTCTGCCTCTCCACCCGTCTCCGCCTCTCCACCCGTCTCCGCCTCTCTTCCCGCCTCTCCTCCTGTCTCCGCCTCTCGCTGCCTCTCCTCCCGTCTCTGGCTCTCCTCCCGTCTTCTCCCGTGTCTGACCTCCCCTCCCGTTTCTGACCTCACCTCCCGTCTCTTTCTCTCTCTCTCCTCCTGTCTCCGCCTCTCTCCTCTTCTCCTCCTCCTCTCTCCTCCTTGTCTCCTTCTGCACCTCCAGGTAGTCTCACATCTCATCTACTGTGTCAGTTTATGGTCTCAACTGGGAGGGAATCCACCTGCATCCCTCCACAAACATACAGGAAGTGCACTTACCGTGGGAGCCTGTTTTGTCGATAAAGTTGCTGAGGTTGAACAGAGCGGTCCTGGAGGCCAGGTATTGGATGAACCTCTGAGGAAGCAGAATGACAATAAGGCACTGCCACTCTGAAACACCTTACAATGAAATAGGCTGATTAAACAAAACCAGAATCCAAGAAAAAAAAATCAAGACAAATAAGGCATATTTACTGAAATTGTCAACTACAAATTGAGTGCTAGTATGTTTGTCCAAAATTGAGACTTTATCATTTACAGTGTGTGAAAGCACGTCTTTTGCAATACAGCAACTCAATAAGTAAATATAGCTCCAGACAAACACAATGGTGATTGATGAAACATGAAACCATGTTTCAGAACGAGCTCTAGTCTGCAGCCATACTAATAGCACTGTTTCCAGCACCATGGACAGCCACACTCACAGCTCCCCTGGGATGAATCAAGACAGCCGTGTAGCTGTCCATGGTGCTCAAACAGTCCTAATTGGTTTTATTGTGGTTGTGCACTAAATTGCTGCCCTCTGACCTCGTTTCCATGGACACACATGTGGTGTGTGGTGACTAGGGCCTTGAAGACGACAATCCAGCTGGCGTTGGTGGCCCTCTCAAACAGAGTGTCAGCCATCTGAGGGATGTTCACGTTGGTCGCATTGGTGGCCGATATCAGATCTGAAACACATACAGATAGGTTTGTTAGTACTGTGGGGAGAGGCTGTTCGTTCAGCTCAGTGAAACGGTTCTCTTATTGATTGTCGATCCGTGAAACGGTCAGACATTTTGAGACAGTAAAATATAGAAGGATTTGTTAGGATATCTCAAGGTATTTAAAGAGTTGTAAAATCATGATGAGTAAGTACAATTTCAAAGTGTTAAGACATGCTGACTGCCTAGAAAATATGTAATGTGCTGCCGTAGCTGATAGTGAAGCCTCACCCCAGGTCAAATGAGATTCAGTCTCCCTTGCTCCATTCATGTGCTCTGTGATTTTTGGAGTAGGAGTGCTGGGCTGTGTGTGTGTGTGTGTGTGTGTGTGTGGTGATTCTGCTACTGGAATGTGTGAAAGCCATAAAACAGCCTCTGGGGGTTGTTCACTTCACTGTGTACCTAGTGGAGCTAGGCATTGCCGAGTCAGACATCCATTTGGGAGTCAGGACACACATACCAAGCCTCAAAGAGCCACCAACACTGCTGGAAAGGATCCAACACAGAGATAGAAGTAGTGCACACACACACACACACACACACAGAGACAAACAGACTGCCATTTAGACAGACTGACCGACAGGTCTGACTCAGAGAGCAATCACCTCAACTCAGCTCTTTGGGATACAGTAGATGACAGATTAGCTGCTCGGAAGAGAGAGGGGGATATGGGATATGACATATGGGATATGAGATATGAGATATGGGATATGAGATATGGGATATGAGATCGGGAGGGTGGCTATAAATCATAGCCAAACTGTGTTTCTGTACTTCCAAAAGGCGGAAGCTTGTCCTGCCAAGGGATGGAAGGCTGCAATATTATCAAACAACACTGACCAGACTAAAAAGAGAGAGGGGATGCATGATGAAGGCTTGTTAGTCATTTCATGGTCAACGGGCAGGGGCTTTGTCCACAGATTAATATAAATCAGTAAGGAGTCTGGTGTGGTGACCCCTCTCCCAACAGCCACACACACACACACACACACACGAGTTTTTGGTAAATGTTGACTGAAGTACTGCCTGTACATTCTTATAAAAAACAGGTGCTATCTAGAGCCTGAAAGGGTTTTTCGGCAGTCCCCACCGGAGAAACCATTGAAGAACACTTTTTGGTTTCAGGTAGAACCCCTCTGGGTTCCATGAAGAACCCTTTCCACAGAGGGACAACCGAAGAACCCTTTTATGTTCTCTCTCTCCTAAATGTGTCTGCCTCTCTCAGTAAAACAGTTGGTGATGACAGCCATAATATTCCTGTCTGTCCCTGCTTTGCTCGGCTTCCTACACAGCTCAACCATATGTTCCATCTCAACAGGCAACCCTGTGGTGTGGATTTTATGTGTGGAATATTGGTGGCCCACTATTTTGTTTCCCACACAAACGTGTTCTCACACACACACACACACACACACACACACACACACACACACACACACACACACACACACACACACACACGTTTGTGTAAGTCTAATGATGATTGACTGATCTAAATAAAGACTCAGTAATCCACAGCAGACAGGAGAGCTGTAAAAATTAACTGGTAGGGGAGTCTATAACAAGGCACACAGGACTGTGTGTGTGTGCGTGTGCGTGTGTGTGTGGGCGTGCATATGTTTGTGGCCTTTCTGGGTGTGTGTATTGTTGTACTCACACACCAGACTTCTCCGAGGTTAGAGTGACAGGAATAGGCCAGATTAAAATCAACTAGAAGCCAGCGTATAGACGCCAACCCATTACCCTAACAACACTCCTATGAGACCACACACACACACACTTGTTAAGCTTGTCCAGAGGTATCAGCTCAATGATTCACTTAGCAGATGACTGAAAACGCCCACACACACACACACACACACACACAAGCTGTGCCCATGCATAAAAACATGCATGTGGGTATAGGCTGCACTGACCACTAAACCAGTGATTCCTGTCGCATCACTGATCTTCAATGTATTTTTATCATATTGCTCAGAAGGAACAGGTTTGTCAAATTTAACGAACTGTGTTTCACCACAAGAGGGAACAATAAGAGTCCTATCAAAATTAAATACATTTCAGACATCCCGCTCCTTCAGAGTAAGACCCAATAAAAAAACACATTGAAACCCATTTCTCACTCTGAAACACCAAAACAAGACAGAAAATATAATTCTAAGGATATGCTACTGCCCAAAATGACTATCTGTTGAAGCACTCTGGAGTCGTTTGCCCGCCACTGTGCCTCTCCAGAACCCCCCTTTGTGTCAGCCCGAGTCTTTGACCCGCTCTACAATCTGTTTCCATGGCAACCGGACTGCCTCTCAAGGGTCAGCAATCATGACACAATGATGATGGACAACAACTATCTTCTCTGTTACAATGGCTTCACGCAAAGACTAGAGGGGTAATGTTTGATGTATCATCATATTGGCACATCAATGTCTGTGGCAATTTGTATAAGGGTCATTGAGATGTACTATACTCTTATTCCATGTCTAGGCCTAGGGCATTATCTGTGGAATCTATGCGTTATGCCATCAAACTTAAGGCCAAGAGATATGTAATATACAGTACCAGTCAAAAGTTGACACACCTACTCATTCCAGGGTTTTTATTTATTTGTACTATTTTATACATTGTAGAATAATAGTGAAGACATCAAAACTATGAAACGACACATATGGAATCATGTAGTAACCAAAAAAGTTAAACAAAACCAAATATATTTTAGATTCTTCAAAGTAGACATCCTTTTCCTTGATGACAGCTTTGCACACTCTTGGCATTCTCTCAACCAGGTGCATGGGGTAGTCACATGGAATGCATTTCAATTAACAGGTGTGCCTTGTTAAAAGTTCATTTGTGGAATTTCTTTCCTTCCTAATGTGTTTGAGCCAATCAGTTGTGTTGTGACAAGGTAGGGGTGGTATACAGAAGAAAGCCCTATTTGGTAAAAGACATACCTTCTTTATTTGTGCTGTGTGTATTATTTTTGCTCCATTTAGAAAACTATTATTATTGAATATCAGTATAAATATGGAATGATCCATTATAGAGCATGGTTGATGAACTCGTCGTTTTTGGTTTTCTATTAGAATTATCATGGGTATTTAAAAGCATTATGTGTTCCCCTTCCCTTTACCTATTTAGGTTGTTGTCAGAACGGGTCTACTAAGCCACACGTATGGCGGCACCTTACAGTTTTTTGACCACTGCGCCACTAAGCTGCTACTAGTCTATATCTCTGTTTACAGTTGAAATCTGACCGCTTTGCCTTTGATTATCTATGGAATATAGCTTATGAAATGACCTTTTGTTTGGAGAACTTTGAACGCTCTGTTCTGTGCTTGCTTTGGAAGCGCGTCTGACTACGGCATCACATACCTGAGGCCTCAAGGCAAGTTTGGAATTGGATTATCCCTGAGGAGATGACAAATAATATGCCCTACTAGAGTTTCCAATAATATATTTAGGTTAGACAGAGCCCTTGCCTAAAAATGTTGGCCTAATTAAATGTTTTGGTGTTTGAAGCCTTGAATGTTGCCTTGAGGGCATTAACTATGTGGCAAGCAAATAAGATAAGGGAGACATTGTGCCCTATTTTTATTTAGTTTTGAAGGGCCATGAAATCGATATACATTGTACATGCACTAGGATTAACTGCAAGGCAAGAGACATCGCTACAGGTACTCAACAATCAATGTCACAACACAGACAAGACACAGACAATATCCTTCCATCTCGATAAAGACCGGATCCATTTGCATTGTGCTTTGTTTATTCACGCTTATCGTATTTGGTTAACATGTGTAAAAAAATAACTACTACAGTAAACATACACTGAGTATACCAAACATTAGGAACACCTTCCTAATATTGAGTTGAGGGGGTTCCCCATTTTGCCCTCAGAAGAGATGCAATTCGTCAGGGCATGGACTCTACAAGGTGTCGAAAGCGTTCCACAGAGATGCTGGTCAATTCTGACTCCAATGCTTCCCACAGTTGTGTCAAGTTGGCTGGATGTCCTTTGGGTGGTGGACCATTCTTGATACACACGGCAAACTGTTGAGTGAGAAAAACCCAACAGCGTTGCAGTTCTTGACACAAACCAGTATGCCTGGCATCTACTACCATACCCTGTTCAAAGGCACTTAAATCTTTTGTCTTGCCCATTCACCCTTTGAATGGCACACATACACCATCCGTGTCTCCATTGTCCCCAGTCTTAAAGATCCTTCTTTAACCTGTCTCCTCCCCTAACAAGTGGCATCAATAAGGGATCATAGCATTCACCTGGTCAGTTTGTGCAATGGAAAGAGCAGGACATATGTGTATTTTGTTGGGTAAGAATCTCACTTCTCTGGACAGCCATACTCTGAGTTCTCTGCCTCTCTCTCTGTGCAATGCTATGCTAATCCCCAGCAGTCTCCTGCCTACTTTAGCATTAGCATGGTCACCTTTGGCTGTGTAAATAATAGAGGCCAGTCTTTGGCTGATTAATGCATTATTCAGTGGGGAGCGTATCACACGACATAAGTTCTGAGTCTTGCTAGACCTAGCCTGAGACTGGGCCGGCCACCTGACCACACACACAGGCAGGTGGAACACCATTCATCCACGACTGCTTTAGTTTGACTTGGGCTGCTAGGCCCTATGCCAGCGATTCATATTGTCTTGTCATGAGGCGGACCCTGATTCTTTATGGAAGTAGCGCTGATGCAGGGAAAATTGGATACTGGTGAATAAGCAGAATTGGACGTTAAGGTCTATCTATCTACAGTAGGCCTACATCTATATGTTATCTAGTCGTTGCCCATTTAATTCACACTTGATATAGTGTATAGTGTATAGGCTACACCTTTGAAACCAAGTGAGGAAGCTCTTTAGCTTATCAATAACAAACACAACTACAGTAGCAGACACTGCAGCCGTTGAAGACTTGAATACATGCACTCCCTCCTGCCATTAGTATCACTTAAGGGAAGCTTGGGAGGTGTAGTGTGCAAGGACAAGTGAACAAGGGAAAATGTCATGTATTGTGACTAGGCCTCTGTGTGAGTCAGTCTCTTTTGAGTCATGACCACCTTTCTCTCCAATCACTGTGAGCTACACATGTAGGATGACTAGGGGTCACCATTGGGGTCATCTCCATGGTAACATCAATACATGGTAGGCCTCTGGTCATGCAGGACAGGAGCATAGAAATGTAATGCATTGGTTGATGATTCAACAAGCTCTCAGTCTCACATCAGAATTAGACAACATTTCTAAGTGGTTCCAAACATCACATTTCTAAGGGTTTAGGGTTAAGTTTAGGCATTAACTACGAAATCTTAAGGTTATGTATTAACTCTGAATGGTTAAGGTAAGGCATGAGATTTGGCATAGTCTTAAAACATAAATCTCAAAAACAACATTCTATGGCTGGATTCGAACATGCAACGTTTGGCACCAGAGGCATATGTTTACAATGGATGTCAACCATTTTTTCCCCATAGATATCTAATCAATTCGTGATGCAGTGTTCTTCACCTGATAGTGTGTGTGTGTGTGTGTGAGAGAGAGAGAAAGGGTGGGGATGAGAATGCACTTACATTCCAGGTGCTTTTTCTTGGGCGCCATCACCTCGTGAGTGGTGGCTTTGCAGACGGCGCGAGATACCTCTGATCCCGTCAACTGGTACTGCGCAGCGGCAATACGATCCGTGAGCGTCTGCCCCGACATTTTCTCCTCGTGTAGTCGACCACCTTAAGAATGTATTTAACCAAAGAGAGAAATAAAAGCCGGTCTTGCTACAGGAATACGGGTATCAACGATGCCAGTGCTGTGCGGTCCTCTCCAAATCTCCCACGTATAGGCCTGTGACCTTCTGGATGGGCGAACAATTTGAAATATTAGCTCAAATAAATCAATCAATATTTCATTTGACATTAAATAATTGGGTCACGTTGATGTGTGCTCTGACCTGGGTAGACTGAAACAAGATTGCCTTCTTCCTTCTGTGTCCCCGCTATACCGTTCAATTCAGCACCTTGGATAAAGTCACTCTTACGTAACACTACGCTAGAAATACAATGTATTTCCTCAGCCCACAGCAATAAAGCAATAATAAAGAAGCAAACAGGAGATTGAAAACGTTGCGACCGCGCAGCGTTTCTTATCCTTACAATGAATGGGTTTGGCCAAATGTACAACCTTCGTCAAACATACATAGAATATTCCGTTATCCGTTTTGCAGGAGCATCGGATACACCGTCAGTGTTTCCTTCTCCACGACGCACGGAAAAAAGGCAAACTGAAGGAGTAAAATGCACGGGGGCGCTTTCAAAATAACGATTTTGTAGTGACGCACAGTCGGCTCGTTGATTAAAATCTTCGCTCCGGACGTTTTCTTCTGATCAAGAATGTCTGATAGAGAAGGACCACGAGCCTCTGTCGACAGCAGATGTGCCTCTAACCCCTGTGCCAAGAGCCAACACTGACCGGCGCACCAATCCAAGGAGGCTGAATAGGCTACTAGGCTATACTGTATGGAGATGTTGGAAATAATTGTGTCTTCCACTCACTCGAATGTATGTTTATTTGGACTATATATCCTCTAGTATGTTAGGACAGGGTCAGGTGACACTTCATTAACAAACCGACACACGTCCATCCCACGCTCACCGTGGCGCGTTCTTAAAGGGGAATATTCCTAGGCCTACTGTATAGCCTAGCAATCATATCATTAATATGTCAAAGGGTTTACGAGTGAGCACTACTGCAATGGTGCAAAATATTAAAGAGACAGATTTGAACCCACTGCGCACAGGAAGTATATTTTCCAAATGGCCCGTGCCCTCGTGATGCTACTCTCTCTCCCATTACTACTGTTAGTATCCTTCCCTGCGGTTGTTTACCCTGGTCATTGACACGTTGCCACACACGTATAGGCTTTATTATGCCCTATAATTAGCATGTATTGCCTAGAGCAAAGTTATTATAGTTTTGTGTTTTTATATTCGTTTTTATTTCTATTCGTTTTGGTATTATTATTTGGAAGTAAGTTTATTTTCAGTTCGTTTTCAGACCTGATTTGATAGTTTTTATTTAGTTTAGTTATATACAAATATTTATATTTTCAAATCAAATCAAATTGCATTTGTCACATGCACCGAATACAACAGGTGTAGAACTTACAGTGAAATGCTTACTTACAAGGCCTGAACCAACAATGCACTAATAATAAAATACCTAAAACAAGTAGGAGATAAGAATAACAAATAATTAAAGAGCAGCAGTAAAATAACAATAGGGGGGTACCAGGTACAGAGTCAATGTGTCGAGGTAATTGAGGTAATATGTACATGTAGGTAGAGTTGTTAAAGTGACATAGATAATAACAGAGAGTAGAAGCAGCGTAGAAGGGGGAGGGAGGCAATGCAAATAGTCTGGGTAGCCATTTGATTAGATGTTCAGGAGTCTTATGGCCTGGGGGTAGAAGCTGTTTAGAAGCCTCTTGGACCTAGGCTTGGCGCTCCGGTACTGCTTGCCGTGTGGTAGCAGAGAGAACAGTCTGTGACTAGGGTGGCTGGAGTCTTTGACCATTTTTAGGGCTTTTTTTAGGGCTTTCCTGACACCGCCTGGTATAGAGATCCTGGATGGCAGGAAGCTTGGCCCCAGTGATGTGTTGGGATGTAAGCACTACCCTCTGTAGTGCCTTGCGGTCGGAGGCTGAGCAGTTGCCATATCAGGTAGTGATGCAACCCATCAGGATGCTCTCGATGGTGCAGCTGTAAAAGTGCCTCTCCTTGTTCGGGCGACATTCGGCGGTCATCGTCACTGGCTTTCTAGCCGCCACCGATCTACGTTTCTTTTTCCATTTGTTTTGTCTTGATTTTACACACCTGGTCCCCATTACGTAATAATTATTTTCCCTATTTAACCCTCTGGTTCCCATGATGTTTTGTGCGTGATTGTTTCTTGTTTAGTGTTAGTCTTCTGTGTTATGGTGTGTTTTCCCTGCGTGGAATTTCTGGTTGTTTGTTTTTCGAGTAAAGTGCGTTATTTTACTCACTCTGTTCTACAGCTCAGCATTTAACACCATAGCACCCTCCAAACTCGTCATCAAGCTCGAGACCCTGGGTCTCGACCCCGACCTCTGCAACTGGGTCCCGGACTTCCTGACGGGCCGTCCGCAGGTGGTGAGGGTAGGAAACAAAACCCTGCTCCACCCCGCTGATCCTCAACACTGGGGCCCCACAAGGGTGCGTTCTCAGCCCTCTCCTGTACTCCCTGTTCACCCATGACTGCGTGGCCATGTATGCCTCCAACTCAATCATCAAGTTTGCAGACGATACTATAGTGGTAGGTTTGATTACCAACAACGACGAGACGGCCTACAGGGAGGAGGTGAGAGCCCTCGGAGTGTGGTGTCAGGGAAATAACCTCACACTCAATGTCAACAAAACAATGGACATGATCGTGGACTTCAGGAAACAGCAGAGGGAGCAACCCCCTATCCACATCGACGAGACAGTGGTGGAGAAGGTGGAAAGTTTTAAGTTCCTCGGCGTACACATCACGGACAAACTGAAATGGTCCACCCACACAGACAGCGTGGTGAAGAAGGCGCAGCAGCGCCTCTTCAACCTCAGGAGGCTGAAGAAATGTGGCTTGTCACCAAAAACACACAAACTTTTACAGGTTCACAATCGAGAGCATCCTGTCGGGCTGTATCACCGCCTGGTACGGCAACTGCTCCGCCTACAACCGTAAGGCGGAGGGGAGCAAACTACCTGCCCTCCAGGACACCTACACCACCCGATGTCACAGGAAGGCCAAAAAGATCATCAAGGACTACAACCACCGAGCCACTGCCTGTTCACCCCGTTATCATCCAGAAGGCGAGGTCAGTACAGGTGCATCAAAGCTGGAACCGAGAGACTGAAAAACAGCTTCTATCTCAAGGCCATCAGACTGTTAATGTAATAGATCCCGTCCTCCTCTTCTGAGGAGGAGTAGCGAGAAGGATCGGAGGACCAATGCGCAGCGTCGTAAGTGTGTGTGGGGATTTTCACAAGCCACTGTATAAGGTCCCACAGTTGACAGTGCGTGTCAGAGCAAAAACCAAGGAAGGAGGAGGAATTGTTCGTAGATCTCTGAGAAAGTATAGAGGCACAGATCTGGGGAAAGGTACCAAAAAATGACTGCAGCATTGAAGTTCCCCAAGAACACAGTGGGTTCCATCATTCTTAAAAGGAAGAAGTTTGGAAGGTGCTTCAACAAAGTCCTGAGTAAAGAGTCTGAATACTTACGTAATAGTGATTTTTCAGTTTGTTACTTTTAATACATTTGCAAAAATAAAAACGTTTTTGCTTTGTCATTATGGGGTATTGCTTGTAGATTCATGAGGGGGAAAAAAACTATTGAATCTATTTTAGAAAAAGGCTGTAACTTAACAAAATGTTGAAAAAGTCAAGGGGTCTGATACTTTCCGAATGCACAGGAAGGTCATGGGTCAGGTCATAGGTTAGGTTAGGTTTAAATGATATAGTCAATCTCAATGTGACTTGATTTGAAAGGAATAGCTCCAAGACAAAAAATATGGTGGAAGAAACTCACTCTCGCCCATGTTTACACCAATCGAAGGCGTTTCAACTTTTGTAGTACATGTAAGAAGAATAAAGTTAGCTACTTAGCCAATTTTTATTTCCCTCTTAGCCAGTGATAGCCAGGTGATAGCTAGTGATAGTGATGTGCAAGCTAGTGTCACGACTTCTTCCGAAGTCAATGCCTCTCCTTGTCTTCTAGCCATCGCTGATCCATTTTTCATTTTCCATTTGTTTTGTCTCGTTTTCCCACACACCTGGTTCTCATTTCTCTCATTATGTGTTGTGTATTTAACCCTCTGTTTCCCCCAAGTCTTTGTGTGGTATTGTTTATCTGTTTTCATGTATGTGCACGTTAGGCTGGTTGTGCTGGGTTATGTTCAACCTGTATTTGTATTTCGTGTTCGTTTGTGCTGTGTGCTTTTGGTTCGCCAAATAAAAGGCTCCGTTTTGCTACCAAATATCTGCTTTCCTGCGCCTGACTTCCTACAGCCCTTCACGCATACGTTCACAGCTAGGCGTATTTGAAACAATTCTGTCTCCTGGTTGCATTTACCCACCAGATTGAATAAACACACATTCATCCTAGTTTTGTTTTTTATTTTTGTACATTTTTGGAGTCAAAGATAACTGTTTCAGTGTAGTTTTAGTTTTTCGAATGGGTTTGTTAATTATTTTATTTCAGTTTACTATATTGTTCTTTCATGATTCATTTTAGTTTACAACACCCGTTGCTGACAGATGTATAACACTGTAAGTGCTGTTATTGTGAAGTGGAAACCTCTAGGAGCAACAATGGCTCAGCCACGAAGTGGTAGGCCACCAATAGGATGGTGTAACCTTAATTGGGGAGGACGGGTTTGTGGTAATGGTTGGAGCGGAATCATTGAATGGTATCAAAAGCATCAAACACATGGTTTCTGTGTTTGATGTCATTCAATTTACTCCGTTCCATCGAGTGCTGAAGTGCGTAGCATGTAAAAATCGTCTGTCCTCGGGTGCAACACTCACTACCAAGTTCCAAACTGCCTCTGGAAGCAAAGTCATCACAATAACTGTTCATCAGGAGCTTCATGAAATGGGTTTCCATGGCCGAGCATCTGCACACAACCTTAAGATCACCATGAACAATGCCAAGTGTTGGCTGGAGTGATGTAAAGCTCGCCACCATTGGACTCTGGAGCAGTGGAAACACAGTCTCTGGAGTGATGAATCACGTTTCAACATCTGGCAGTCCGATGGAGGAGTCTGTGTTTGGCGGATGCCAGGAGAACTCTACCTGTCCCAATGCATAGTGCCAACTGTAAAGTTTGATGGAGGAGGAATAATGGTCTGGGGCTGTTTTTCATGGCTCAGGCTCCTTACTTCCAGTGAAGGGAATATTAACTATCCAGCATACAATGACATTATAGATGATTCTGTGCTTCCAACTTTGTGGCAACAGTTGGGGCAGGACCTTTTCTGTTTCAGCGTGATAATGCCCTTGTGTACAAAGTGAGGTCCATACAGAAAGGGTTAGTCAAGATCAGTGTGGAAGAACTTGACTGGCCTGCACAGAGCCCTGCACAGAGTCTTGCACTCAACCCCATCGATCACCTTTGGGATGAATTGGAATGCCGACTGCGAGCCAGGCCTAAACGCCCAACATCAGTGCCCGATCTCACTAATGCTCTTGTGGCTGAATGGAAGCAAGTCCCCGCAGCAATGTTCCAACATCTAGTGGAAAGCCTTCCCAGAAGAGTGGAGGCTGTTATACCAGCAAAGAGTGGACCATCTCCGTATTAATGCCCATGATTTTGGAATGAGATGTTCGACGAGCAGGTGTCCACATACCTTTGGCCATGTAGTGTACAATAGGCAAGAACTGCATTTTATATAGGCGCATTTATTCTGGGCACAGTCTTATGATTAAATCGATATGTATATTGAATTGTCTTGAGTCGGTAAAAACATTGGGTAAAGCTTTTAGCCCACTAATTATCCTTGGAGAAATCGTCCTCTAAAGCTGTGCCCACTGAATAAATGCATCAAAACATGTCTAATCTGCCCAGCCTACTATGTGCTCAGATGATTGGTTTTGTGCGGTGTAGCGGAGCATGACAGTTCAAGGGCGTGGTCAAGGGACGTACAAGGAACTGCAGCCACGTCGCAAGTAGAATCGAGAGGCTTTCAATTCACTCCTTCAACAACTGCAAGTAAGTGAAACTATTTATACGTTTAGTAAACATTTCGAAATTAATAGCCGGTATTCTATTTGTATTGTAACAAGTAAATTACCTTGCACGCATGTGCTGAGAGAGGAAGAGCTGAGCTGAAGAGAGGAACCCACTTCAAATGATTGAGACATCCCCTTTGTTTTTCTGTTTTGGTGTTTCAGGAATGGCCCAGTTTGAGGAAGTATCCCAGCAGTCTGCTGTCCACCCTAAACCTGTAGGGTTGGTCCTACAGTATGGTACTGCTGGGTTCCGCACCAACTCTAAGCAGTTAGACCATGTCATGTTCCCGAATGGGTTTACTGGCCACACTCCGCTCCAAGAAGACTAAGGCCACCATTGGAGTCATGGTCACTGCGTCACACAACCCTGAGCTGAGCCAAACCTAACACTTGCTTCCTTTTAATACCCTTCGCTGTACCTATATATTTCAAGCAAACCATGACATCTCAGATTGTTATTTATATAATATTATATGAATCTTATAAATTAAGATGGCCAATTTGGGTGCTTAATTGCTCAAATCAAATTATATTTCTAACAACAGAAACCATTTCAGAACAATCTGAGATGGTGGGTGTCAATCCTCTTACTTGTGCGTTTTAAGGTGGAACGATCGGTCTTAGACCGATCGTCCCTGGTTCTATTCTGGTCTGCTCTGAGGGCCACAAATAAAGCTGCTGATATTATTAGAAAAAGGTTGTCTGGAATTGATTTGCTTTCATGGAAACTATTGCTTTTCTGACTTACACAATATCCCAATCTTTATCTCTCCCCTCCTCCTTCTCTCCATCTACCTCACCCCTAATATCCACACTATACTACAATCACCCCTTCCTGTTCCTTTCTTACCCCTTCCTTCCTTCTCTCCTCCACTCCCTTCCCATCCACTATATCCCTCCACCCTCCCTCTCCAGGAGGATAACGGGGTTAAGCTGGTGGACACCATGGGGGAGATGGTGACCCCTGCGTGGGAGGGCTATGCCACCCAGCTGGCCAACGCAGAGCAGGAGGGGCTCCTCACCGCCATGAAGGACGTAATCGAGAGAGAGGCCATCAGCATGGCCCAGGAGGCCAGCATGTTTGTGAGTAAAGACACAAGGTACTGGGGTATTAACATTAATCTAGTCTAGAAACTAAACTATAATCTTGAATGTCAAGGGTTAGCAATATAACAGGGGGCAAGTTCATTTTGCATCACCCGGTGTCCCAGGTGGGTAAAAATGTCACTTTAGGACCAATGGAATGATCTAAAATACGTAAACTCACCCCATCCGGGGCACCAGGTGATGCAATAAGAACTTAACCAAGGTTACCTCAGATATTTAATGTGATTGGTTGTGTTCCATCAGGCCCAGTAGTGAGAGCCTATCACAGGCAGTACTGGATGGAGTCCACGCCCTGGAAAGCCACAGTAAAGGTGCATTAACTCTTGGGTTTAACTACACCTTAATATTTGATTGTTGGTTTGAATGACAAAAATTGGTCAGCAGTTATAAGCAAGTTTATTCATTTGCAATAACTTATACTTGCTTGTTATAATTGCTTGCTTGTTATTATAAGGTTAAACCAAGTAGCAGTTCACTGCTAGTAGCAGTTCAGATGTCTTTGTCTTGTCGTGTCCCATGTATATATATTTTTTCCTTTGTATATATTTTTTTATATTTTTAACCTCAGTTTCAACATACTCTCCTGCAACCCGCCTCACCCAATGTGGTATGGATCTCCTATTTTCTATACTTAAGAACCGGAACCCCCAACAGAAGCTAGCCAGCTAACTAGCTAGTAGCCAGTTAGCCACTGCTAGCGGCCATTAGCTAACCTTAGCCCTCAACTCCTGTCAGTCTGCACAGCGCAATTCAACCCAGAGCATACCGGACTGCTTTTTCTCCACATCTCCGGATTCCTACCGCAAGCTCTGAACCTTTTCACCTGGATCATCGCAGCTAGCTAGCTGCTATCCGAGTGGCTACCCCCTGGCTAAAGTCTCTGTCCCGAAGCAAGCACCAGTGAGCCTGGAACTAGCCTCGTGCTAGGCCTATCTCCCAGCTAGCTGAAGAGGTCCATTAGCCACTCCTTGGGCGACAATACCTTTTTTGCCAATTGGCTTGTACCCATTTTACTGCTGACACGAGCCCCGCCGTTCCATCACGACTGGTCTAGCGACGTAATCCACCCGAGGGGTTTCAACAGGCTCGTCCATCGTGACGTCCCCTGAAGGCCCATCCGCTAGCCTGCTAGCCTCAGCCCGCTAGCTGTCTAGAGCATATCGGACTGTTAGCTGAAGAGGTTCATCAGCCAATTTCTTGAGATACAATACCTATTTTGCCAATTGGCCTGGACCCTTTTACTGCCAACACGGAGCCCTGCCGATCCAACACGACTGGACTACCAATGTAACGTCTGAGGGGGCTACAACAGACTCTTCCGTCACGACGTCCCCCTAAGGCCCTTCTGCTAGCCCTGGCCCACTAGCTGTCTGAATCCCCGTGTCTCCAGCTCGCCTAGCTACCCACTGGTCCCTATGATCACTCAGCTACGCATGCCTCTCCCTAATATCAATCTGCCTTGTCCATATTGCTGTTTTGGTTAGTGATTGTCTTATTTCACTGTAGAGCCTCCAGACCTGCTCAATATTCCTTAGCTAGCCCTTTTGTTTCACCTCCCACACATGCGGTGACCTCAACTGGTCTAAATGATGTCTCTAGAGACAAAACCTCTCTCGTCGTCACTCAATGCCTAGGTTTACCTCCACTGTATTCACATCCTACCATACCCTTGTCTGTGCATTATGCCTTGAATCTATTCTTCTGCGCCCAGAAACCTGCTCCTTTTACTCTGTTCCGAATGCACTAGACGATCAGTTCTTATAGCCTTTAGTCGTACCCTTATCCTACTCCTTTGTTCCTCTGGTGATGTAAAGGTTAATCCAGGCCCTTCAGTGCCTAGCTCCACTCCCAGTCCCCAGACGCTCTCATTTGTTGACTTCTGGTTTCATGCATGTTTGTGTTTTTAATGTACAATGTTTTTGTTGTACTCTATGCGTGTTTATAGTTTTGTTTAATGTTGTGTTAGAGTATGTAAGTTGTTTTGTCTGAAACGTTGTTCCCTCTGCTGCTACTGGACCAGGTCACTCTTGGAAAAGAGATGTTATCTCAATGAGGAAAAAACCTGTATAAATAAAGGTAACCTTTAAAAATATATATATATATATTTTAACATTAGAATCCTCCGCCCTAAGTTTGTTTTATTCACTGCTTTAGCACACTCTGCCAACCCGGATGTCCTAGCCGTGTCTGAATCCTAGTTTAGGAAGGCCACCAAAAATCCTGAAATTTCCATCCCTAACTATAACATTTTCCAACAAGATAGAACTGCCAAAGGGGGCAGAGTTAGCCTGCAGAGTTATGTCATACTATCCAGGTCTGTGCCCAAACAATTTGAGTTTCTACTTCTAAAAATCCCCCTTTCCAGAAACAAATCTCTCACCGTTGCCGCTTGTTATAGACCACCTTCTGCCCCCAGCTGTGCCCTGGACACCATATGTGAATTGATTGCCCCCCATCTATCTTCAGAGCTCGTACTGTTAGATGACCTAAACTGGGACATGCTTAACACCCCGGCCATCCTACAATCTAAGCTAGATGCCCTCAATCTCACACAAATTATCAATGAATCTACCAGGTACAACCCCAAGGATATTGACCTCATTCTGTCAGTAGAGGATGCCTGGTAGTTTTTTAAAAGCGCTTTCCTCACCATCTCAAATAAGCATGCCCCATTCAAAAAATGTAGAACCTGGAACAGATATAGCCCTTGGTACACTCCAGACCTGACTGCCCTTGACCAGCACAAAAACAACCTGTGGTGTACTGCATTAGCATCAAATAGCCCCCGCAATATGTAACTTTTCAGGGAAGTTATACACCGGCAGTTAGGATAGCAAAGGCTAGCTTTTTCCAAACAGAGATTTGCATCCTGTAGCACAAACTCCAAAATGTTCTGGGACACTGTAAAGTCCATGGAGAATAAGAGCACCTTCTCCTAGCTGCCCACTGCACTGAGGCTAGGAAACACTGTCACCACCAATAAATCCACGATAATTGAGAATTTCAATAAGCATTTTTCTACAGCTGGCCATGCTTTCCACCTGGCTACCCCTACCCCAGTCAACAGCCCTGCACCTCCCCACAGCAACTTGCCCAAGCCTCCCCCATTTCCCCTTCACCCAAATCCTGATAGCTGATGTTCTGAAAGAGTTGCAAAATCTGGACCCCTTACAAATCAGCTGGGATAGACAATCTGGACCCTCTCTTTCTAAAATTATCCACCGCAATTGTTGCAACCCATATTACTAGCTTGTTCAACCTCTCTTTTGTATCGCCTGAGATCCCCAAAGATTGGAAAGCTGCCGCGGTCATCCCCCTCTTCAAAGGGGGAGACACTCTGGACCCAAACTCTTACAGATCTATCCTAACCTGCCTTTCTAAGGTCTTCGAAAGCCAAGTTAACAAACAGATCACCGGCCATTTCGAATCCCACCCTACCTTCTCCACTATGCAATCTGGTTTCCGAGCTGGTCATGGGTGCACCTCAGCCACGCTCAAGGTCCTAAATTATATCATAACCACCATCTATAAAAGACAATACTGTGCAGCCATATTCATCGACCTGGCCAAGGCTTTCGACTCTGTCAATCACCACATTCTTATCGGCAGACTCAATGTGATTGGTTGTGTTACATCATGCCCAGTAGTGAGAGCCTATCACAGGCAGTACTTGGTTTCTCAAATGACTGCCTCGACTGGTTCACCAACTACTTCTCAGGCAGAGTTCAGAATGTCAAATCAGAAAGCTTCCATAGGTGCGAAAAGAGACGAGTTGACCTCAACTTGTCTCTTTTCTATCCATGTCTGCATCTCAATAGACCCCAAATAGCATCCTCTCCCAGTTTCCTCTTTTAAATTTTTTTAATCTGCACTACATCTGTATTGAGGTGTATATGTTATATATTACACAAGCTGTGTGTAGGGAAAGTGAAACAAACTAGGAAAGGAAGCTATTTATGATTGAGACACATCCTTGGCAGAGGCAGGTCTCAACTCTGGGTGTGTCCAAATCTATGGTGAGATCGTAACAGAACTTCGACCCATGGGTGTCTCTCTCAGGCTACAGGTGACTGAAACTTTTTTTTATCTCGTAATGAAATACAGGACACTCGGGTTTGTTATATTATTATGCTGTTCCCATGTTTGTCCACCAGAGAGGAAGACATCTCAATGAATCACATTACGTATACTGCTGGCTTCAGCCAAACTCCTTTAGAGAAGGGTCAGAGCCATCCACTCTCTGTCTGTCTGTATTGCTCTCTCCCTCGTTTTCCCATCCCAATCTTTCTCCTCTTTTGTCTCACATCTCTCTCTCTAGGTGTGGAGATGAGTGCAGGGGAGCGTTGCTGTTCGTATGATGGTGATGCTGATCGTATTGTTTATTACTACTGTGACTCAGCAGGGAGATTTCACCTGCTAGACGGGAGACAAGATTGCCACCCTCATCAGCACATACCTCAAAGAACTGCTTACACAGGTATACACCCACGCACTCGCTATACTCACCTGTGATGCTTAAACATGCCCCTACATAACACACCAACTCCTCCTCATTCAGAAGTGTGCACACACTGACATGTTCCCCTGTGTGTGTTTTGATTTGCGCAGGCTGGTCTTGACCTACAAATAGCCGTGGTACAGACGGCATACGCTAACGGCATCTCTACACGCTACCTGGAAGACACCATGAAGGTGAGGACACACAAACACGCACACACCTTAGTCGCTCCAACACACATGCGATCAGTGCTGACCTCTCCTCCCTCCAGGTGATAGTGCGGTGTACCAAGACCGGAGTGAAACACCTTCACCATGCAGCCCAGGAGTTTGACATTGGTGTTTACTTCGAGGCCAACGCCCACGGGACTGTGAGTAGGAAACCGACTTGCACATGCTTACACACTGATCTGTGATGGGTAGATTGCTTGAACGTGCCCGCTCAGTGACGGCCTGTCTGTATGATTGCGGTCCTGTCTCAGGTCTTATTCAGTAAAGAAGCAGAAGAGAATATCCAGCAGCTAGCCCGGGACTCCAACACCAACGACGAGAGGGAAAACGCTGCACTGCTACTGCAGAACACGGTCAACCTCCTCAACCAGGTATGACCACACACGGCCATGGCAACACAATCAATCGTTTTTAGCAATAGTGACTACACACGTTCGTTGCAATTTAAGGGTCCAATCCTGTATGCATAACTGAAATTTTCTCTCGCTCTCACTGTAGACCGTAGGAGATGCTATCTCTGACATGCTACTGATTGAGGCGGTGTTAACCATCAGAGGGATGACCGTACAACAATGGGACGCCATCTACACAGACCTGCCCAACAGACAGCTCAAAGTCAAGGTGTGTGTTTGTGTGGGTGGTTGCATCGTATGTTACTTTAAATGCCTGCATAATAAGGAAATCTTGTATATATGTTTTAACACTGTTTATCCCAGTGCCTCAGTTGCAGTGTTGTTGTGTGGCCTGTAGGTGGCAGACCGGCGTGTGATTGACACTACAGATGCAGAGAGGAGAACAGTGAGTCCAGCAGGTCTGCAGGAGGCCATAGACAGCCTGGTGCATAAGCACAGACAGGCACGCTCCTTTGTCCGCCCCTCAGGTACTGAGGATGTGGTCCGAGTGTACGCCGAGGCAGACACACAGGTGGGACTTAGACGCTGACACTCAAACCTACTTGAACAGAAAAAAACACTGAGCGATAGGGATTCACTCAATTCACATTTCTTTGTTCACTCACTATGCCTTTACCTTTCTTTACTCTTTATTTTTCTGTTCTCTCACTGTCTGAGGGTGATGTGTGTTTCAGGAGAGTGCTGATGCCCTGGCACATGAAGTTAGCCTGGCAGTGTACCGCATCGTAGGAGGAGTGGGAGAGGAGCCCAAACCTTTATAAACAGGCATTATGCAATGTCTGTCGAACACATTTTTTTAATCGTGCATCTAATGACAACTTCCTCAACCCATGATTCTACGTCAAATTTGTAGTCTTTATCAGGTGCCAAATCATTTTATAATGTGCACTGCATTTAATACTGTGTTATCACTTTTCTACGAGTCTGAACAATTTGATTTGTCAATGTGAATGAAAGGGAATCACTGTATTGGACAATGAAGGGAAAATATGCTAAATAAGGTTAGACTTGTAATCCTCTTCTTTTTTTTACCCAACCTTAATCCTCTGTCAATGTAGTGGTACATGTTTACATTAGCAGTTATTGTAGATCAATTTTGTATTACTGTTTTATAGTGGAGTAATTGCACTGCTTTGAACGGACCTCAACTACAAAGACTGCTGCTATGACTGTCGGCGTTACTCTGGACCCTGATCTCTCTTTTGAAGAACATATCAAGAGCTTTTTCCATCTACGTAACATTGCAAAAATCAGAAACTTTCTGTCCAAACATGATGCAGGAAAATTAATCCATGCTTTTGTCACTTCTAGGTTAGACTACTGCAATGCTCTACTTTCCGGCTACCCGGATAAAGCACTACTTCAGTTAGTGCTAAATACGGCTGCTAGAATCCTGACTAGAACCAAGAAATCTGATCATATTACTACAGTGCTAGCCTCAAGGGCTGTTTTCAAGGTTTTACTGCTAACCTACAAAGCATTACATGGGCTTTCTCATACCTATCTCTCTGATTTGGTCCTGCCGTACATACCTACACGTACGCTACGGTCACAAGACACAGGCCTCCTAACTGTCCCTAGAATTTCTAAGCAAACAGCTGGAGACAGGGCTTTCTCCTATAGAGCTCCATTTTTATGGAATGGTCTGCCTACCCATGTGAGAGACGCAAACTCAGTCTCAACCTCAAGTCTTTACTGAAGACTCATCTCTTCAGTGGGTCATATGATTGAGTGTAGTCTGGCCCAGGAGTGTGAAGGTGAACGGAAGGGTTCTCATCTTTCCACAGGGATTCTCTGAATCGAACACTATTACAGGGGCTGAGTCACTGGCTTACTAGGGCTCTTTCATACCGTCCCTGGGAGGGGTGCGTCACTTGAGTGGGTTGAGTCACTGATGTGATTTTCCTGTCTGGGTTAAACCCCCCCCCCCCCCTTGGGTTGTGCCGTGGCAGAGATCTTTGTGGGCTATACTCGGCCTTGTCTCAGGATGGTAAGTTTGTGGTTGAAGACATCCCTCTAGTGGTGTGGAGGCTGTGCTTTGGCAAAGTGGGTGGGGTTATATCCTTCCTGTTTGGCCCTGTCCGGGGGTGTCATCGGATGGGGCCACAGTGTCTCCTGACCGCTCCTGTCTCAGCCTCTAGTATTTATGCTGCAGTAGTTTGTGTCGGGGGGCTAGGGTCAGTTTGTTATATCTGGAGTACTTCTCCTGTCCTATCCGGTGTCCTGTGCGAATTTAAGTATGCTCTCTCTAATTATTTATTTCTCTCTCTCGGAGGACCTGAGCCCTAGGACCATGTCTCAGGACTACCTGACATGATGACTCCTTGCTGTCCCCAGTCCACCTGGCCGTGCTGCTGCTCCAGTTTCAACTGTTCTGGCTGTGATTATTATAATTTGACCATGCTGGTCATTTATGAACATTTGAACATCTTGGCCATGGTTATAATCTCCACCCGGCACAGCCAGAAGAGGACTGGCCACCCCACATAGCCTGATTCCTCTCTAGGTTTCTACCTAGGTTTTGGCCTTTCTAGGGAGTTTTTCCTAGCCACCATGCTTCTACACCTGCATTGCTTGCTGTTTGGGGTTTTAGGCTGGGTTTCTGTACAGCACTTTGTACATCAGCTGATATCTCGAAGGGCTATACAAATACATTTGATTTGATGTAATTGTTGAACACCAGGAGTAAAAATAGGAAATCAAATTTGTCAAATTTTTGTATTTTTTTTTGACCTAAATATGTTTGGAAATTACCACATAGAGCGAAAAATACTATAATTGCTTTGCTGTTTTTTATTTTATTTGTTGCTTGTAGAGCGATATGGTTCTCAGACACACACACACACACAGGGAGTTAAAGGCTAACAGAAAGGCAATGTGAGGCTAAGAGGGAGTTTAGTGTAGGCAGAGACACAGAGAAGAGGACCATAGGGATTCTGAAGACCACTATCCTAGGGGGTTGGTGTGGGTTACATTTTTGGGGGCAAGGGTGGAAGGGCTGGGGCTTAGGTCTCAAGGGGTCTAACATTCATTCGGTGGTGTAGGAGTTAGGAGCATGGACTTCCATCTCTAGTCCTCGTCTGTGTCGTCAGCAGCTCCAGAGATGGTAATGGTGCATTACCATTACTGTGTGTCGCTCTCATACATGTCATCTGTCTTAACTGTTCTGAGAGAAAATGGGAAAGGGCAGGGAAAAAAGGGTTTGAAAACAACACTGGGTGACAAATATATTTTATACAAATATATAAAAATGTCCTCAATCACTTATTCAGGTGGCAAAACAGACTACCGGTATGCCATATTTTATCCACAGATTATTGGTAAGATTATCTCCCAGTACGGTTTAAATTATGACCCAGGCTTGCTTTACCTGATGAGAAGAGTCTTCCGCTCAGTCATCTCCACTGACTGTTCCTCGAAGCTCTCCGTCTGGCTCTCTGGTAATATCACCGCCCCGCCAGGGGCCTCTTTGGTGCCTTCGTATCCAATACCAGAGGCTCTGTATCCGCTGACAGAGGCGGCACTAACCGAGGCAGAGGTGGAGCTAGCGCTGATGGCCACACCTCCTCTTCCTCCACCCAGGGACATGCTCTGTACCATGGTGCTGAGACGGGTGTCCTCGCCTTCAATCAGCGCCCTGCCAAATTCACAACCACAGAGAAGACACGCAAAATCACAGATTTACACTTAGCAACCATAAAGTAGGCTGCATATCAAAAGAGTTGTGTTGCTGCATGCCTCCTCTTTTTCATCTCTACAGATTTGACAGACCCAGGATAGCTGAAAGCAATATGGAGGACACCTACTTGGTGCAATCTGCATTTACCTGTCCAGTTATTTTCTCTTCAATGGGAAATGAGGAGCAGAAAAGGCCTGTTTAGACTATAGGAGAGTTATGATTGTCACCTGTAGGTGGTGATCTCAATCTCCAGGGCCATCTTGACGTTGAGCAGCTCCTGGTACTCTCTCAGCAGCAGAGCTATCTTCTCCTTCATCACCATCAGCTCCATCTTCAGCCCCTCAATACGCTCCTGTGGGAAACACACACAAGCTTTTAGGTCATAGGGAGCCAATTGTGACCGGCTGTTAGAGTCCATTTGAAAGTACTCTCACTTATTGCCCACTTTGTAGAGCAAATATCCATTATGATCTCCCATGCTTCTTTCTACAGTAAAGGTGTGTCGTGAGAGTAGTACAACTCACACGCAGTGTCTCCTCTTCTTTCTTGTGTCTCGCCACAGCATCACGAATCTGAACCTCCAGAGACTCATTTCTCGTTTTCATAGACTCCAACTCACGCTCCAGGTTTAAGCTCTACACACAAGAGACAAACACACACACACACGTGTGTTTTCAATCTGTTGCCTACTGTTGTCAATAACAGTATTATCGATTATAAGAAAAGAGGGTCCCACTTACATCTTTCTTGTAACTTGCGATTTCCTCCCTCACACTTCGAACGCTTTGAACGTGTTTGGTTGTCACATTGTTCAGGTCCTGGAACTTTGACTTGTACCAAGCGTCCATCTCCTGAGGAAGACCAGAAACAAAATGGATTCAGTTTTCTGTGTAATTATGTAATCAAGTATGAAGTGATGTGTAATAATATCTGCAATTGGTACCTGTAGGTTTCTGGCAGCGATGCTGTCGTACTGGGACTGGATTTGTTTGAGGGCGGGGGAGAGGTCAGGAAGGGCAAAGGTCATGTCCACCTTCGCCACCGCCACATAGATCTGCTGCATCAGTTCCTCAATTTCCTGACCGGGGCAAATACAATGGAGACTACTCATTCCTTCTGTGAATTTCGCTTTCATTCTTATCTGTGGAAACCCTAACTTCCTAACTCAGCCCGCCATGCAGTTTTCACAGTTAGTCGATGACAGTTTTGTGATGCAAACTTTAATCACTAGGCCCATGATACAAACTCTCCCACTTTAACTCATATACTGTCATATGTAATGTGTGAATCCAGCTGCATGCCTGTGATGGCCACAAATCATACTAAACAGATGCTGCTACAGACACAGTATGTAAGATACAGTATGTTACACAGATAGAAAAGGACTACCTCAATCTGAAAATAGATACAAAGGTATGTTGCCCCTCTGTGAATCAAGATAGTGAAAGACACTTATACCTGTGAATACAGCTACCTTCCTCGTTGAGAAAACAGACGTAGACACAGATATAGACCCAGACGTGTTACCTCTTTGTGAACTCTGGTCAGGAAGGCCAGCTCCACCTCCAGGTTCTCCAGCTGTTTCTCCAGGCCGATACGGGCCGAGGTGGCTCTATCCACATCCTGCCAGAAAGGTTAGAGGATGAATTATTATTGAGTTTATACACAGGAATAACTGAGAAGACAGTCAATTGTTTCATGACAGCCTGGTAAATGAGGTAGGTGATTCTGTGTGTACACAATTTGAGTTCATGTTGACATTGTTTAATGGTTATGTCTGCATCTGTGTTTGACTCACGGGGCGGAAGGCTTCGATCTCCAACTCTGCATTCTTCCTGGCCTCCAGAGCCTCCTCATATTTGACCTTGAGCACCTCCACCTGTCCTGCCATGGCCCCCTTGGCCGCTACAGCCAGGTCCTTAGGGTGGAGGAAACACAGTCAAACCCAATACCTGTCTGTCTCATCCCAGTCCACCATTGTAAAAGTAAATATCATGCATAGGCTATAGGTGGGCCATATTGGTGGTCATAAAGCTCACCCTCTGTACTCTCATCTGCTCCGCGATCCGGTGGAGCTCTCTCAGCTGTCCCTCGTAGAGCTGTCTCAGCCCAGACGGCTTCATATAGCGGTTCTTCAGAGCATCAATCTCAGCCTCCAGCAGCTTGTTCTGCCCCTCCAGAGTACGCACCTGGGACAGAACATGGGTTTGTGAGTGAGAAAGAGCGCAGAAAAGATAGGTTTGCATGAAAGTGTGACTGGGTGTGGCATAGAGTTTGAGTGAGAGAGAGGAGAGTATGAGTGACAGAATGTGTGAGGTGAGGCGTGGTCTTGCCTTCTCGATGTAGATAGCCAGGCGGTCGTTGAGGGCCACCATCTCCTGCCTCTCACCGGTGCGGGTGCTCATGAATTCTTGGTTCTCCGCTGCAGCTGCATCCAGGTCCAGGCTGGGCCCCAGGCCCATGTTTATTCCGAAGCACAGGGCCCCCATACTCACACTGCTGTGGTAAGGACAGGAGTGGACAAGGCCAGTCATCAACCATCCACTATATTTGACTTGGTCTGATACTCAAAGTGAAATATATTTTATCAATAGAAATAAGTGTCCCATTAGGAATAAATTCAGTGAGTATTAGGCTAAGCCTACAATTATAAATGAGTCAGTATTGCTGTGAAAGAACAAATGGATAGTTAATGCTGGTATTGCATTAAAACCTAAACTGTAGCCTATAATGGTCCTATCCATAGAGAATACAACTTCAAGAGAGTTGTTTTACCTGGTCATATGTGATTTGCGGCTGCTGGAGGGGTTCCTCCTCCCCATGGTTCCACCGTTGTGACTGTAGCTGGCAGAACGGTGACGTACATCCTTTCGGGTCGGTGAAGGGCTCGAAACCCGCACCTGGTAGGAAGCAGAGGAGGAGGCAAGGGCGCCCTCGAAGTGACGGCGGTAAGAAGACATCCTTTCTGGGCTGCGACTCATGATGACGGCCTGTAACTTGTCTTTACCTTCACTCGATACTGGAAACTGTTCACACTTCGTTGGAATGGGACAGTGGTGATTTTATACCTGGGCTCTCTTCTTCAGCCCTTCCCAGTTTCCACCACCAGGGCAAGACGCACCAGCGGCGAGGAATTTAGAACCTCCCCATTCCGAAGGCTGACTGTCCCTGCAAAAATCTATCATGGTTCCGTGAAGAGACTACAGTGGTAAAAATAGAGGGTTGAATGAGTCTTAATGCAATGACTGTTATTACACTGGAATGTTTACACTGGAACAAATTACACTGGAATGTTTGGGAGTCCCATAGTGTCGGCGCACAATTGGCCCAGCGTCGTCCGGATTTGGCCGGTGTAGGCCGTCATTATAAGTAAGAATTTGTTCTTAACTGACTTGCCTAGTTAAATAAAGGTTAAATAAAAATGTTGTTTCTGTCTTTTTTTAGTGTGGCCTATCCACAGCTTGGTTATTTATCCATGTAAGTATCCCATCTAAAGTTCATATGGGTTAGTGAGGATGAATAACAATTATAGTCAATTATTGTATTAAAAACATAGACGTGACAAATATTTAACCTCATTTGCATTACTCATTACCAACCTATTCATGGATAAGGTCGTAAAAAGATGGGGTGTGGACGGCTTCCTGATACTGTCATCTCTCCAAGACTGGAATCATAGGATCACTGTGAGGCTGCATAGCGCCATTCTTTCGGGCTTGCATGCATGTGGCAGGTGCACAAAGTCATAGTCTATTGGAGGTGTGAACAGAAACAAAGTAATTGTGCTTGAACCCTGGGCTTCCCTGCCCATTGTCCTTGCCTTACCGTGTGTGTCTTAGGGTAGACATGGAATTATAATTCCTTAGTAATAGTTTATATACAGTGCATTTGGAAAGTATTCAGACCCCTTGACTTTTCCACATTTTGTTACGTTACAGCCTTATTCTAGAATGGATGAAAAAAAAATGTGTCCTCATCAATCTACACACAATACCCCATAATGACAAAGTGAAAACATGTTTTTAGATAAAAACATGTTTTAAACTAATTGCACCACCAACTAACCCTACACTTATTTACCACTATTTAAAAATATGAATATCTCTAAACATCTTATAACTTTACTGCAGTAAAATCTCGTACACACAGGTACTGCTCTGCAGCTGCCACCTACAATCATTAAAAACCGACTACCCCATTCCACTATTTTGACCCTATCTGTTCCTGCACCATGCCAACAGCCTGGGAGAACAGGACACCAACCCTTCAACACACCCTGTAACTCTTCTTAAGTCAAATCTTGTATACCCAAATACTTCTCTGCAGCTACCACCACATCTATTTTCTGTGATTTACATTCCGTTTCTGTGTTACAGTTGATAACCATTGCTATGAACACTAAGAAGCCAACCTTACTGAAGCGTAAATCACTCGTTGGCCTATCCCTCTGTGCTGGCACAGATCTACTACTCATTGGGATCCTCTCATGATCCCTACCCCTTGACCCATCCTCCTCTACTTTCTTCACTGCCTCAGCATATGACACCTTCTGCACTATTTTGACTCTGGCCACTTCAACCTGCCATAATGCAATAATAGTGTTTAACATTATTTTTTATGACTACCTCATCTCTGTACCCCACACATACAATTATATGTAAGGTCCCTCAGTTGAGCAGTGAATTTCAAAGACAGATTCAACCACAAAGACCAGGGAGGTTTTCCAATGCATCGCAAAGAAGGGCACCTACTGGTGGATGGGTAAAAAATAAAATAAAATACAGACATTGAATATCCCTTTGAGCATGGTGAAGTTATTAATTACATTTTGGATGATGTATCAATATACCCAGTCACTACAAAGATATAGGCGTCCTTCCTAACTCAGTTGCCGGAGAGGAAGGAAACGGCTCAGGGATTTCGCAGTGAGGCCAATGGTGACTTTAAAACAGTTACAGAGTTTAATGGTGTGATAGGAGAAAACTGAGGATGGATCAATAACATTATAGTTACTACACAGTACTAACCTAATTGACAAAGGGAAAATAAGGAAGCCTATACAATGCATACCATGCATCCTGTTTGCAACAAGGAACTAAAATGATGGTGCAAACAAATGTGGTAAAGCAATTAACTTCTTGTCCTGAATACAACGTTTTTGTTAGGGGCAAATTCAATACAAAACATTTCTGAGTACCACTCTCCATATTTTCAAACATAGTGGTGGCTGCATCATGTTATTAGGTATTCTTGTAATCGTTAAGGACTAGGGAGTTTTTCAGGATAAAATAGAAATAGAATGGAGCTAAGCACAGGCAAAATCCTAGAGGAAAAACTGGTTCAGTCTGCTTTCCACCAGACACTTGGAGCTTAATTCACCTTTCAGCAGGACAATAACCTAAAACACAAGGCCAAATCTACGCTGGAGTTGTTTACCAAGAAGACAGTGAATGTTCCTGAGTGGCCAAGTTACAGTTTGACTTAAATCTACTTGAAAATCTATGGCAAGACCTGAAAATGGTTGTCTAGCAATGATCAACAACCAATTTGACAGAACTTGAAGAATTTTGAATTGGAATAATGGGCAAATGTTGTACAATCCAGGTGTGGAATGATCTTAGAGACTCACAGCTGTAATTGTGCTTTACATGCCTTTTTTGATTACATAAATGCATCAAAATTCACAAAAAGTGATCTTACCTCATATAACAAAACGTATGAGCTCTCTTAAGTCTGTGTTTACCACAGACCTCATTTTTGGCCTTCATCCAAAAACGACTATTGCCATTACTATTGCTCTCTATAGAGACACCACCACCCGGTTAAAGCCCAGTCGAAACAGTTTGCGCATAATGAATAATTACAAAATGTTTGTTCGTTTTGGCTGTTTGTGAGCGCAACATGTTTTCTTGGGGCTGTGATTGGTCAACAGCACTACTCCTAGTAGCAGTGGGAACTATGAACCTGATTCTTCAATGAAGCGTTTGTCATTCATCGAGCGACCGCTACTTTTCAAGCACATTTTTCCACTTGAGAAATACTGCACAAAACCTCTTAATTAGATGTAAAATTGCGAGTTTAAGACCTCTTCGGTAAAAATGACAACATTTATAACATATTTCTTGATTTATCTTAGATTAATTCAGACTATTTTGAGGAAGTGTATAGACGGGTTTGCAGATAACGTCACGAAAATGATGTAGGCAAACTCATATATACACTTCCTCAAAACAGTAGAGGGTGGCCATAAGCCATGCTTTGTTAATTCTGAATGCTCAGATAGCTAGCAACAATGACAAGAATATGCCATGTGTGGAATCGTAGGTGGCTCATTTTAGTTAGTTGTATCTTCCTCTTGATACCATGTCTTGTTTTGAGGTGTTTCGACTTATTTCATGGCAATGCTAATATGGCAGAAGATTTAATAGCTAGCTAACTAAAAATTGTAATGATGTACAAAAATTGTAATATTTGCACAGTAAGCACAACAAGTGTAAACATTTGGAGACTAAATGTAGTTTACATGTTGTCAAGAATCTAAGCCAACCCGGTCTGTTTTGCCCCGTATTTGCGCACATCTCGGTTTTGTTGCTAAACTACCAACACGTCTTGTTGCTACGCTCAAGAGGGATAAACGGTAATATTGTCAAAAACGGGGAGGGGGTTGGAGAAACCTTTCAGCATGTCCGCTGCTCTTTAAATACCTGTACATTTGAGTAATTTACCAGACCCCACCAAACGGAGCAAACATATATCAAAGTTTGTTCAAGAATGTTGAAGAACATTTTCGGGAAACGTGCCATTCAGTACAAACTGTTACACAACATAGCAAATGTTGGGTGGGGTCATTTGGGAATTTAATGCAATTTAAACAATGAATCTGAATTGGTCACCCAAGAAGGCAAAGGCCCTCCCCCGCACTCCTTTCGGCTTGCTCCCCCCTTCATATAGGCCAGTGGTTCTCAAGCCTGGTCCTGGGGACCCAAAGGGGTGCACATTTTTGTTTTTGCCATAGCACTACACACCTGATTCAAATAAACAACTCCCTGACGAAGGCCATGCTGCCGAAACTCATCGGTTTAAAAAATAACTTTGTTTCTATTGAACATGCCATACTAATAAAGGCATTTCAATGAATTATATGAAGAGTGCCTTGGTCCTCCTTTCTTTTTGATGACCAATTTACCCCTTTTACCAAAGAGAACCTTCTATCTACGAAAATGTACTATTGTGTACCTTAATAGCGCTTCCCTTCCTCCTCTTTCAACTCTTCATCAGGCTTTGATGTTTTGAATCAGCAGTGTAATGCTTGGGCAAAAACAAAAATGTGCACCCCTTTGGGTCCCCAGGTCCAGGATTGAGAACCACTGCTATTGTCAGAAACTCAAACAGGAAGTTACCCATGCTAAGAACTATACAACGCTGGTCTGACTAATCGGAATCCAAGCTTCAGGATTGTTTTGATCACGTGGACTGGGATATGTTCCGGCTATCTTGCGAAAATAATCTAGACGCATGCACGGATACGGCGACTGAGTTTATAAGGAAGTGTATAGGAGGTGTAGTACCCACTATGACCATTAAAATCTACTAAAATCTACCCTAACCAGGAACCGTGGATAGATGGTAGCATTCGCGCAAAACTGAAAGCACGAACCACCACATTTTCACTCCACAAGGCAATCAAACAAACTAAATGTCAGTATAGAGAGTCGCAATTCAACGGCACGAGACCTATGTGGCAGGGACTACAGACAATCACGGGAATACAAAAGGAAAACCAGTCACAACGCCGAGACTGACTTGCTTCCAGACAGGCTAAACATATTTTTCGCAACCTTTGAAGGACTGTGGGTTCTCCGTGGCCGATGAGAGTAAAACATTTAAACATTTTAACCCTCGCAAGGCTGTCGGCCCAGACATCATCCCTAGCCGCGTTCTCAGAACATGCGCAGACCAGCTGTCTGGTGTGTTTATGGGCATATTCAATCTCTCCCTATCCCAGTCTACCTTCCCCGCATGCTTCAAGATGTCCACCATTTTTCCTGTACCCAAGAAGCCAAAGGTAACTGAACTTGATGACTATTGCCGCGTAGCACTCAATTCTGTCATCATAAAGTACTTTGAGAGACTAGTCAAGGATCACATCACATTTACCTTAACTGTCACCCTAGACACACTTCAATTTGCTTACCTCACCAATAGATCCACAGATGATGCAATTGCCATCACTGCCCTTTCCCATCTGGACAAGAGGAATACCTATGTAAGAATGCTGTTTATTGACTATAGCTCAGCATTCACCACCAAAGTACCCTACAAGTTCATCATTAAGCTTGAGGCTCTGGATCTGAACACCGCCCTGTGCAACTGGGTCCTGGACTTCCTGACGGGCCACCCCCAGGTGGTGAAGGTAGGAAATATCACCTCCACTCCGCTAATCCTCAACACTGGGCCCCACAAGGGTGCATGCTCAGCCCCGTCCTGTACTCCCTGTTCATCCATGACTGCGTGGCCAATCATGCCCCCAACTCAATCATCAAGTTTGCAGACGACGCAACAGTAGTAGACTTGAATACCAATGATGACGAGACCACCTACAGGGAGGAGGTGAGGAATCTGGGAGTATGGTGCCTGGAAAACAACCTGTCACTCAACATCAACAAAACAAAGGAGATGTTCGTGGACAACCCTCTATTTACATCGACGGGACCACAGTCCCGAGGTCAGTACAGGTGCGTCAAAGCTGGGACCGAGAGACTGAAAAACAGCTTCTATCTCAAGGCCATCAAACTGTTAAACAGCCATCACTAGCACATTAGAGGCTGCTGCCTATAAGCACAGACTCACTGTGATTCACTGGCCACTTTAAGGAATGGAACACTAGTCACTTGTCTGGCATTACTCATCTCATATGTACAGTTGAAGTCGGAAGTTTACATACACCTTAGCCAAATACATATAAACTCAGTTTTCACAATTCCTGACATTTAACCCTAATAATAATTCCCTGTCTTAGGTCAGTTAGGATCACAACTTTATTTTAAGAATGTGAAATGTCAGAATAATAGTAGAGAGAATTATTTACTTTACAGCTTTTATTTCTTTCATCACATTCCCAGTGGTCAGAAGTTTACATACACTCAATTAGTATTTGGTAGCATTGCCTTTAAATTGTTTATCTTAGGTCAAACGTTTCAGGTAGCTTCCCACAAGCTTCCCACAATAAGTTGGAGGAATTCTGGCCCATTCCTCCTGACAGAGCTGGTGTACCTGAGTCAGGTTTGTAGGCCTCTTCTCTCACACACGCTTTTTCAGTTCTGCCCACACATTTTCTATAGGATTGAGGTCAGGGCTTTGTGATGGCCACTCCAATACCTTGACTTTGTTGTCCTTAAGCCATTTTGCCACAACTTTGGAAGTATACTTGGGGTCATTGTCCATTTAGAAGACCCATTTGAGACCAAGCTTTGACTTCCTGACTGATGTCTTGAGATGTTGCTTCAATATATCCACATAATTTTCCTTCCTCATGACGCCATCTATTTTGTGAAGTGCACCAGTCCCTCCTGCAGCAATGCACCCCCACAACATTATGCTGCCACCCCCACAACATGATGCTGCCACCCCCGTGCTTTATGGTTGGGATGGTGTTCTTCGGCTTGCAAGCATCCCCCTTTTTCCTCCAAACATAACGATGGTCATTATGGCCAAACAGTTCTACTTTTGTTTCATCAGATCAGAGGACATTTCTCCAAAAAGTATGATCTTTGTCCACATGTGCAGTTGCAAACCGTAGTCTGGCTTTTTTATGGCGGTTTTGGAGCAGTGACTTCTTCCTTGCTGAGCGGCGTTTCAGGTTATGTTGATATAGGACTTGTTTTACTGTTTTACTTTTGTACCTGTTTCCTTCAGCATCTTCACAAGGTCCTTTGCTGTTATTCTGGGATTGATTTGCACTTTTCGCACCAAATACGTTCATCTCTAGGAGACAGAACGCATCTCCTTCCTGAGCGGTATGACGGCTGCGTGATCCCATGGTGTTCATACTTGCGTACTAATGTTTGTACAGATGAACATGGTACCTTCAGGCGTTTGGAAATTGCTCTCAAGGATGAACCAGACTTGTGGAGGTCTGCAATTTTTTTCCTGAGGTCTTAGCTGATTTCTTTTGGTTTTCCCATGATATCAAGCAAAGAGGCACAGAGTTTGAAGGTAGGCCTTGAAATACATCCACAGGTACACCTCCAATTGACTAAAATTATGTTAATTAGCGTATCAGAAGCTTCTAAAGCCATTATATTATTTTCTGGAATTTTCCAAGCTGTTAAAAGGCACAGTCAACTTAGTGTATGTAAACTTCTGACCCACTGGAATTTTAATACTGTGAATTATAAGTGATATAATCTGTCTGTAAACAATTGTTGGAAAAATTACTTGTCATGCACAAAGTAGATGTCCTAACCGACTTATCTATAGTTTGTTAACAAAACATTTGTGAAGTGGTTGAAAAACTAGTTTTAATGACTCCAACCTAAGTGTATGTAAACTTCCGACTTCAGCTGTATATGTTGTGTAATTTGTTTGATGTTACTTGTTAGATATTACTGCACTGTCAGAGCTAGAAGCACCAGCATTTCCTTACACCCTCAATAACATCTGCTCATCACGTGTTTGTGACCAATAAAATTAGATTTGATTTTAATAGTATTTTTGTCATGAGATGCTGGATTGTTCCCTTCCATACTGCAGTGTTTGATCTAATTCATTCCGGAATTTTCTTTCTTCTTCTGTTATTTAAATGAAGGGGAATATGAATTATTATAGACAACCCACAACATGATCTTACAATATTTCCAGACCACTGTAATTATTTGTAATTGTTTTAGGAGAATGAGTTTTAAAATGAAATCTTTCAACCTCATGCTGCATGGTATTGGTAGCCATACATGATTTCAGATTAAACATTGCTATGTTGATATGTACAATAAATAAGCAATTTGAATGACCTGTATATTGAATTTCATTTAATTAAATTATTTTTCCTTGAACTAAAATTCAATTAAAATTCTTATTTCTGTGGAGTGTGAATTCAAATGTTATTCAAATGTGAGAATTGAATTGGAATCAAAGAGAAATTTGCAACTCAATTCATAATCGACCCCAACCCTGATGGTTAGGCAACATCGATACTGTAACAATTGTATATTTACACGCAAAATTAGACAACAAGAGATGTGCGTTTCCCACCCATTTAGCAACCCAGACCCAGCTAAGTGGAACCCAAGCACATCACGCCCCAGTCGCCGTCAGAACAGCATTGAGTGTTACACTGCAAATTTATTAGCTGACCACTTTCTTCTCTATGTCCCGCATCATCTTTCAAAATAAAGAACATTTAAAATAACATTTTCTACCTCAACTCATAAGCCATGGCTGGGAACTTCTGGCAGAGCTCGCATTAGTAAGTATTCTGTCCGAACGTGATGTATTAGGACTATGAATGGGAAAGAAACCATTGATTTGGGGCCTAGCTAGAGTTAGCAAGCTACCTAACTTCAGCTTGTCCGCACACTCTAGTCTTATATTATGTCAGTATTAGTGTCCCGGACGAACATTTAGTGGTAATTTTTCTTAGTGTTAATTAGCTAGATATGAATGCTGAGATTTATTTGTAGAGCCAGCTAACTATTTTTTGTGCCTCTAGCGAGCTGGCTTGACAGCGTAGCCACACTGACATTAACTTTGTGCGCAGGTCATCAAGGCATTTTTGTGTTATTGTTTATTTCTGACGCACCGCTCTCAGATTTCCTATCAGCAGTTTTGTTGTTATGATACTGTGTGTATGAGAGGGCTCGTTGTGGTTGATTGTCTCTCTTTCACTAGTCTGCAGTGGGTCCTGGACAAGCAGGACCTGATGAAGGAGCGTCAGAAGGACATCAAGTTCATGTCTGAGGAAGACTACTGGAAACTGCAGATCTTCTTTGCCAATGGTATTTCATCAGACTCATATGCTATGATAAATCTGTTTTTGTGGGAGAATGGTTTTACTGTTAGGGAAATGGTACAATGTCGCAACATTAATTACCCTCAAATCTCATTTGACACTACTCCTAGCAATAACCGGCAACAATTGTCTATATTTACATTTGAGTCATTTAGCAGGAGCAATTAGGGTTAAGTGCCTTACTCAAGGGCACATGGACAGATTCACCTTTCGATTATGGGCCCAACGCTCTTAACCGCTAGGCTACCTCTTCATACACTACATGATCAAAAGCTTGTTGAACATCTCATTCCAAAATTATGGACATTAATATGGCATTGGTCCCCCCCTTTGCTGCTATAACAGCTTCCACTCTTCTGGGAAGGCTTTCCACTAGATGTTGGAATTAGAGGTCAACTGATTAATCGGAATGGCCGATTTAATTAGGGCCGTTTTCAAGTTTTTATAACAATTGGAAATCGGCATTTTTGGACACCGATTGAATTTTTAAAAAAATATTATTTTTTACACCTTTATTTAATCTTTATTTAACTAGGCAAGTCAGTTAAGAACACATTCTTATTTTCAACGACGGCCTAGGAACGGTGGGTTAACTGCCTCGTTCAGGGGCAGAACAACAGATTTTCACCTTGTCAGCTCGGGGGATTCAATCTTGCAACCTTACAGTTAACTAGTCCAATGCTCTAACCACCTGATTACATTGCACTCCACGAGGAGCCTGCCTGTTACTCGAATGCAGTAAGCCAAGGTAAGTTGCTAGCTAGCATTAAACTTATCTTATAAAAAAACAATCAATCAATCATAATCACTAGTTAACGGCACATGGTTGATGATATTACTAGTTTATCTAGTGTGTCCTGCGTTGCATATAATCGATGCGGTGCGTATCGGTGCTCCAATGTGTGCCTAACCATAAACACCAATGCCCTTCTTAAAATCAATACACAGAAGTATATATTTTTAAACCTGCATATTTAGCTAAAAGAAATCCAGGTTAGCAGGCAATATTAACCAGGTGAAATTGTGTCCCTTCTCTTGCGGTCATTGCACGCAGAGTCAGGGTATATGCAACAGTTTGGGCCGCCTAATTTGCCAGAATTTTACATAATTATGACATAACATTGAAGGTTGTGCAATGTAACAGGAATATTTAGATTAATGGATTCCACCCCTTAGATAAAATATGGAACGGTTCCGTATTTCGCTGAAAGAATAAACGTCTTGTTTTTGAGATGATAGTTTTCGGATTCAACCATATTAATGACCTACGGCTCATATTTCTGTGTGTTATGTTATAACTCAGTCTATGATTTGATAGAGCAGTCTGACTGAGCGGTGGTAGGCAGCAGCAGGCTCGTAAGCATTCATTCAAACAGCACTTTTGTGCGTTTTGCCAGCAGGTCTTTGTTGTGCGTCAAGCATTGCTCTGTTTATGACTTCAAGCCTATCAACTCCCGAGATTAGGCTCGTGAAACCATTGTGAAATGGCTAGCTAGTTAGCGGGGTGCGCGTTAATAGCGTTTCAAACTTCACTCGCTCTGAGACTTGGAGTGGTTGTTCCCCTTGCTCTGCATGGGTACCGCTGCTTCGAGGGTGGCTGTTGTCGTTGTGTTCCTGGTTCGAGCCCAGGGAAAGAGCGAGGAGAGTGACGGAAGCTATACTGTTAAACTGGCAATACTAAAGTGCCTATAAGAACATCTAATAGTCAAA
Source organism: Oncorhynchus mykiss (assembly GCF_013265735.2). Taxonomy (NCBI): domain Eukaryota; kingdom Metazoa; phylum Chordata; class Actinopteri; order Salmoniformes; family Salmonidae; genus Oncorhynchus; species Oncorhynchus mykiss. The sequence goes on along the minus strand of NC_048572.1, from coordinate 26,104,342 downwards.
GGTTAATGAAATACAAATGGTATAGAGAGAAATAGTCCTATAATTTCTATAATAACTACAACCTAAAACTTCTTACCTGGGAATATTGAAGACTCATGTTAAAAGGAACCACCAGCTTTCACATGTTCTCATGTTCTGAGCAAGGAACTTAAATGTTAGCTTTCTTACATGGAACATATTGCACTTTTACTTCTCCAACACTTGGTTTTTGCATTATTTAAACAAAATTGAACATGTTTCATTATTTATTTGAGGCTAAATTGATTTTATTGATGTATTATATTAAGTTAAAATAAGTGTTCATTCAGTATTGTTGTAAGTGTCATTATTACAAATAAATAAAACATTTGGGCGATTAATCTGTATAGGTTTTTTTTGGTCCTCCAATAACCGGTATCGGTATAGGCGTTGAAGAATCATAATCGGTCAACCTCTAGTTGGAACATTGCTGCGGGGACTCGCTTACATGCTTCCACAACAGCATTAGTGAGGTTGGGTACTGATGTTGGGTACTGATTAGGCCTGGCTAGCAGTTGGCGTTCCTATTCATCCCAAAGGTGTTCGATGGGGTTGAGGTCAGGGCTCTGTGCAGGCCAGTCAAGTTCTTCCACACCGATCTCGACAAACCATTTATGTATGGATCTCGCTTTGTGCACGGGGGCATTGTCATGCTGAAACAAAGTTTGAAGCACAGAATCATCTAGAATGTCATTGTATGCTGTAACATTAAGATTTCCCTTCACTGGAACTAAGGTTCCTAGCCCGAACCATGAAAAACAGCCCCAGACCATTATTCCTCTTCCACCAAACTTTACAGTTTGCACTGTGCATTCGTTGGACTGCCAAATGGTGAAGTGTGATTCATCACTCCAGAGAACAAGTTTCCTCTGCTCCAGAGTGTAATGGTGGTAACCTTTGCACCACTCCAGCCAGCGCTTGGCATTGCGCATGGTGATCTTTAGGCTTGTGTGCGGCTGCTCGGCCATGGAAACTCATTTCATGAAGCTTCTGACAAACAGTACAGATGTTGCTTCCAGAGGCAGTTTGGAACTCGGTAGTTCCCACATGCTTCAAGAGGGCCACCATTGTTCCTGTTCCCAAGAAAGCTAAGGTAACTGAGCTAAACGACTACCGCCCCGTAGCACTCACTTCCGTCATCATGAAGTGCTTTGAGAGACTAGTCAAGGACCATATCACCTCCACCCTACCTGACACCCTAGACCCACTCCAATTTGCTTACCGCCCAAATAGGTCCACAGACGATGCAATCTCAACCACACTGCACACTGCCCTAACCCATCTGGACAAGAGGAATACCTATGTGAGAATGCTGTTCATCGACTACAGCTCGGCATTTAACACCATAGTGCCCTCCAAGCTCGTCATCAAGCTCGAGACCCTGGGTCTCGACCCCGCCCTGTGCAACTGGGTACTGGACTTCCTGACGGGCCGCCCCCAGGTGGTGAGGGTAGGCAACAACATCTCACCCCACTGATCCTCAACACTGGGGCCCCACAAGGGTGCGTTCTGAGCCCTCTCCTGTACTCCCTGTTCACCCACGACTGCGTGGCCACGCACGCCTCCAACTCAATCATCAAGTTTGCGGACGACACAACAGTGGTAGGCTTGATTACCAACAACGACGAGACGGCCTACAGGGAGGAGGTGAGGGCCCTCGGAGTGTGGTGTCAGGAAAATAACCTCACGCTCAACGTCAACAAAACTAAGGAAATGATTGTGGACTTCAGGAAACAGCAGAGGGAACACCCCCCCTATCCACATCGATGGAACAGTAGTGGAGAGGGTAGTAAGTTTTAAGTTCCTTGGCGTACACATCACAGACAAACTGAATTGGTCCACCCACACAGACAGCGTCGTGAAGAAGGCGCAGCAGCGCCTCTTCAACCTCAGGAGGCTGAAGAAATTCAGCTTGTCACCAAAAGCACTCACAAACTTCTACAGATGCACAATCGAGAGCATCCTGTCGGGCTGTATCACCGCCTGGTACGGCAACTGCTCCGCCCACAATTGTAAGGCTCTCCAGAGGGTAGTGAAGTCTGCACAACGCATCACCGGGGGCAAACTACCTGCCCTCCAGGACACCTACACCACCCGATGTCACAGGAAGGCCATAAAGATCATCAAGGACAACAACCACCCGAGCCACTGCCTGTTCACCCCGCTATCATCCAGAAGGCGAGGTCAGTACAGGTGCATCAAAGCTGGGACCGAGAGACTGAAAAACAGCTTCTATCTCAAGGCCATCAGACTGTTAAACAGCCACCACTAACATTGAGTGGCTGCTGCCAACACACTGACTCAACTCCAGCCACTTTAATAATGGAAATTGATGGGAAATGATGTAAAATATATCACTAGCCACTTTAAACAATGCTACCTAATATAATGTTTACATACCCTACATTATTCATCTCATATGCATATACTGTACTCTATATCATCTACTGCATCTTTATGTAATACATGTATCACTAGCCACTTTAACTATGCCACTTTGTTTACATACTCATCTCATATGTATATACTGCACTCAATACCATCTACTGTATCTTGCCTATGCCGCTCTGTACCATCACTCATTCATATATCTTTATGTACATATTCTTTATCCCCTTACACTTGTGTCTATAAGGTAGTAGTTTTGGAATTGTTAGCTAGATTACTTGTTGGTTATTACTGCATTGTCGGAACTAGAAGCACAAGCATTTCGCTACACTCGCATTAACATCTGCTAACCATGTGTATGTGACAAATAAAATTTGATTTGATTTAGTGAGTGTTGCAATTGAAGACAGACAATTTTTACGCGCTTCAGCACTCAGCGGTCGCGTTCTGTGAGGTTTTGTGGCCTACCACTTTGTTGCTCCTGAAGGTTTCCACTTCACAATAACAGCACATAAAGTTGTGGGCAGCTCTAGCAGGGCAGAAATTTGACAAACTGACTTGTTGGAAAGGTGTCATCTTATGACGATGCCGCGTTGAAAGTCAATGAGCTCTTCAGTATGGCCATCCTACTGTCAATGTTTGTCTATGGAGATTGCATGGCTGTGTGCTCGATTTTATACATCTGTCAGAAATGTGTGTGGCTGAAATAGCCGAATTCACTCATTTGAAGGGATGTCCACATACTTTTGTATATACAGTGCATTCAGAAAGTATAAAGACCCCTTCACTTTTTACACATTTTGTTACGTTACAGCCTTATTCTAAAATGTATTAAATTGTTCTACATACAATACCACATAACGACTAAGCAAAAACATGTTTTCGGAAATGTTTGCAAGTTTTCATTCAAAAAAAAAAAAAACTGATGTCACATTGGTAGCGATTACAGCCTCAAGTCTTCTTGGGTATGATGCTACAAGCTTGGGAGTTTTCTCCCATTCTTCTTTGCAGATCCTCTCAAGCTCTGTCCAGTTGGATGGGGAGTGTCGTTGCCCAGCTATTTTCAGGTCTCTCCAGAGATGTTTGATCAGGTTCAAGTCCGGGCTCTGGCTGGGCCACTCAAGACATTCAGTGAATTGTCCTGAGGCCAGTCCTGCATTGTCTTGACTGTGTGTTTAGGGTCATTGTCCTGTTGGAAGGTGAACCTTCACCCCAGTCTGAGGTCCTGAGCGCTCTGGAGTAGGTTTTCATCAAGGATCTTTCTGTACTTTGCTCCATTCATCTTTCCCTCGATCCTGACTAGTCTCCCAGTCCCTGCCGCTGAAAAACATCCCCACAGCATGATGCTGCCACCACCATGTTTCACCGTAGGGATGGTGCCAGTTTTCTTCCAGACGTGATGCTTTGCATTCAGGACAATTAGTTAAATCTTGGCTTCATCAGACCAGAGAATCTTGTTTCTCCTGGTCTGAGGTGTCTTTTGGCAAACTCCAAGCGGTCTGTCATGTGCCTTTTACTGAGGAGTGGCTTCAGTCTTGCGACTCTACCATAAAAGCCTGAGTGCTGCAAGATGGTTGTCCTTCTGGAAGGTTCAACCATCTCCATGGAGGAACTCTGGAGCACTGTCAGAGTGACCATCGAGATCTTGGTCACCTCCCTGACCAAGGCCCTTCTCCCCCAATTGCTCAGTTTGGCCAGCTCTAGGAAATCTTGGTGGTTCCAAACTTATTTCATTTAAGAATGATGGAGGCCACTGTGTTCTTGGGGACCTTCAGTGCAGCAGATATTTTTTGGTACCATTCACCAAATCTGTGCCTTGACACAATCCTGTCTTGGAGTTCTATGGACAAATCTTTTGACCTAATGGCTTGGTTTTTGCTCTAACATGCACTGTCAATTGTGGGAACCTATATAGACAGGTGTGTGCCTTTCCAAATCATGTCCAAGCAATTGAATTTACCACAGATGGACTCCAATCAAGTTGTAGAAATGGCTCAAGGATTATCAATAGAAACAGGATGCACCTGAGCTCATAGCAAAGGGTCTGAATACTTATATAAATAAGGTATTTCTGTTTTTTTATTTTTAATACATTTGCTAAATAAATCTAAACCTGTTTTTGCTTCGTCATTGTGGGGTATTGTGTGTAGATTGATGAGGAAAATGTTTTATTTAATCTATTTATAATAAGGCTGTAATGTAACAATGTGGATAAAGTCGAGGGGTCTGAATACTTTCCGAGTGCACTGTACAGTGTCGATTGTCTTGTAAGGTTGCTGTTTGACGCAATTGAGGTTAGATGTGCTTTGTGTTCAATGTATTGTTCTGTTCCAGTGATCCAGGCACTGGGGGAACACCTGAAGCTCCGCCAGCAGGTCATTGCTACAGCAACCGTCTACTTCAAACGTTTCTATGCCAGGTGCTTATGCCATTTTCATAACAACAACACTGTGTTCTATTCATCAGCTAATTATAAATGGCACTAGGGGAGCATTGTATAATATCTACAGTGCCACCACATGCGCCTAAATATTTTGCTGTATGACCTGGAATTGTAATTTAGAAAAAAAATACCCAGATGATAATTGTTGGAATTATTATTTCACTGTACCGCAGCCCCTGAGTACCATGGAGAATACACTGAGCTCAGTTTTTCACCGTCATGCTTTCCCCATTACTACAAAGAAAACGACTTGTTACTTCAAATATTTTTAATTATGCTCCTACATTTTTCAACTTAGGCGCATACATTTTTATTTTTTTTAAACGGTCTCTGGAGCCCTGAGCTTTGGGCCTCTTCCAAATCACTTTCTATCTCTCCCCCTCTTTCTCGCTCTCTTTCTTATTTCTTCCTCTGCAGGTACTCCCTGAAGAGTATAGACCCAGTGCTCATGGCTCCTACATGTGTGTTCCTTGCCTCCAAAGTGGAGGTATATATGGCCTGATATCCCACTGCCTTTCCAGTTTTCATAGTCTGTGTGGGAGTAGGGATAGGGTTAACTGGTAGGGTTAACTGCTCTGTAACATAGTCTTTGATAGTGCAATTCACCCCCATCCTACTCCATGACAGCATCCTCAAAGCCCTTCTGTTACTGTCTCTTCCAGGAATTCGGTGTTGTTTCAAACACTCGTCTGATCTCTGCAGCTACGTCTGTGTGTAAGTAAGGAGACCCGAAGCGTTTCCATTTAGATATGATCTTATATTTAAGATGACAAATACAATCTTGCTGTGGTACAAAAGCTACATTCATTCTGATGGGTTGCGTTCATTTGATGTCAAATCTAACAAGTGTTTTTGTTTTGTACAGTAAAAACAAGATTTTCCTATGCCTTCCCAAAGGAGTTCCCTTACAGAATGAACCATGTACGTCTGACCTAACCTTGCTGTTGAAATCATTTAGGGTGTGATGTATGAACAGTTCTTAGGCTAAACCATGTAGTATTTATTATGAAGTTAAATGATTGAATATAATTCATTATTGTAGCTAGATGTTATGATCATGTTGCATTGTGGTGGGACCTATCTCTGACAACACACTCACTATATTGTGAAATATTTATACTTAAGCAATAAGGTGGTGTGGTATATGGCCAAAAAGGCTGTTCTTAAGCACGACACAACGCGGAGTGCCTGGATACAGCCCTTAGCCGTGGTTTATTGGCCATATACCACAAACCCTGGAGGTGCCTTACTGCTATTATAAACTGGTTACCAATGTAATTAGAACAGTAAAAAGTAATGTTTAGTTATACCCGTGTTATACGGTCTGATATACCTCTTTCACATATGTCTTTCAGCCAAACAGCATTGAGTGCTCGAACCACACAGTTTATACACCAGTAAGAGTCCTTTACGTTGTGTGTTGTAGTTAGGTATCAGTATGTTGGCATCTACGGAGACGCCACATTCCACAACTAGTGTTCGCAAGCCTATGGCAAAACTCCCATCGCCATGGGAGGTGATTTTGACCGTGGTCGGTTGCGTCTCCTCACCGGGGCGTATCTATCGCTGTGGCGCTAAGTGGAATACGATTGCAGCGCCGGTTATTTATCTACCGATTCCACGGAGTTACCAGGACCACGTTGGGGCTGTCCTAACACCTTGTAGACAATTATTGATTCTCTGATGGTGTGGCGCAATGAAGGAGGTGATTATTCACACGGTAGGGGTTCAGTTAGCAGAATGTTGTTATTCCCAGATACTGGAAATATTCCCAGATACTTCCCAGATAATAGAGAGAAAAGGGATACAAGTTGAGACTATGACACTGATATATTTATAAACTGAGTTTGCACTTCATTTGCTTTCCCCATTACAGGTATTAGAATGTGAGTTCTACCTACTAGAGCTCATGGTAAGTATAGAAGGTTTTTGTCTCTGTCACAATACATTCAATGCTAGATGTCATCCATTTGTTGGATGGATGGATTCATTAACTGATTTCATGCGTTTTCCAGGACTGCTGTTTGATAGTATATCACCCCTACAGACCCCTGCTGCAGTATGTGCAGGACATGGGGCAGGAGGACATGCTACTGCCATTGGCCTGGTATGTTTGTTTTTTTCTTTGTTTGCGGGAGCATGTATTGATTTGATATGAGAATATTGAAACACTGTCTTATTTCTCTACAGGAGAGTAGTGAATGACACGTATAGGACAGACCTCTGTTTGCTCTACCCTCCCTTCATGATCGCACTAGGTAAGACACCCCGTCAGGCCTCTCACATTTCCTACTAGTAGATTCAGCTCAATAAAATATAGGTGAGGTGTTACACACATTCTTCCCCCTGCATCCACAGCATGTCTGCATGTTGCCTGTGTGGTGCAGCAGAAAGACGCCAGGCAGTGGTTTGCTGAGCTCTCTGTCGACATGGAGAAGGTACGGCCACACAAAACAAATGGCATATTAAAACATCAATCGGAGGGGAAAGCTGATTGTCTGTGCGGTAACGTATATGCTCTGCTCAGATCCTGGAGATCATCCGAGTCATCCTGAAGCTGTACGACCAGTGGAAGAATTTTGACGACAGGAAGGAAATGGCTGCAGTGCTCAACAAGATGCCTAAACCCAAGCCGCCTCCCAACAGGTACAGAGATCTATCCTAATCTCACCTTAGTGTTCCACCTATATACTGTTAACATGACCCATTCACTTCCTGTCTCAACTAACTGTTTTCTGTTTTGTTTGTGCACCAGTGAGAATGACCAGAGCTCCAGTGGAAACCAGAATAACTCTTACATCCAGTCATAGGCAATGGGACGTCCACCTCGGCTCATGTATGATAACTCATCAGATGGCCACAGGAATGCTGGCATTAGCCAATTGGCGGCAGCAGTCCTGTGTTTCCATCCCTCAACAGTTAAAGGGCGCGTTCCTGTGCCCAGGTGTTGCTAACGCATGGCAGATCTTAAAACACCTGGATAGGTATTTTATGTATCAGCTAACCACATGTTATAGCAATATAGTGCCCAATCGGCACAGTCGATGACTGCAACCATTGGTTGATGCATTCAACGTCTGAGCAGGGGAACGCGACCAAAACCTTATGGACCCAACTGTGAGAAACAGGAGGATGTAGTGAGGGAGGGGGGGACTATGAGTTGTGATGATCCTGACTTCCTTGAAACACTCTCGGGGAACAATCATATAATATGGAGCTCCGTGGGGCCAGAGAACTTGATCATTAGTGATTGTGATGTGTGAGTTGCCCATTTGGCAGTGTCTTCATTCCTCAGGGAGAATAGTAGTCCTTTTTACTGGTATCGCTAAGATGACTGGACCCTGTACTGTTTGAGATGCGTTCTGAAAGGATGTAAGTCTGTTCGATTGTGTGACCCGATTGGATGTCCTGTTATCTAAGATCTACGTTGATTGGTTACAGAGCTTAGCAGGTGAAGTCATGGGGGAGAATGGAATTTCTGGGGGTATACCCGCTAGATTCAAGTGTCTTCATTACCTGTTACATCTCCAGCCTTTGTAAATAGCTTTACTCATGTCTTTCATTTCATTGTTTGTGTTTTACTTGATTGGGCAAATTTGCTTGGGTAGAAATCATGAAATGTATTTGCTGTCTGCTTTAAGTAAAACTGCTCAAATGTGTTTACTATCATGATGTAATTAGCCTGCAACAAAAACGTTTTATTTTTTATTCTGCTTTTTTTATGTGGAGAATTGTTAGGACCACATTTTTGGTGGGGAAGGCAGGTGGATATTTAGCTGTGTGTTCTTGATTGCATATTGAATCAGTCCTACACAAGCCAGGGTCCAATGTTTTCTGTCTGCATGTACCACATATTTAATCAAATTGAAGTGTCACAATACGTTTGTGTGCATATTTACTTGTAGATATTGATATATTTTCTGTACAGTAATACAGTGGGAGTTGTGTGTGTGAGAGGTTGTTTCTCTTGGTTTCTCTGATATGTACGTGTTCATCTGTGTCCAGAACTGGGTGCTTGAATTCCTTACAAAATAAGCTGTTTATCAAGGTAATAAGACTTACGAGCACACTGTCCTATTGCAGGGAAGTTATGTTTTTTGTTTGTTTTTAGGGGGGTGTATATATTAGTGGTCCCTTTGGGTGCATCCCAATAGTCCGAAGTGAATTCCTCTCCTTGTTATCGGTTGCTTCATATACACTGATGCGAAGTAAATCTAGATGAAATCAGGCTGTTGGTGGTTGTGCTCCATATTACTTTCACATACCGGCTGTTTGCAAGTCATGAAAGATAAAGGAGAGCGAGGATCCAGCTTTTAGACTATTGAGATACAGCCTTTTGCCCCCTTTACAGGCTCCATCATGTATCATATGTGTTTACTTGACTGACTGGGATTAGCCTACTAAGGTTTTCCCCCTGTCTCTATAGAAACACAACATGAATGTGTGGTTTATAAAGTATTGGCTATTACTTGAACTGTATTTCTTTTTGAAAATCTATTGTGGTAATAAAATGAATATTGCAGTAACCAAATGGGTTGATGCAGCTATAGCTCCTTCTTTGCACGACTGAATGTGTTATATTATTTGTGTTTCAGGGGCATTCAGCTGTTGCCTGACGCATGACCATCCTGACCGACCCGTTCTCGTTTCGCTTCACTTCACTCAAAATATTCAAATCAATGTTTATTTGGTCGGTACCCATATTTGCAAATATTATCGTGGGTGCAGCGTAATGCTTTCTAGCTCCAAAGTGAAGTAATGCCAAACAATACAGACATAATCCAAAAATAAATACATTAATTAATCGGTAAAGCGAAACCGACTATAAACTCGCGAGACTTCAGGATGGTTTTAGGCCTACGAGGCTAACTCAGTTGTATAGGCTACCCTACATTCTAGTGTTGCCTGGATTTAATTTTGTAATGGTCTAAAAGTTTCTAGAACTACTGATCATCTTGCAACAAATAAAAGTCATAGGCTACACCACCATACAATAGTTAGGCCTATATGACTTTAGTAGAGTAGCCTATGCTATTGCCATTGAGTAGCCTATGCTATTGCCCAACTGATCGCAAAAACAGAGTTTCAAAGGTACAGCTATCGTGACGTCACTTATCCGCGGCAGAGTGAGAGAGCGGCGACGATCGGCTGCGGAGGATACCGACCCCGCAGCGGGGACGGGACAACCGCCAGGCGAGATGGCCCCTATCCCTTTCTTCCTTGCATCCCGCATCGCAACGACCCCTTTGCACGCATGAAGCCCCCGTTGATGAAGCCAAAACCGGCCAAAGCAAGGCAGAAAAAGGCCACTGAGAGAGAGAATGTACTGGCGCGTCGGGTTCGCCTGGACGCGCTCGTTTGTGGTTGATCTTGGACGGAACCAGAACTTCTCCTTCGGCTTGTGCGGCTCCAATGAGCAGCTCTCGTTGTATGGGTACATCATCGCCTACCCTCTGCAGGACTACGGCGGGATCATGCCGCTCCTTGGGTCGGACTCGTGGTGGCGGAAAACGCTCTATCTGACCGGGGGCGCTCTGCTTGCCGCCGCTGCCTATCTACTGCACGAGCTGCTCGCCATCAGGTAGGCTTCCAAAATGAATGCAGCCTAACGGAGATTCCATGTTTGTCGCGTTATGGAAAGAAAATAAATTAACCAATGAATCACGCAAATGTTATTTATGCCTCTTCGTATTCCAGTGATTGTGGCTATTAGGACTAGATGTCAAATTAAAACCATCCATTGATTTGTTCATATGTAGCGTGAAGCCTGGTATTTGAGATATGTGTGTGTAAATACAATAAGATCATTTTCATTGCTGCAAAGGTTGACTCTTTTATTTATTTACGATTTCTCAAGGGCATGGGATGACAGGGCATGTGATATTGGCTAGATGGCTGTACCCAAGCCAAACATGTCTTCTCGTTTTCTGTCGAGTCGAGTCTTGCAGTATAGAAAAACATTGCGGTTGTGATAGAATGACCTTTACTAACCTCGCACTTGAGAGAAGTATACAGCTAAAATCCAGGCCCGGATATGTATTAGCTAACAGGAATTGACCATCTGTGACCGAAAACTGCAGCTTCGCAGTAGAATCCCTAGATTTTAGCTGAAATAACGTCTCGGGGAATTGAGTTTGGTCGCTGCGGTCCTTAAAAAAACATCTCGGGTTACCTGCAACGATAACCCCAAGGCCAACTCAGCTAGATAAACACACTCTTTCATAGATGGATGCGGGATTCGAGTTGAATTGACTTCACACCACACCAATAGAAATCATTGTGGCCTAAAGCTTGTTGTTGTATACACAGAAGGGCATTTTGATTGACTGTCTTGTTTTTTATTTTTATTATTATTATTATTATTTTACATGTGGCTAGCAATGTGTGTTTTCTCATAGCTCTTCTTTTTGCTCCGCCTGTACTCTATCTTAGAGACCCATTTTAAATCGATCTCTAAGTAGTTACTGTCTCATTTACTTTCCCTATATGTCATTACACCGAAGTGCTTTACATTCTATAGATAACTGGATCAATACGTTTGTTTTTTGATGTATGTGGGCATTTCAGCACCACTGCTAAATGGACAGCTCCTCAGTATTTCAGAACATGCGGTCCTAGTGTTTCAGCGCCTTCAAAGTAGTAGGCTACCTGTAAACAACTCCCTTTCAACTTTTTTCATTTAATAAGCCCCCTATTTGTGACTATGTTGGTCAGTACGAACGTGTAATAGGATCAGCTACAGTGACCATGATAATGTATTGCAATATTTCACTTGGCTGTGTCCTACTCGTTTTGACATTGTAGTGTCCCGGTGGCAATGGCGCCCTTGCCCGAGGAAAGTTTCAGCATGGGTATTGTGCAAAGCTCTCTATGATAGATAGCTGTAAAACGGGATCTACTGTAGCACCTGAGATTGTTATGTAAGATCTAAGAACATTTCCTTGATTATCTTCAAAGTACAATTTGATCATTAGCCTATAATCAACTCCAGATGTATGTAAAAGCGTGGAAGTGTCATGTGTGCACTATAGCCTACTAGGGGATCCAGATATCCAGAGATTTTAAAATAATGTACAGTGTGTTTGAATTGGGACATCAATTGCACTTCTACTTCGGAGTTGAGGGTTTGATTCCCACACATTTATTTTTTGATTTCCAATTAGTTCAAGACTGCAACTACCATCTCCCGTATGGACTCGGGAGAGGTGAAGTTCGAGAGCCATGTGTCCTCCAAAACACGACCTGCCAAGCCGCACTGCTTGCTTAACCCGGAAGCCAGCCGCACCAATGTGTCGTAGGAAATACCATACAGCTGGCGACCAAAGTGTGTCGCCAGCAAGGAGTTGCGCGATGGGTCAAGGACATCCCAGCTGGCCAAACCCTCCCCTAACCCAGACGACGCTGGGCCAGTTGCCTCATGGGTGTCGCAGTAGCGACACATCCCGGGATCGAACCCGGGTCTGTAGTGTCGCCTCTAGCCCTGTGATGTAGTGCCTTTGACCGCTGAGCCACTCGGGAGGCCTGCACACATATTTAATGAATATATGCACTAACCGTAAGTTGCTTTCAATAAAATGTATAAGAATGAGTGATTAGAATGTGGAGCTCAAACTGCCTTGCTCTGGCTGGTTCATAGGAAAGAACAGGAGCTGAACTCTAAAGATACCATCATCCTCCACCAGTTCTCCAGGCCAAAGAGTGGTGTCCCATCTCTCTCCCCCTTCTGCCTCAAGTTAGAGACCTACCTGCGCATGGTGGACCTGCCCTACCAGGTGTGTGTGTGTGTGTGTGTGTTTGTGTGTGAGAGAGAGATGGGGAGGGGGAGAGAGACAGAGAAAGAGAGAGTGATGTTTGGGTTGGTGCTTAGTTGAATTATTTGATGTAACTAACATGGTGTCATTTTCTATTGAAGAGTAACTGACCATTGAAATTCCTTCTTCCTCTTTCCTTTCTCTCTCTCCCTCTGTCATACAGAACTACTTTGATGGGAAGCTGTCTCCCCAGGGGAAGATGCCATGGATAGAGTACAACCAGGAGCAGGTGTCTGGTACAGAGTTTATCATCGACTTCCTGGAGGAGAAGCTGGGCGTGAGCCTCAACAAGAACCTCAGTCCCCCGGAGAAGGCTGTGTCCCAGGCTGTCACCAAGATGGTGGAGGAACACTTCTACTGGTGAGACACTTCCTGACACTACAGCAAGACATCCACTAGATGCTGCTCTGTTGGGAGACCTAATTTATTTGATACTGAGGGATAGGATGATAAACTAGTGAATGTGATTGGGTCGCAAACCATTACATCTGTCCCTTGAAACTCACAACCCTGGTGTTGCAAACTCCATGCTCCAACCAACTGTGCCATCGGGACCACACTTTATCAGCGTATGGATTTGAGATACTGTTGACCTAACGAACATCACGTCTGTGTGTGATGACAGGACCATAGCGTACTGTCAGTGGGTGGACAACCTGGAGGAGACCCAGAAGATGCTGGCAGTGAGTGGGCCACTGAGTGACCTACTCAAGTGGATCCTGAGTCGCCTGACTGGCAGCATCGTGAAGAGGGAGATGTACGGCCACGGGATTGGACGATTCACCAGGGAGGAGGTCTACGCTCTAATGGAGAAGGACATGCGGACGCTGGCCACCCTACTCGGTAGGGTGAGGGTATACTGTAGATAATCATTAAAATCACAATCCTACAGATCATCATCCCCATCTCATTTCACAAGGTACAGTCTGCAGCCTTACAAGCCTTGTAAATCTCATAACTAGGGCTAAGGCCAGCTGTAGGTTCCATTGTGATTTAATTAACTTACTTGGGTTTACAGTACTATGGCCAGTTTCAAGTGCTTAAAGGAGCATCCTTTTTATAACAAGATACATTGTCCAATTCTGTCCTCTTCTGGAGAAAGTAGGATACTACACCATGAGGACTAATTTCCAGTCAAAATTTTACCCCCATGTCCCTTGTTTCCATACAACATTCTTCTCGCCCCCTGATTCTTGGTGTTTTTCTGGGTAGGTGATAAGAAGTACCTGATGGGTCCTAAGCTGTCTATGGTGGATGCCACTGTGTTCAGCCATCTAGCCCCTGCCATGTGGACCCTGCCGGGCACAAGGCCAGAGCAACTCATCAAAGGTGAGTTTCACCAACAAGCCACATTGCGTGTCATGGTTAACATTACTCCCCAGAAAGGTCCTACATGGGTTCCAAAAAATAAGTTAGGGCAAGTTAGGGCAACAGTGAGGGAAATCACCCTACTTAAAAAGAAAGATAAGGAACCATTGTCATATGCAGATCTTACCGCCCAATATTCCTTTTGAATGTGGATTACAAAATCATTGCTAAAGTATTGGCTTTTGGCATACAAACAGTAATACAAAAGTTTATTCACTCAGATCAAACAATCTCTGCCATTTTTTTCAATATAATAAGTCAAACTAAAAACTTGAATGCTCCAAAAGTGTCAGTATCATTAGATGCTGAAAAAGCATTAGATAGGGTGGGATGGGCATATTTGGTGGCTGTCTTTAAAGTGTTTTGTTTTGGTCCGGCATTTATCTCCTGGATTGAGCTATTGTACAAATCCTCCAAAGCAGCGTGAAAGGGATGACCTTTGTCTAGTTATTTATTTTCTTTAGCCACAGAACCCCTAGCATGAATTTGAACTCATGGCTCAATCCGGGGAATAGAGATTGGTGGAGATCAACAGGTGATATCATTGTATGCAGATTACATTTGACTTTATTTATCTAAACCACAACATTCTCTGTCATTTATTTGACTTCTGTTAGACACATGTGTTGCTGTATCAGGATTCAAAGCGAATTTGGGAGAAAATTGAAATAATGCCCATTTCAAATTATGATTTCTCAAGCTTAGAAAGTACATTATTAAAATGAACAAAGATGCATATGACATACCTAGGTGTACTGATACCATGCAATCAGGAGGAGGCATGTCAAATCTAATATTTTATTTTACTAGATAAGATTGAGTCCAATGTTCAGAGACTGAGATCTCTCTCCACTTCTATGTTAGGTAGGGTCAACATAATCCAAAATGAATATATTACCAAGGTTGATGTATTTCAGGTCCTGCCATTTTCAATTCCATCCAACTTTTTAAATGAAATACATGGCCTGCTCTCCAACTTTATTTAAAATGGAAAGACCTCAAGAGTCAAATTGACTGTTTTACACTTACCCTATGCAGCTGGAGGTCTTGGACTACCTCATATGAAAATGCATTACTGGGCTGCACACCTGCCGTTCACTTAACAATGGACAGCAGACTATCCTGTGCATGGAGGAGTATCAAAGCCATAAATGTAATACCTTAGGATCTAAAATATATTCACTATTTCGGGTCCAAGAAAAAAACGGACAATCCAATGATTCTCCATTCAAAGACCCAATATTGCCAGGCGCCTTTATTTGGAACAACGTGTTTAATGACAACACCTTTAAGTCCTGGTTCCAAAGTGGCATCATGCATTTTGAACCTGTGTACTATGATGGATCTCTACTGTCTTTCAATCAACTGCAAGACAGATTTGGATTATCCAAGGCCGATTTCTTTAACTTCTTACAGAATAAATCGTATTCTGAAATCGTATTCAATTGCGTCAACAGAATCTGGATGTACCTAAGGCATCTAGCATAGAAGAAATATGCCAAAGAAGTTGATTTGCCAAGTTATGTGAAGGGTTGATTTGAAACTCTATATCTAAAGGATGAAATTGAGGAGAACCCTTGGTCACAGATATGTGCACATGCTAAAACCTGCTCCTACAACCTAAGACATAAACTACTGCAATTTAAGATAATTCATAGGACTTACTACACTCCTGCCGTAATGAATATAATGCACCCAGAAATGTCACATCTCTGTTGGATATGGAAAAAGCACAAAGGAACCCTATTGCCTATGCTGTGGTCTTCTGATAAAGTAATACCATTTTGGGATAATGCATGTTCTATCATTTCATTGTGTCTATGAATGTATATCCATCTATCTCTACGATTATGTCTGTTAGGAAATGTAAATATTGATGATCAATATCAGAGAAAGTTTTGTGATCTGTCCAATTGCTGCAAAAAAAAGTGGAACCCTCAATTGGAAGGCCTCATATTTACCTTCAATAACAAAGTGGAGGACTGAACAATCTAGCTACATAACGTTGGATTTTGTATATTATAACATTTAAAAAAAAAAACAGAAGTGTTTAAGGAAATTTGGAAATCATATGTTGATCACCTTGGGGAATGTGTTGTATAGTGGATGTTTTGTTTTTGTGTTGTTTGTGTGGTGATGTGGAAACACAAAATAACATTGTCAAATGTAAAAAAAAAAAACGGGAACAAACTGTGATGAGGAAGAAACCTTGACAGCAATCAGACTGGAATAGACTCCATCTTTATTGAATATAACACACCACATTTTGACCCATTCTCAGCTGAGCTTGTTGACCTTTGCCTTTGTGTTGACCTTTGACCCACCCTATCCGCTCCAGGCGAGCTGATTAACCTGGCCATTTACTGTGAGAGGATCCGCCGGCGCTTCTGGCCCGAGTGGTTCGTTGATCTGGAGGATTTCTGTTACGATGACACCACAGAGGACGACGACTCCCCGTCCAAACTCCAGGACCTGGGGCTCTACTCCCGTACAGACACCTTCCAGGACGAGGCCAGCCCTCCTCACACACACACAATCTCACCAGACAGTGACCTCACGGGCCACTCGCTCTGCGACTCGGACATGGACACAGAGTGCTCTGAGATGGAGCAGCTCAAGTGTTGACTGCCCTATGACACACACAAGACACACACACACCGCCTGGATGGGTCTCGTGCCCCCTCCCCCCCCCCCCCCCTCCCCCTCCCCCCAAACACAATGCCCTGTACCTGTTGAGCAGGGAATAACTACTGGGGTGCATTTCTGTTGCCAGAGGCTGTTGTTTGTGTTAATGAGTGATGGATTCAGAGATTCTACACACACAATGGACTGCAGGAATTGAAAGACTGAATAGAGATAGAGAAGTAGAGAAAAAAAACAGAGTAAAATAGGAATAGAGAGAAAAACAGCCAAAGAGTGATAGAAAGAGGTAAAGATAACCCGATGGAGAAAAGAGTTGAGAAAAAGAAAGATCAGGAGTTAATGACGGCTTCGCTGAGAAACTCCTCTACCTGGGTGACATCAACGCCTGTTGCCCAGTTTTGCATTGTCGAGTTGTTGTTACCACGGCAACAACGTGGTGTGTGTTACCTGTGTCCCCCAATTTGAGATGCATTGTGTGTTTGACGTACTGACCCCTGTGACTTGCGTCCTTGCAAAATATGAATCATTCTATTGATATTATATTGATATGTCAGACACTGTTCAGACAAGATGCAGATGAGTGCAGTTCCATATAAATATGTAATCAGATCCCAAATCTGATTTAATATGAGTATATATAGTATAGATAGCCTGCTAATTACATATATGATCCCAATGTCATATAATGCAAATATGTGGTTCTCCCATACAACATCTCAGTGCTTGTTAAATATGACCAAACTACCTGGTGACCCCCAACTGACACTTTTCATCTGCAGTCAGGCCATTGAATATTTCCTCAATCCTTTTTAGAATAGTCTGATGTTATGGAGGAGTTGCAGATACTGTAGATTGGGGACATCTCAAAAGTCTAAAGTGGCTTCCTTTCCTCATCTCCTCTCTATAATCTGCACAGATCTGAAAACATTGGATAGGTGAAAGCAATATGGTGGATGCCTACTTGTCCAATTCTTCTTCCACTTGTCCAATTATTTCATAGTAGATGAAGAAAAGAAGAGGAGGAGAGGAAACTACTGGAGATCCTTAGTTGTGTGTACTTTTAGCCATTGAGGGCGGATGAAACAATCATGTAGAAATAGACTAGATAGACATGGAGTTGCATGGCTGATAGGTGCCAATGAAAATCACACTTTACCCTGCTGGTTATCTGTTATCTACGTTTCTACGCTGGCCTGTCTTAATGTTTACTGTGATGCAGTGTGTCTGTGCATATGTATGTACCTCAGGCCTGAGAAAGAGCACGAAGATGCAATAGATGAAAAGAACACTTAGGCTTTTGCTCAGCATCTCAGTTTTCATCACATATAGCTGGTCTGTCCACCCCCCTTTAAGAATGAATCTTATCTAGAAATAGAAGGAAGAGAATGGTCATTGTTGCTTTAAGCATCAATTCACTCTGTGCTAAGTATGAACCCACTACTATAATCCGCAGTTTTGGTTGCTAGTCTTACTTAATAGTAGGCTGTGTGGAACAGTGAAACAGTCTATTCTAATTAGCCTATTTCTGGTGTGTGTGTGGGGTGTAGAGTCATCGTACGTCATGTGTTGATTTCGAGGCGTACAACTTACAGGCATTCAGGCTGGGTGTTCACAGCTGAGCGTGCACAGAAGTGTACATATATAGATACAGATACATATATAGATACAGATAAAGATACACATAGTTACAGATACATATATAGACAAAGACACAGATACAGATATAGACACAGTTACAGATACGGACACAGATACAGATATAGACACAGTTACAGATACGGACACAGATACAGATATAGACACAGTTACAGATATAGACACAGTTACAGATATAGACACAGTTACAGATAAAGATACAGATAGTTACGGACACAGATACATATATAGACAAAGACACAGACACAGATAAGGACACATATACAGATAGATACAAATATAGGCACAGATACTGATAGACACAGATACATATATAGACAAAAAGCCACAGATTAAAAATATAGACACAGATACAGATACTGATAGACACAGATACATATATAGACAAAGACACAGATACAGATACGGACACAGATTAAAGATATAGACACAGATACAGATACTGATAGATACAGATACAGCCACAAACATAGAGACAGACACAGATACTGATACAAATACAAATATAGACACAGATACATATACAGATACTGATATATACATATACAGACACAGTTACAGATAGATACAGATACAGTAACAAACACAGATACATGTACATATACAGATACATACAGTAACAAACACAGATAAATGTACATATACAGATACTGATAGATACATATACAGCCACAGTTACAGATAGATACAGTAACAAACACAGATAAATGTACATATACAGATACTGATAGATACATATACAGCCACAGTTACAGATAGATACAGTAACAAACACAGATACATGTACATAAACAAATACTGATAGATACACATGGCCACATTAGACGTTACAGGGATCTCAACTTGGCAGGGCTCTCAACTTGTCTAATGGCAGCAGAGAATAGTTGTGAAGTAGTGTGGCTAGATTGGGTTCTCTAAGGAGGGAGGAGTGGTTAGTAATGCAAAGATGATAATACTGATTGTAATGGTAACGATGGTGATGCTGATGATGATTAAGATCCTCTACAAACCTTATTGCAACGTTAATTCTCCTGCACAATGAAAGTGCTCAAACCACATGTCGCCACGTCTGAGTACAAAACAGAGTCCGCCTCCATATGGGGGTACCATGGTGTGAATTTACACAGTGATACATAAGCCTTTGTGTATAGATGATGTATACCAGTCTGTCACTGTCTGTGTCACTCCCTATACCCTGTCTGCATGTTTCTTGCCTTCACTTATAAGAGCCAGGGGAGAGACACAGCCTTGGTGTTGGCCGCTTAAGCCAGTGCCAGCATATTATTTATGTATTTATATGTAGTCTACATGATTTATTTTCTATTTATTTGTTTTCTATTTGTTTTGTGTATTTATGGAGGGGATGTTATGAGGCATTATTTTTGCACTAATGTAATGTAGCTATTTATTTTCTTATATATTTTTGTACGTTTGTTCTAATACTGCCAATTCGGTTTTTAGTTTTTTGTTCAGATTCTCTCCTATTTGAACACGGTAACGAGTTGTGTTTTCGTTGTACGTCTATGTTGTGTGCAGTTGTCTTATTCTACTGGAACTGGGTTGCCATTGGTTTGTCAAAACTATGACGTAATCTCAATTTCAACCGTGGAATCGTGACATGTTAAAATAATGTTTGATGATTATGATTTGTTCCAGTAGACGTGTCAAACCCCTACTACCAATGGGCATGCTTAATGATGTCCCTTATCTAGTACACATCTATTCTCAGAACAAACCAAAAAACGATTGTGTCATCCTCATCCTACCATACCTCATCGCTTAGCTTTGTGCCAAGTGGAACGTTACCATTGACATAGGCTTTCCAGGGTCCTCTTTAGGATACTAGATAGAAGTTGCCCATGGTCACATATCTTGGATCAGCTGTCCCTCCTCTAATCTATACCTTAACCATGAGGGCCATGCAAAACTAACCTTAGATCAGTGTCTATGGCCAACTTTGTTCCACTCCGTTACAGATAGCAAAGGTCAGGGGTCAGAGTTCAGTCCTATTGTTTCACTTCCTTGTTGAGATCTGTGCTATTAGACTACTAGAGCCATATTACATAGTCAGTCTGTGTTGTGTGTGCTGAAACATGTGTGGACTCTCATAGTGTATACTGGATATAGGTGAGCAGAAAAAGAAAATGTGTATATGAGCTAAAAGAAAAACTCTGTAACATAATAGATAAGAACTTCCTATGAATGTATCACCACTAGAGATGAGTGGCTGTATGAAAAATAATTACTCCTAATATTTCATTAAATATAGCTGTGTTCATTTTACCATGCGTGATTTTGAAAAGAAAATGGCATTGGATTTGACCTGTTTTTAGTTTGTTATTATTGTTTTTTGGGGGGGGTAACCTGTGTTTTGTTTTCTATTGTGTTCTACCTGTGTTTTTTTTTTTACTGTGGTTACCTGTGTTTTAGTTTGTATTGTGTTTTTGTTTCTATTGTGTTTTACCTTTGCATGATAGCAGATCTAGGATTGCTAACTCTGTCTATCAGTACTATACTGTCTGACTTTCTTTCTCTCTGTTGGTATCTCTCCCTCTCTCTCTTTCTCTCTCTCTGTCCCTCCCTCTCTGTTGGTCTCTCTCTATCTCTCTTTGCCCCCCTCTCTCTCTTTCCTTTTCTCTCTCTCTCTCTCTCTCTCTCTCCCTCTCTCTCTCTCTCTTAGTTCAGCATCTAGGGCTCAACGTCATACAACTCCATAGGTCCCCTAGACATATCTTATCATCACTTACTGTGATATACTGTGAGTATATCAATTTGTGTTATCACCCGCACATCTGTCTCAGTGTCCCTCTTAGTGTGCTAAGACAATACTAAGCCAAGCCAACAATATGAGAGGATTAGCCTGGTTGCCCATTTCTTTGTGTATGTATGTGTGAGGAGAGGGGGGTGCATGAGAGAAGGGTCTAAAACGGAGTGGGGAAAGACTGGGGGATGATGGGAAAGACCGAGATAGACAGGGAGAAAGGTAAAGACAGAGAGACAGACATACAGAAAGTTAAAGACAGAGAATAAGAGCTAAAGAATACAATTTGGAGGACTTTGGCTCATTTTCAGTCTGTGGCCGTATTGTGATTGAAATCCGTTAAGGGTCTCTCCACACAGACAGTGGGTAGCTCTCCTCTCTCATGTCTTGCCTCACTCTGTTTTGAAATGGGAAATCCAGTTCAGACAATGGCACTGGAGCAGCATCCTATTATTATAAAGCTCTGGTGAGTCAGAGATGGCAGACTACAGTGCTGGAGCCGGCGGCAGAGGACTCAGAGTGTGTGTGTGTGTGTGTGTGTGTGTGTAATGACATGAATAATGCAGAGAGTGCCTGTAGGAGCTTGAGGGCCGGGAGCAGGGCAGATGGTCGCCTGCTGATAGGACAGAATCGAGGCAGCAGGGTCCTCCAGAGAGCTGGGTTTACACACACACTCTCGCTCTCTCATTCCCCCTCTCTCTCCCACACACATAAATGGTGTTTTCTCTCTTTTTTAAAATGTTTTTTCCCTTTCTGTCTATTTCCTTTAAACACACACGCACACTTCTCTTTTCACTCTCTTTCTTGTGAACGCATGCATACAAACAGTATGGCCATATTCTGCACAACTGAAATACTGTATATTTCTTACATTTCATAATGAACTATGCTGTGTGTGAAGACATGAGGCTGCATTTCCCTTACTGTAACTTTAGTGTAGAGATCCCTGCAAACTGACATATATGTCCTATTGCCAATATCAAGGATCTGTTTATCCTCGCTGAGGGCAGTCTCTCTTTCTCTCTCTCTCTCTCTCTCTGTTCGACACAGGGTTTCTTCGACTGCAGATGACTTTGTATTAGATTATTACAAGGATATAAAAAGGAGAGTGAGCCAGAAGATGAGATCATCTCTTACAGAGATGTAAGTGCTCAGTGATAAAAACAGCACCAATAGGCTGTTTGAATCACAAGCCAAACCTGAAGCGATACACAGTACAGTCCACTAGATGGCACTCTGAGGCTGTTACAGAGGTTGACGGAGCAGCACCCCACCGTGTTTTCCTCCGAGGCAGCAGGACCACATAGACTGCAAAAGGACAGGACACCCTGAAGCAGAAATGGTAAGCTATTATACAGAAATCAGGAATGTTTTCGACGATAAACACTCCTATACAACCAACAACTATCCTACATCACAACATAATAATTTGCTGTTCATACATTCTCAAAATGTGGAATTAGCTTTAATTTATAGGCCCAAATAATACAATCCCACCGATGTTCCCGGTAAGCCTGTCTATAGCCACTTATGTCTTTCTCCTTTTCCAAAAAAGATGTCATTGGCATTTTGAAAGTGAAAGTTACCAAAAATGATAATTTACCAGTTTAAATATTTATTCAATAGCGCATTCATGTATTGGTAGTCGAGAATGTAGATTTTTTTTTTATTGACTGAATTTGAGAAATTATTAGTACTGGGCCTATATGTTCAAACATGACTGCTAGTTTAGAGTACGCTATCTGACCGTGTGTTGAGTCCTGGGCCCAAAGTTTGGTGCGTTTGTCTACACATAATAACCTGTAATAGCATATCGTTTTTCTGCGATTTTATTGCATTTCAGGTAAGAAATGTGGGTCTTTTTAGAAACACTGTAATCGTATATTCTCCATAAAGACGTCTAAAAGCAAATTGTTTTTATAACTGTCGCAATTGTTTTATTTTGTAGGCCTACACCTTTGCAACATGTAGAAAACGGTGACTCCAATAGTGGAAACAGAAATAACGTCGAAGTAAGAACAATATAATTTTTTGTATAAATGTTATTAACAGGCTACTTCTGTAACGACACGATTTCTTTTCCCAAGACAATATCTGTGCAAATCAGCGGTAATATACAGTTATCGGAAACCGCTGAAGGACATTTTGTGCAAGCAACCAAGACAGATTGATAAAATCCATAATTATAACGCAGGTTCGTGCGCTCAAGCCTGTTGCGACAGCGTTGTGCGTGACAGCCGTGATCCATTCGTCAGGCTCAAATAATATGAACAGAATACAAAAGGATTATAAAAAACAAATACATTTTAATGACAAAAAGCATAATATAGAAATTGTGCAATTTTTATTTTATTTTCCCCTTCTTTTGATCAGTCACAGGATCGGGGTCAATTCAGAATACGTATGAACTCACATCCAATCCAACCTTTTGAGTTGAATTTGAATTGTCAAGAAAATATATTTACATTTGAATGTGAATGACAGGAAATACAATTTAATTAAATTGAATTCCACAAATTCTTTGTATTGAATGTGTGGGCCTACTCAATTTGTATTTTCCTAGGGAGCCTTTTCACTAATTCAAGGCCTACTTGTGTCATAAAATAAGCCTATGTTACATTTTATTATGTAATTATCAGTGAAATATTAGACTAGTTTGACTGGTGTGTGTGTGTGTGTGTGTGGGGGGGGGGGGGGGGGGGGGGTATAGATTTGCTATACCAATGTAATCCATTTTTTGTCAGTAGCCTATGTGGAGAATTTCCCATTAATTTAATTCCATTTTCTGTCTTTCAATTTCAAATCCCGAATCAGCCTCCTCCTGACACCATTCAAATTCAAATCCAAGTTCTAGAAATAGCTTACACATTTGGACTATTGTCATTGGTTTTGAATTTAGTCCAGGAATTGCCAAAGTTGACCCCGACCCTGCATGCTGTCAGAGAGCCTACATATCACAAGTTGAGTGGCACAAGAGCAAGTGCACGTGTTTGTGCTTTGGCACTGGTCTACAAGAGGAAATTCAACAAACAAACAAACATACAAAGCCATACAAAAACAAATAAAGTTACATCCCACGAATAATTCTTCTTAGTGAATTAATCATTGTATAGATTAATTAGAGCCACTGAAGACAGAGCTGGTACATATATATTCCGTTATTTTCTTCTTACGAAACGAAGGCAAATGGCAGGCTTCAGTGATATGGTATGGGTCTTTACAGTCTCGGTCTTTCTGGTCACAGCATTTTGGAAACACATAAATAAATGTACTAATACAACACATAGCCTACTGTAAAAAGTCGCGCAGAACGGTCAAATGTACACGATGATGGACACGTCACGAAGTGTCAAGGGAAAATACAATGAATTCATTTTCATGGTTATTTTGACCCCGTGGTGTGTGCCTTGCCAAGGCATACACAAGCCACAATTATTATTACTGTATTATTATTGTTATTGTTATTATGATTATTATTTAGGCCTATTATATGACAGTTGAATTTTTATGAAGAAAATAGGTTTAGATTATTTGGATACAATCTGACCACATATATAACTGAGATATTGTCCCTTGGTAAATATGTTGTTGACAGTGTATTATCTACTGTGTTTACTATTTTGATGGTCATTAACCAACTGCAATTCAAATATAGGCTAGTTAGTCAAACTGAAACTAATTATGACAAATGTTTGATTAAAATTAACTTGATTAAATATTGATCATATTGATTTATTGATTAAATACATCTCAAAATACATCTCAATATATCCCATGTCCCTTCTCCCATGTATGCATGCCTTATGACTCTGGAAATACACCGTATAACCATGGTATATGCTTTGCCTTTGTGGTAGAAACATAATAATAATAATAATACATTGATAATAACAATACAAATAGGTTAAATAATATTACGCTGGTGATGACACTGGCTAGTATTAAATGGTTCAGCAGGTGTATTGAGCTTCGACCGTGTTAAACCCCTGTTGCTTTTGTTATGACTGAAAGATGGCGTTTATTTACCGACTGTCGGTTGCAACTTGTATGCCTGTTTCCCGCGGGTAGGCTCGTGCACACAGCCTATACTGTCTTTCTTTTTTACACGTCTTGGCCATAACATCGATTTGATGTCAATGATATTGAACCTTTTTTTTGGTTAGCACACACACCAAACACGGTCCATGTAGCCGTTATTGCGCGTAGCATCTCCACTGCATGAAAACTCCACATAGCTCTTGCTGTGTCTGGGGTGTAGTGCTTTAGTTCCAACACTCGGTATTCCCACTGTGTTCCATAGGTCCAAAATTAGCACTGGCGACAGTCCAATGCTAACTGGCCCGGCAGAGAAACATAAAGGTCATTCATATCCTTTAGGGATCCGTGTGTTTACTATAACGGCTTTCAGATCATTGTACAGGGGTTTGAGCGCCGTGGTGAGGTGGTGTGTCCCCATACATGTCCTCAGTTCCAGGTAACTGTCCTCCAATGGGCGTCATCCTCTTCTCTTTCTGCCGTCTGTTACAAAACCAAACCCTCACAACTTCTTTCTCCAGCTGCAGGCTGTCCGCTATGGAGGTGATCTCTGCGCCGCCGGGTTTGGGACTTTTGAGAAAATGGCTCTCCAAAGCCCCCTTGACGCCCACCTCGATGGAGGTTCTCTTTTTCCTCTTCCTCCCCTGCGCCGCGATTTTATCTAGGCTGGTGGGGCTCCCGGAGGTGGAATCCGCCTCCTCCAGCCACTTGTTAAGCAGTGGTTTGAGTTTACACATGTTTTTGAAGCTTAGTTGAAGCGCCTCGAACCTGCAGATAGTGGTCTGGGAAAATACATTTCCATACAGGGTCCCGAGCGCTAGCCCCACGTCAGCTTGGGTAAAGCCCAGTTTGATGCGCCGCTGCTTGAACTGCTTGGCAAACTGCTCCAGGTCGTCTGAAGTTGGCGTGTCCTCGTCCGAGTGGTCGGGGTGTCCCCCGTGCTGGTGGTGCGAGAGAGACGACTGGCCCCCACCTCCATGCTCGCTCAGGTGCGGGCTGTGGCTGTGGTGGTCTTCGTCCCGCAAGGAGTGGTGGTGCATCTGCTCTGCTCCCCCCAGGCCGAACCCAGACTGGGAATACACCAGGCTCTGGCCGTCAGACGTCGCCATACCGGGGATGTGCGTGGTGGCCGTGCTCGTTCGCCATGCCCTGGCGTCGTGATGCGCCTGGTGCGCTAGGTGAGGATGTCGCTGCTGCTGCTGTTGCTGTAGACTAGCGGAATTCTGCTGCTCCTCCCGGTCGCTCTGTAGAATTGGCTTCACGTCCTGCTCTCCGAGGGGACTCGACGGCCACGGAGCCCCGTCCCCGTGCGACAGAGCCGTTATCCACTGGTGCGCGTGGCTGAGGGGATGACCGCTGCCGGGTAGCGTGTAGTCGTTCTGGAGCAGGGTGTGCGCGTCCCTGTACGCCGCTGCCTGCTGCATGCTCCCGGACTCCGAGTGCGGCGGCGGCGCGCTGCTGGGGGTAGTCAGGACGCTGTAGTGGTTGGACGCTGCGGTCGCCATAACTCTCGGAGCCGAAGTGATAGCTCTCTTGTTAAAGAAGCTTCCTTTGACAGTTACTCTTTTCCGCCACGGGGCAGCTAGGATTCTCTCTCGTTCTCCCTGGCGCCGTGCCAAGGGGACGCAGAGGCGCGCACCTGAGGTCCGCCTCGCTCCGCTCTTTATTGGCCAAGAACGGTTGACAGATGTGGTTACCCCTGACAGCACCACGCTCATTGGTCACGGGAGGTTCTATAGAAGCCCCTATCACTCGCCCCAACAATACTGGCAGTCCTGCTGCAAACTACAAGGCAGAGTGAAAAGCTGGGGTTGACTGAGAAACACTGGATATACTCTTATCTCAGTGGAAAAAACGAGTCATTAAACTTTACCTTCGGATAAACTTTTATTAGTATGTTCGATTAATGTAATGTATCCTGAATAAGTAGGCTATTAATATTTTTTTGTGAGAAACATCCACAAACTGAATGCGTAAAAATCCATAAGAACCATGGGCTATATCATTTGTGCAAATGTTTATAATTTTTTGCTCAAATATTTTTATTTTATTTCACCTTTATTTAACTAGGTAGGCTAGCTGAGAACAAGTTCTCATTTACAACTGCGACCTGGCATAAATATAGCCTAGACCTATTCACCAAACAGTATAATATTTTTACATTTTCATTTTTTATAGAGTTGCATTTTGAGAAAATCCTTGTTTTGTGTAGACCTGTATTTATGGAGGCTTGCGCTCAGAGCAGTGGGATATTAACTGTCACGGAGCCTCCAGCTGCCTCTCGCGATGCTGTCCAAAGAGAAGAAGCGCATTTTTCCCGGCCCTCTGCCCCGTTGCCATAGCGAGCGCATTGAATGGAACAACAACGCCCACGTCACAGCTGCATTTGCCTCTTCTTTTCGTTCCATTCCAAAGGGCCCATTCGAGCAGCTTGCTCGGCCGACACAGCAAATAAAAGGAGGCAAGCGAAGAGTGCACCTCGGGGCCAAGGAGAGAGTGGTGAATAAATATCCTCTCTAACCCACTGGTGCCCACAGTGCCCCTATATTCTGTGCCTGTTTGGTAAACTTCGCAATTCATGCACCCACACTGGATCCCGGTACCAATACACGCCCCATACACAGTAGCCTACTAGGTAGTTCAATAGCTAGTTTGTATTATTTTAGCTAGTTTGTTTGTATACTTTTTGTTGTTGTATTGTTTCTATATGATTGTTTTTGACATTTGTGTGACTGTCGTTGTCTATCAGTGTTTTGTTGTTGTCTGTCAATGTTTAATTACTTGTCAGGTCGTTTGTTTTTTTGTGGACCCCAGAAAGAGTAGCTGCTGCTTCTGCAAAAGCTAATGTGGATCCAAATAGGTGGTGGGCCATATCAAGCTAGCTACCTGCTTTAGTTTTTGAGATGATCATCTCTGTCTAGGGAGGAGCTGGTTTTGACATATTGTGTATATGCATTTATTCTGAACACATTTCTGCTTGTTGGCAATGTCAATTCTTGCAATTTTCTAATTACTTATTTTTATGTTCTCTAGCTGGACAGGCAAATGCTGCCTAGTACTAAACTGTAAAACAATCACAACTTGTGTACTATCTGTGGTACTTTCTCTGCTCAACACCTCTGCTAATCAATGTATCAGTACCTAAGGCAGTAGACAGCTGGTGACAGCTCAAGAGAGATCTCCCTGACACACTATTATCGGGTAAAGTATTTATTTATTTGTAATCTAACTATTTAGCAAGCTGTAAAATTTCTCCCAATTTACAACCCAGCAACCATAGTAATGTAGCAGCTTTCTAGTTAGCGAGCGAGTTACAACAAGTAGATCTGTTGCTAGCTAGCAGGATTAGATAGCTTTATCACTAGCTAGCATGTCATTCCTGGACACGGATTGTTTTAGTTTTTAGTCTATTCCAAGTAATAATTTAAGAAAACAAAAATCTATTGGACAAGTTGTGTAAATATAACAGAGTCATAAAGGCAGGATCCACTAATTTCATTCATACTCACAAATAAGAAATGCCACATTATCCCTGTCTATAGTTGGAGTAGGATGATTGCAGAGAACCCCGCCTCAGACTGTCAGGATGTTCATTTTCAAGCTCACAAACTACATTCCTTTTACTGTGATGATTTATTGTATTCATTCTTGTCTCTCACTTTTTTTTTTTTGTCTCAGATGATCTATTCAGCTCTCCTGTGTCCCTCTCCCAGAGATCAACCAAGTGCTATTCACCAAGCATGGACCGATTCACTCACCTGTGAGGAAAACCATTCTACTGCAGTTTGAACTAGCCCTGCCGTCACTATTTAGACATTGGGACCACATATGCATTTGAATGTTGTCTTTTTTGAGGGGATTTTGTCTGCATAGTCTTGTGCATTTTAGAGTAGAAGAACACCCACTACAGATACACATGCTTGTTTGAGCATTTCAAAGACTAAATTCAATGTAGAATCAGTTTAACAGGTTACAGACAGATTATTTTACTATTGTAAAATGCAGTGGGGAGAATTCTATTGTCCCAATCAGGAGCTCAGACTTTTGCCATAGATGGTCGAGTTCTCGTCTCTGGACCACACACATTATGCTAAAGCACTTGTCTCTCTCAACATCGGTCAGCTACATTGGTGACCAGGGTGGGCTTATTTTGATATGCCTAACGGGTCTGGGCACTCAAATGCTCCTAGAGAGAAGGGAGGGGTACTGAAGCATGTGTTGTTGACAGTTCTACAGTCTACATC
This sequence comes from Oncorhynchus mykiss, assembly GCF_013265735.2. Taxonomy (NCBI): domain Eukaryota; kingdom Metazoa; phylum Chordata; class Actinopteri; order Salmoniformes; family Salmonidae; genus Oncorhynchus; species Oncorhynchus mykiss. The sequence goes on along the minus strand of NC_048572.1, from coordinate 26,074,975 downwards.
AGAAACCCAGACGTTTTGGCAGATGGTAAAGCTCTCATTTCTAGACTGCAACATTGTAAGATTGTGCCTTCCATGGCACCTGATATACATTGATTGGTTACACTATATTTAGATACTTCAAATACTGCCTGAGACTCCTTTACTATTTCTCTCCGTACTCAATAAATGGTGAAACACTATTTGGGATGGTGTTCTTTGTTCCAATGTATATGCATGAAACTAGGGCCGGCTCTAGCCATTTGGGGGCCCTAAGGAAGATTTGGTTGAGGGGCCCCCCACCTTGCAGCAAAACATTTTAGTGGCCCCGGGAGAGAACATTTTAATTTTTTAAAGTTAATTTCCTGCAATTCTATACATTTTTCCATGGTGTGGAGAGAAAATGTTGCAATTTTATAACAAATTGAATGCATTTCTAAAAAAATTGCCATGGGGGAGATACATTTTTGTTGTTGTTCCGTTTTACAGCTAATTTCCTGCAATTCTACACATTTTCCATGGGGTGGAAATACATCTTTGTAGTTTTAAACACCCACAGGAGTGGAATATTTTTTTTCCCAGCTGAAAGGTAATGCCCATATCATACCCATAACGTTGCACAATGATTTAAGTCAATAAGTAATTGTTTTAGTCAAAGTATGATATATTTGGGGTTGAAGTGGGAAATCCAGTGGTAACTTTGGATATTTTCTGTGTCAATGCCATATGTTTCACCTATGATATTACGTGCTAATACTTTTCACTCTACGTTTCTTTTCAGGGCTATTAAAAAAAAAATGTTACCACCCACCATCATGGCATTGTTTATTAATCAGAAACACCTGCAATGTTCTTCCTCTTTACAAGTCGTGACTGAGCTGGGCAATATAATAGATCATCTTTGGCTGATCCAAACAGCTTTTTGCCGTAGCCTACACTTGGCCATTTGAGCCATGCAGAAAATGAAAATAGGGTTTGCAAACTTGCATTTTTGCACCTCCACTTTTTACCAGCAAAGTATTATATTCTATTGGATAATTTGTGAATTTTCACTTATTTTTCAGCTAGTCTGTATTAAAAAATATATATATTTTATAAATGGTAAAATTGTGTGTGATATGATATCATTTTGAAACCTCGCTCCCCCCATCGCCATAAGATGAATGGTTTTGATTGGTGCAGCAAGAAATAACAAGTGTCTACTTGTTGTTAATTCTTGAATCCACGTGGAAATCACCACAACGTTCCCCACCCTAATTTGTGAATATGCATTAGCAGCTTGCGTCATTCTTTGGAGGTGGATCCTAAATAATTTATTTCCGCTATCGGACAGGAATTACGTAGAAATAGTGGCGGCATTGCCCTCTGGTGGGAGCCTTTAATGCTAAATTCCTGCAATTTTACACATTTTGCCATGATTTATGCCATGTTAATATGATATCTGAATGAGAATGACCAACAAAATCAATGGGAGCCTCCTGGAGGTCAGGGCTCCTGGGCATGTGCCCTGTGTGCCCAGTCAGTATTCAGCCATGATTACAACAAGTTTAGATAGTTAATCTAGCTATCAGTCAAACAATTGACATGGCTAATTGTCAGCTAATTGAGTGACTGACATAACAAGAGAAAAACTGCTGATGCATAGCCAAATATATAAATTGCACTTGGTGTATTTTACTAGTCTTATTCTCAATAATACATTTGTGTGTGTGTGTGTGTGTGTGTGTGTGTGTGTGTGGGGGGGTGGGGGGGTGTATATATTTTGATTCAGAGAGTTTGTTAGTCACATGCACAGGGGTGCAGATGTAAATGCAGGGTACAGTGGAAATCTTAAGTGCTGAGCTTCAACAGTGTAGGTGAAAGGGAATGAAACACTTCCCCTTTGTGGACGGTTGGAGACTCATAAGAGAAATCCATAGCTCGTAGTTAGTAAAATGATGGATGGATTAGCCAGATTTTGGCATCATCAACTTTTAGAAAGTTAGTAGGAAAGTTAATCATTTGAACCACCTAAATATACTCACATTCACTGAACTCAAACATTCATTTCCCTACTGCTTTTTCTATAATCCTACAGGCTTTATCATTCTCCATACCTTATATTCCAATGCATTCAACTTTATGCAGGCCCACCATGGTATTGGGCAGCAGCTATTTGAGAACTCATCTGGTTTAGAAATCAAACTCTGGTTATCTTATGGCAGAGTACATTGTACAACTGTTTTTAGAGAAGATTGTATTACAATTGGCAAAGTACGCTATATGTGTAGGCTATGCCGTATGTATTGGCTAATATGCATATGCAGCTGTCTAGCGTTCATGACACCTCTGCATGCTTTTATTCGGGTTTCTATGCAAAGTATATGATTGAATGATTCTTTAAGCCTGCAGCTAGTTACTTGAAATGAGACATAATCATGCCAAAACATGATAAAACATTTTTAATTCACAGACATATAGCTAATGAAACACAAACGGACATTTACAATAGCTGGCTAGGCTTGTCAAAACTGTAACATTGGCTAACTTTCAATAAATTGGCTAAATGGTAAATGGAGATACCTCTTCATACGATCAAGACCATTCGTATTGGATTCTGCATCAAGTGCACTCGAAAACAGATATTTCTCTTATTTCATTTTGGGAGCTAGCTAGCTATATCTGGTCCACTTCATCAGACAGCAGCTGGCATTTTTACATAGCTGTGTTTACATGGTAAATAGAAACAGGCCATTGGCTGCCTTCATCATGAGGGATATGTACGGGAGTTCTGATTGGTACCAAGTTTAGCAGTTCTGCATATTTGAAGGTGCCAACAAATGTTATAGTCATCATATGAATGTTTTATTGTAATTTACAAAAAAAATAATCTCTTCCCTCGTCAGGGATTGATCAACTTCACGTTTTTTGGCTTTGGCCCACCACCTAAAATAAATAAATAAAGATGAACATGAATAATTACAAATAATCAAAGGCAAATACACCTGTGCTCCATAGTTTTCATGAACACAGCAGGGGATAATGTAGTCTAGAACACAGGATGAAGGGCATTTGTTTTGTGATAATAATTAGGACTGATAATAAATATAGTTTTATATGCATAACATGAGAGAGAAGGCAAAACAGTGTTGGATATTATGTGACACTTATTATAAACGGTATAGGTGCCAACTATATAAATCATTTCAAATATTGAAATAAAGCCTACACTATTGTTTTGGGGAGATTTGTGAAATAATTTTGTAGTTACTTTCCACCAAAACTGAATTATTTGCAGGGATGTTAAATTTAATTTGTTCTATTTTGTTCAATGTTTGTTCTACCTCCAAGAACCAGAACTAGCAGGGAATCAGGAAGATGGTGCTGTTTGTAAACTGAAAATGCTGTCTGTCCTACCTACCACTCTGTGGCAATAGATTAAACAAGAAACTTGATAGGCATAACATTAAAAAAAATATCAAGGAATTGTATTCTGTCATTTCTTTGCCTATTACAGACTCATCATTGACAGGGCTATTTGATTGTGGAAAGTTTACGGAATGCAACTTTAAGATAATTTTGAGATCAAGTTACTTCAATGCAAGTTGCATACCATAGCTTAAAGAATTGGTTAAAAAGTCATGCACTTTTCCATATATAACATATAAATCAATGAATTGAAGAATCAAATAAAGTAGCCGATCTGGGCATCAATCAAGCCTATAATGAATCACCCAGATCGAAAGAACATTTGTGATGATTAGGTCATAATTCCGAGAATTACCGAACTTGTCACCGGGGGCCTCCAACGGTCATGGGCAGAGAGAAGCAAAACATATTACCCTAATGGTGTAATATGCAAACTACTGACCGCCCAATTACAAGACTTAATAACGCATAAACGATGTGTGTCCTGTTTTTAAGACGGACAGGCTACAATATGTGTTAATTCAGTCAAAGGACTGGCGCGGCTGTCAACACAGGCCAGTTAGAAAGGCTTTGTCTCTCTGTTTCAGGAGCCTCAGCTGACTATATATTCAAAAGACTGAGAGTTAATGACAGAGAATCTGAGTGTTAAATTAACAGTAATTATATGGCCTTCATGCTGTAAAGATTCAATTTCTCCAACTCTAATGGGGTAAGTGTCCCCACGCGCAGTGAGTTTCCGCTTTATGATATTTATAATACAGATAGTACACACTCTTGGCAAGGAGCAGGCTAATTGTGTGTATGTGTGTACAACGGGGTGACCACAGCATGGCCCTCCCCCTGTGGGAACCCTAAAGCAGGGGTGAGTGAGGCTGGGGGGTTTCCTTTATGCTGCTGGATACAGGGAGATAATGGCCATTCCTCCACAGCTGGCCCACATAATCAAAGGGAGAGGGGCTCGGAGGATTCCAGCTTTAACCAGGCCTTTGTGTCGACTAATTACATCTGAATGCAAGACCCCAAGAACCCACCTCCCCCATCTCGACCTGTGCAGAACACACCAAACAGCCCTTTAGACAGAGCGAGACACACACACACACACACACACACACACACACACACACGCACACGCACGCACACACCCACCCACCCCCAGTGAGTTTCTCTTCAAAGTTCCCCGTCTCCAACACATGTGGCACTCGGCATTAGATCAGGTCTCAGTGGGCTGGCTGCACTCAGGAGAGAAGAGGTTTGGAGGACTGCAGGAGAATGGAAAAGACTGAAGAGCCTTGGCCCTATTCCCCAACCTCAACCTCAATCTCTATACCTCAAACTCAATCTCTATACCCCAACCCCCACTCCTATCACCATAGCTCTCCTCTGAAGACTTGTATGCTCCAGTTTACACTTACACAAGCTTACGCGTCGTATTCGTATTTCCATGGTGAAAACAAATGTGTAATAGCATAATGTTTGAGATTGTAAAATTGTTTTGGGTGGGCTATTTAATAATGTATACTCTGTTTTATGTACAGGATATGATGTGTGTGCATGCGTGTTTGAGTCTTCCTTTTCCCAGTGCAAATACACCCAGTCCTGGTCGTATTGTTCTCCCTATAGTGCAGTGTGTTTGAGTCAGGGTTATGAGGTCTCTCTCTCTCTCTCCCTCTTCGTCCCTCCTTTTCTCTCTTCCTTCCTTCCTCCCTCCCTCCCTTCCTCTCTCTGGATATAATGTGCCTGTGTGTGTGTGTGCGCCTGTGTGTGAGTCAGGGTTAGGAGGTCTCGCTGGCGCTCAGTTTAGCATTGATTTATTCTCTTTCTCCAATTTATTTCCCCTCCGCCTGATCTGCCTCTGGGAGGACGAATGGAGGAGAAACGCCAAGCACACTCTCCGTCTCCCACACTACGTTCAGCACCCCACACACACATGCACCACACACACACACACACACACACACACACACACACACACACACACACACACAGTATAATAAACTCATATTCTGCCAATCACACACACAGAGACAGCACGAATATCAGGATGAGTGCAAATTCACACACAACCGCATGCACACACACACACGGATGGAACCACAGAATGTAGCATATGACCATCTAAAATGGACCCATAAAGAAACAAGGGAACATCTCCCACCACTCGGTGAGTGGTCATATTTCACTGGGGAGCATTCTAACAGTGACATATATTAATGAATCTTGTGTTACGCTGTATAATGTCCTGAACAAACCCAGGATAGAGGAGCTGTACATATGGTCATATTTAACAGTTTTACTGGAGGAGCATTGTAACGGTGTGTAATGTCCTGGAGAGAGGTATGTCTGTCACATCTGCTTCTGTACATGATAGTGAATCCCTTTTAGCCCCTCTCCTCCACTCCTCTTCTCCCCCACTTCTCCACTCGGATGAGTAACGGAAGAAGAGCAAGAAAGAAAGAGCGTAGAAACAGAGGAGAGGGGAAGGGGGTGTTAAACCCACTTGAAAGCTCCCCCCGATCGATAGTGACGGGCCAAGCACGGATTAAACCCAGGCTAAGTCCACTCTAATCAATACTGATGGCCAACTCAGGGGTTAAAACACAAGTCAATCTCGGTAGATCTATACAGACAATATAGCGCTGTGGCCCATAGCAGGATGCATCTACAGCCATCCGTACAAATGGACGCACCACGGGGTAACATTTGCACATATTCAGTATGGATGACTCCCACTACCACTAACAGTGGTAAATCTAGATGTATGGATGGGTCCGTTGTGGACTGTCAATCTTCACTTGTTATTGGAGATGGGCAGGTAAATCTATCCTAAATGCATTCGATGGAAGTGCTTGAGATATGATGCATTTGTGTGTGAGCATGTGTGTGTGTATGTGTGGTTTTGTCTGTTTCTGATATTGTAAGACAGAAAGGGAGAGAAAGAGAGAGAAGGGAAAAGGAGAGAAAGCAATTGGGTTCTCACTCATGATTGACTTTGTCAGACCACGCACAAGAGAGGTACGCTGGACTGCAGGACTGACCAAATTGATCCAGCAATCACACGCCAAAGTATCAATGACCAATAATGATCAATAAAGCCATTGATGGGTGACGATCCAAACTTCAAATCAAGGAAGCTTATGTGACAGTCTATAGTGGTCATCCTGGAGAACTATGACAGGTGCAGGTTTGAGTTCCAGCCCAGCAGTAACACACCTGATTTCACTAACCAATTATCAAGCTTGCTGGGTTGGAACAAAAGCCTGCACGCCCTGTAGCTCTCCGGGACTAGGCTTGGTGATCACTAAAACTTCACCATGTTGATCCTACACAAAATACTTTCTCCCTCTTTTCTCTACAATTATTCAATGTATGGGCTCCAGCTGTCTCTTCACTGTTCCCTCTTTCCCCATTTCTTGATTTCTCTTTCTGTGGCTTTAAAGATGGGAACGTGTATGGAGGACGACCATTCAGGGACCCTCTTATTTTTGTCCCCCCTTAAGGTAAATCTACACACTATGGAGACGGAAGGTACGGAGCGTAACGCTGTGTTGCAATGTCGTTTTTCCGTCACAAAATGGGCGGCCCCTTGTATTCAACGTACTGTATATTATAAAGATCAGTCCTTTCGGTGGCCCAGATCATTTATTTATAAATCCCATCATTGGATGGTTTGGTGGTTGGGTTTCCCAAGGGACTCCATATGCCATCATAGCTGACCTAAGTTGTACATTTTGAAAAAAATAGTTGCCTGGTAATGTGGATGTCTTTCAAATCTTGGAATGTTCTCAAACCATTATCGTCCATGATATCGGCAAGGGTACGTATTTCACATTTTGGACCATTGAGGGGATACAAAAGTCCGCTCTTCAGATCGCAAGGCATTATTGTGAAATATTGGAGTATGTGAATGCCATTTTGATTCCCAGTAACATTGTTTTTCAATTTTGAGACAAATAGAGATTTTTTAGCAATAATAGGACCGAAGTTTAGTTTACATTGTCTAAGGGATATATCAGTGAAAACCACCTCTTCCAGGGCAATAGGATACCATATTTCTCAATGCTCAGCCAGGGTGTGAAAGAATCATGTCTAAACCAATTTAGGATGGGACAAAATACAAGTGTCTGTAAATACAATTTAAAGTTTGGTACGGATAGTCCTCCTACATATTTCCCTCTTTGTAAGTATGTTCATTTTATCCGGGATCGCTTACCTTGCCATGTGGAAACCACACTATGGACTTTATCACAATAGTCAGAAGGGGGAGACAAGGGAAGAATTGACCTACAGAAATTCAGTCTTGGCGATATATTCATTTTGACAATAGACATTCTGCTGGTTCCTGGTCACAATTTTTTTTATAGAATTCGCTTAATTTCTGTTTATGTGACAAAATAAGCAAGTATAGTGTAGAGAATCATTGTACCATCTAAACGGCTGTGAAATGTATTTTCCATAACCAAAAATATTGTATTTTATACTTTTTGAAGCTGGTGTACAAAACCAAAAGTAAAAGAATGGGAAGCATAGAAATATACACATAGAACAGATCTACTGCTTCTTAGAATTGCTTTCAATAAGAATGACATCCATAATTCACAAATGTGAAAAAAAGTCACATATTGAAGCTTTAAGATTTAAAGCAGCTGGGATGTTAGTCCATCTAGTTGAGGTCGGATTAACTTAATTTGAGTGTTCTATTAACGTTTCTGGCAATCGTTTTATCTAAGGAAGGAAATAATATGTATTCCCAAATATGAATGGGAAATTATTGTGATTCCATAAGTAAAGATGGAGTCCTCCATCGGGGTCTTGAGAGGCAGTAGGGAAGATTTGGGGTGATTTCTTTTATAACTTGAGATGGAGCTGAATTTGTCTATGATCTTCAAAGCGTTTGGGAGGGATATAGATACATTGCCTAGATAAAGCAAGATATCATCAGCATATAATGAGATGATCTGTAGAATTGAGAGATACAGTGCCTTGCGAAAGTATTCGGCCCCCTTGAACTTTGCGACCTTTTGCCACATTTCAGGCTTCAAACATAAAGATATAAAACTGTATTTTTTTGTGAAGAATCAACAACAAGTGGGACACAATCATGAAGTGGAACGACATTTATTGGATATTTCAAACTTTTTTAACAAATCAAAAACTGAAAAATTGGGCGTGCAAAATTATTCAGCCCCCTTAAGTTAATACTTTGTAGCGCCACCTTTTGCTGCGATTACAGCTGTAAGTCGCTTGGGGTATGTCTCTATCAGTTTTGCACATCGAGAGACTGACATTTTTTCCCATTCCTCCTTGCAAAACAGCTCGAGCTCAGTGAGGTTGGATGGAGAGCATTTGTGAACAGCAGTTTTCAGTTCTTTCCACAGATTCTCGATTGGATTCAGGTCTGGACTTTGACTTGGCCATTCTAACACCTGGATATGTTTATTTTTGAACCATTTCATTGTAGATTGTGCTTTATGTTTTGGATCATTGTCTTGTTGGAAGACACATTTCCGTCCCAGTCTCAGGTCTTTTGCAGACTGCATCAGGTTTTCTTCCAGAATGGTCCTGTATTTGGCTCCATCCATCTTCCCATCAATTTTAACCATCTTCCCTGTCCCTGCTGAAGAAAAGCAGGCCCAAACCATGATGCTGCCACCACCATGTTTGACAGTGGGGATGGTGTGTTCAGCTGTGTTGCTTTTACGCCAAACATAACGTTTTGCATTGTTGCCAAAAAGTTCAATGTTGGTTTCATCTGACCAGAGCACCTTCTTCCACATGTTTGGTGTGTCTCCCAGGTGGCTTGTGGCAAACTTTAAACGACACTTTTTATGGATATCTTTAAGAAATGGCTTTCTTCTTGCCACTCTTCCATAAAGGCCAGATTTGTGCAATATACGACTGATTGTTGTCCTATGGACAGAGTCTCCCACCTCAGCTGTAGATCTCTGCAGTTCATCCAGAGTGATCATGGGCCTCTTGGCTGCATCTCTGATCAGTCTTCTCCTTGTATGAGCTGAAGTTTAGAGGGATGGCCAGGTCTTGGTAGATTTGCAGTGGTCTGATACTCCTTCCATTTCAATATTATCGCTTGCACAGTGCTCCTTGGATTGTTTAAAGCTTGGGAAATCTTTTTGTATCCAAATCCGGCTTTAAACTTCTTCACAACAGTATCTCGGACCTGCCTGGTGTGTTCCTTGTTCTTCATGATGCTCTCTTCGCTTTTGACGGACCTCTGAGACTATCACAGTGCAGGTGCATTTATACGGAGACTTGATTACACACAGGTGGATTGTATTTATCATCATTAGTCATTTAGGTCAACATTGGATCATTCAGAGATCCTCACTGAACTTCTGGAGAGAGTTTGCTGCACTGAAAGTAAAGGGGCTGAATAATTTTGCACGCCCAATTTTTCAGTTTTTGATTTGTTAAAAAAGTTTGAAATATCCAATAAATGTCGTTCCACTTCATGATTGTGTCCCACTTGTTGTTGATTCTTCACAAAAAAATACAATTTTATATCTTTATGTTTGAAGCCTGAAATGTGGCAAAAGGTCGCAAAGTTCAAGGGGGCCGAATACTTTCGCAAGGCACTGTATTAGGGTTGATTTCTTTCAATTGTCTAATTACCTGGGCCAATGGCTTCAAAGACAATAAAAATAGCGGAGGTGAGATGGGATCACCTTGTCTGCTACTTGTAGTTATTCTGAATGGAACAGAGCAGGTATTGCCTGTTATAACTTTGGCTGAGGGATTGGCATATAGTATTTTAATCATATTAATGAAATTGGAGCCATGCCCCATATGTTTCAAAATCGACCAAAGACATGACCATTCTATTCTATCAAAAGCTTTATCTGTGTCGAGAGATATAACTGCCCAATAAGCTTTAGTTTCTGATGAAGTATGTAAGATATGTAAAACAAATAATATATAATGTATTGGTCGGGTACACATATTTTGCAGATGTTATCACAGGTGCAGTGAAATACAGTGCAGTGATACCGAACAATACCAAACAATACAATACAACACACAAATCCCCAAAATGTAAAGACAGGAATTAAAAAATATCAGAACGAGCAATGTCAGAGTCCGGAATATAGATTACAGTGCCTTCATAAAGTATTCATACCCCTTAACTTTTTCCACATTTTGTTGTGTTACAGTTTGAATTCAAAATGGATTAAATTGTTTTTATGATTTCACCCATCTACACACAATACCCCATAATGACAAAGTGAAAACATGTTTTTAGTGATGTTTGCTAATTTATTGAAAATGAAATACAGAAACATCTTATTTACATAAGTATTCATACCTCTGAGTCAATATGTTAGAATCACCTATGGCAGCGATTACACCTTTCTGGGAAAGTCTCTAAAAGCGTTGCACACCTGGATTGTACAATATTTGCACATTATTATTTATAAAACTCTTCAAGCTCTGTAAAGTTGGTTGTTGATCATTGATAGACAGCCATTTTCAAGTCAATTTAATTAAAACCTGCAACTTTCAATGTCGTCTTGGTAAGCAACTCATGTATATTTGGTCTCGTGTTTTAGGTTATTGTCCTGCTGAAAGGTTCATTTGTTTCCCAGTGTCTGTTGGAAAGCAGACTGAACCAGGTTTTCCTCTAGGATTTTGCCTGTGCTTAGTTCTATTCCGTTTATCTTTATCCTAAAAAACTCCATAGTCCTTGTCGATGAAAAACATACCCATAACAGGATGCAGCCAACACAATGCTTGAAATTTTGAATACTCAGTGATTTTGTTGTGTTGGATTTGCCCCAAAGTTAATTTCTTTGCCACATTTGTTTTGTTTTTGTTTGTTTTACTTTAGTGCCTTATTGCTAACAGGATACATGTTTTGTAATATTTATATTCTGTACAGGCTTCCTTCTTTTCACTCTGCCATTTAAGTTAGTATTGTGGAGTAACTACAATGTTATTGATCCATACTCAGTTTTCTCCTATGACAGCCCTTAAACTCTGTAAATGTTTTAAAGTCCCTGAGCAGTTTCCTTTCTCTCCAGCAAATGAGTTAGGAAGGATGCCTGTATCTTTGTAGTGACTAGGTGTATTGATGCACCATCCAAAGTGTAATCAATTACTTCACCATGTCTGCTATTCTCTCTTTTGACCCATCTACCAATATGTGCCCTTCTTTGTGAGGCATTGGAAAACCTCCCTGGGACCTTACAGATAATTGTATGTGTGGGGTACAGATATGAGCTAGTCATTCGAAAATCATGTTAAACACTATTTTTGAAAACAGAGTGAGTCCATGCAACTCATTGTGTGACTCGTTAAGCACATTTTTACTCCTTAACCTATTTAGTCTTGTCATAACAAAGGGTTTGAATGCTTATTGACTCAAGACATTTCAGCTTTTCATTTTTTATTAATTTGTAAGAATTTCTAAAAACACATTTCCACTTTTACATTATAATGGTGTGTATGGACACTATGTGAATAGAAAAGGTGTGTACAGCAGTAGTTATACAGGATGAGCCTTGACTAGAATACAGTATATACATATAAAGTCGGTAAAACAGTATGTAAACATTATTCAAGTGACCAGTGTTCAATGAGGCGGCAGGTAGCCTAGTGGTCAGAGTGTTGGACTAATAACCAGAAGGTTGCAAGATTGAATCCCTGAGCTGACAAGGTAAACATCTGTTGTTCTGCCCCTGAACAAGGCAGTTAACCCACTGTTCCTAGGCTGTTATTGAAAATAAGAATTTGTTCTTAACTGACTTGCCTAGTTAAGTAAAGGTACAAAAACAACAACAAAAAATGACTCTAACATGTAGGGTTGAGTACTGGGTGGTAGCTGGCTAGTAACAGCAACTAAGTTCAGGACAGGAGCCTGGCTAGTGGTGACTATTTAACAGTCGGATGGCCTCAGTTTCTCGGTCCCAGCTTTGATGCACCTTTACTGTCTCCGCCTTCTAGATGGTAGCGGGGTGAACAAGTCATCAAGGACCTCAGGTGGCTGATCTTCATTGGCCTTCCTGTGACTCCGGGTGCTGAAAGACGTCCTGGAGGACAGGCAGTGTGCCCCCTGTGATGGATTGGGCTGAGCTCACCCACCTCTCGAGACCCCAGTGGTTGTGGATGGTGCAATTGCCGTACATTTTAAAAGTATAATTTTTATTTTACATACAGTCAGTGCATTCGGAAACTATTCACAACCCTTGACTTTTTCCACGTTGTTATGTTTAAAATGGAGTAAATTGTTTTTTCCCCTCACCAATTTGCACATAATACCCCATAATGACAAAGCAAAAACAGGTTTTTAGAAATGTTTGCAAACGCTACGCTTGGCACACCTGTATTTGGAGAGTTTCTCCCATTCTTCTCTGCAGATCCTCCCAAGCTTTGTCAGGTTGGATGGGGAGCATTGCTGCACAGCTATTTTCAGGTCTTTTCAGACATGTTCGATCGGGTTCAAGTCCAAGCTCTGATTTTCCACTCAAGGAAATTCAGAGACTTGTGTCAAAGCCACTCCTGCGTTGTCTTGGCTGTGTGCTTAGGGTCGTTGTCCTGTTGGAAGGTGAACCTTCACCCCAGTCTGAGGTCCTGAGCGCTCTGGAGCAGGTTTTCATCAAGGATCTCTCTTTAGTTTGTTCCGATCACCTTTGCGTTGATCCTGACTAGTCTCCCACTCCCTGCTACTGAATAACATCCACACAGTATGATGCTGCCCCCACCATGCTTCATCATAGGGACGTTGCCAGGTTTCCTCCAGATATGATGCTTGGCATTCAGGCAAAAGAGTTCAATCTTGGTTTCATCAGGCCAGAGAATTTAGTTTCTTATGGATTGAGAGTCTTTAGGTGCCTTTTGGCACCTTTTTTTTTTACTGAGGAGTGGCTTCCATCTGGCCACTCTACCATAAAGGGCTGTGTAACGAGTGCGTTGAGAGTTGGGAAGCAAGTTCAGGGAGTGAGTGTTTTAATAAATGAAAGAAACAATGAACACGAAACACAAACAACGCATCGACATGAACAGAGTCAGAAACAATAAAACCTGGGGAAGGAACAAAAGGAAGTGACATATCTAGGGAAGGTAATCAGGGAAGTCATGGAGTCCAGGTGAGTCTGATGATGTGCAGGTACGTGTAACCATGGTGACAGGTGTGCATCATAATGAGCAGCCTGGTGACCTAGAGGCTGGAGATGGAGCACATGTGACAACCTGATTGGTGGAGTGCTGCAGAGATGGTTGTCCTTCTGGAAGGTTCTCCCATCTTCACAGAGGAACACTAGAGCTCTGTCAGAGTGACCATCGGGATCTTGGTCACCTCCCTGACCAAGGCCCTTCTCCCCCGATTGCTCAGTTGGCCGAGCGACCAGCTCTAGGAAGAGTATTGGTGGTTCCACACTTCTTCCCTTTCAGAATGATGGAGGCCACTGTGTTCTTGTGGACCTTCAATGGTGCAGACATTTTTTGGTATCCTCCCCCAGATATGTGCCTCGGCACAGTCCTGTCTCAGGGCTCTATGGACAATTCCTTCAACCTCATGTTTTGGTGTTTTTTCTGACATGCACTGTCAACTGTGGGACCTTATATAGACAGGTGTGTGCCTTTCCAAATCATGTCCAATCAATAGAACTTTAACAAGGTGGACTCCAATCAAGTTGTAGAAACATTTCAAGGATGATCAATGGAAACAGGATGCACCTGAGCTAATTTCAAGCCTCATAGCAAAGGGTCTGAATGCTTATGTAAATAAGGTATTTCTGTTTTCGCTTTGTCATTATGGGGTATAGCGTGTAGATTGCAGAGGACTTTTGACATTTTTAAAATCCATTTTAGAATAAAGCAGTAACGTAAAAAAAAGTAAAAAAATTCAAGGGGTCTGAATAGTTCCGAAGGCAATGCACATAGAAAAAACAATAGACTTAACATTAACGTACATTTCCACAAAAATGTTTGACTACATGTTCCCACCGTAGCCACACCCAATGTTGTTTCTAATGCTTGTAAGACTTTATATTGTGTTATGTTGTTTCTGTCTGTAGACAGATTTTTTTTCAGTATTTAAATGATAAAGCATTTGATTATTCTATTGTCCTAACGTTGGGGGATATCGTTTGACTTCCAGTATTTAAGTAATGAGGGAAAATGAAAGAAAATGAAAAGAAAGATATGACAGATATGCAAGCCTAGTGCCTAAACCGTCAGAAATAGGATAGCTGTAGAACCAATAGCACTTAATCCATTATCTTCATTTATTAAAAATGACCTTATACCTACATTTGCCCTCTTTCAAGTGCTCTATGCTATGTACAACAAAAGAAGAGGGTGTGAGTAACAAGTGGAGTCTTTACTCTAGATCTTCTATAATAATCCATCATTGTCTGTAGGGCAAGTCCTCCCTGGGAGATACATTCTGTAACCTAACCAGCTGGGGACAGGAATCAACAGGAAGAAAAGACTCAAATCAATTGTGAGGTAGTATCTCATACGGGACTGGCCATCTCTCCTTGCCAGTAGCAAAAAAATGAATACAAAATGAATGAAAAATTAGTATGGGGATAGCTATCAACTTATATGGTCATATTTAGTCTAAATTGATTCAATGCGCTGTACCCACTCAAGAAACAGTCACAGTACTAATGACACAGCCATATATTGTCCATTGTTCATTAATTGGTGTGGTGTCATCACTGTGTAAATGTCCTGGAACATAGGCAATATAATTACGACAAGTTCAATGCTCAGCAATAATAGCAACATCGTTCCTTGTAACCAAAC